>NW_027491689.1:472500-926473 GCF_021521415.1 Bidens hawaiensis | reverse complement strand
AAATAAGCGGGAAAATACCCCTTACCTTGGCAACCAAGTAACTATAAGACAGGTGCGAGTACAGTGTCAAGGCAAAACCCTTCACATACTTAGCACCCGCAGGGAATTGAAGCCAGGAATACCTTGGAAGTAAAGTAACTATAAGACAAGTGCGGGTACAGCGTCAAGGCGAAACCCTTCACATACCTAGCACTCCGCAGGGAATTGAAACCAAGAAGGATCTTCTGGGCCATGCTTGCGGAAACGGGAATAACATCTTCGCATAGTGGGAACGTCGAGAACTAGATTGTTTGAAGCTCCAAGATGGAATTGGTTGTTTTAACATAATTGATCACTATGTTCAAAACTACCAAAACCTCATGGAGAATCTACACAAGTGGAACTCAACGCTCCTGACTTGCGAGGAGGTTACACACCTACCCGCATCATACCCAAAGATCAAGCAGAAAAGTCGGGAATTTCTGCGTGACATTAGGGAAACCGCGGGAAGAATCCCCACGGACAACCTTAAAACCAAATACTTTTGAAAACCCCTTGATTAAGTCCAAAGTTCACCTCACTTATTAACAATTCATGAGAAGAACATTGGACTGGGGGGACTTGAAGAGGTAGGTCCCAGCAGAGCCCAGTTGGACCCGCAAGACTCACCTTGAAGAGGGACGTTTGCGCAAGGACCAACTGGTTCCGCAGGACCCACCATGCTCAGAGATGAAGACCTTACGCGCAGTACGCCAGCTGTTCCCCGCAGGGAAAGCCTCCCAATGGTGAAGTATCCCGCCTGTCCCCGCAGCTGCGGATACAAGCCATCAGGGAAGGCTACCCGCACTAATAGTAAGGCTACACGCACAAGGCGCTAAATAATTCAGTGTCACCTGAAGGAATGAGCAAGGCGGGAATACTCCCGCCCAAATGAGCCAGTCCGTATGCTTCTGGAAGATCTTTTGTACTATACCTGCCAAGGTATGGACAAAATAGACAAGATCTGACCAAAGCAGCCCATGAACCAATCACAGGGTGACAGCTCACCGACAACAGTACGAGGAGGAGCATGCTCTAGTACTGTTTGTCACTATTAGCCGCTACCTACTCACCAACCCTTGTCGTGGCACGCACATAGCCTGCAGTTGGTGGAAAGGGAACAGTACACAGCCGGCCTTGTCACTATCAGCCGTTGCCTACCCACCAACCAGCATGGCACATGCGTAGCCCATAGTTGGTAGAACAGGAATATTATACAGCTGGCTGTACCTGCTTGGAAACCTACCTTCGGCTATAAATACTCCAACACCTTGGAACGGTAGGATCATCTGGTATTTTACCTTCACTAGCTATTTCTCTCAATATACACTTATATTCAGAGCAATCTAGTCTGATTCTCACGCCGGAGGGTGGTCACAAGGAGGAACCCCCCCTTCTCAGTGACGAGCTCACGGTGTTTGTTTTGCAGGTCATCTGAAGAACATCCTTCTTTGCCGGACCTAACCCTCGTGGGGAACATCTATTTAACCCCAGATTATCCGTAATCTGCCCGGGGTCGATCAGTGTTTCTTCAGTGTCTTATCGACCAAATAGTTAAGTTTCAAGTTCAGTCGAGTCGAGACAACACTGAGGGATATCTATAAGTACCTCTAGTTTATTTTATCACATGTAGGTTTGCTAGGAATGAATACACCCTCATAATACCAATTGTCAACTAAAAACACCCAAGAATCATTCAAATCTACATTCTTTTTTATAGTTTTTTGAAATAAAGTTTTAAAAGCACGTCTAGCTTTCCCCATTTTTTTAATATCATGGAAATAAAGTCCACATGTGGCTATGAAAACTTTCGAACACTTTCACTCGAATGGGTTCGTGGTTATGGGGTTTCAATGCAAAACCAACCATAAAAGAGAAAAATGAAAAGGTAAAAAGCAAAAGCAAAAAAAAAAAAAAGTGTCTTAAAAGGAATGAAAGGTTAAAGATATTGGATACTTCCAAATAACAAACAAAATATTATATTACAATTTTAATGTTTAAAGTATGGAAAATTGGATTTTAATAATCTCAACTTAATGCGGTTGGCCAACAATAATCTCAACTTTAAAAATAGCTGTCATTGGTCCCAACTTTCACACTATTTATTTCATTGAACCTTCGTTAAAAAAAACTTAACGGCGTTAAGTTTTTTTCAAATTTCAAACTGATATTTTAGGGCTTTTGATCAGAATGAGGATACGAGTCGATTGATGTAAAACTTAACTTGAAACGGCGTTTCAAACAGCTTGATTTTTGTTAATTAATAGTTTAAACACCGGAATTGAAGCATCCTTTAGTTGTTTGGACCACCGTTTGGAGGTAAGTTTTACATCAATTGACTCGTATCCTCATTCCGATCAAAAGCCCTAAAATATCAGTTTGAAATTTGAAAAAAACTTAACTCCGTTAAGTTTTTTTTAACGAAGGTTCAATGAAAACAAATAGAGTGAAAGTTGGGACCAGTGACAACTATTTTTAAAGTTGGGATATTATTGGCCAACGACATTAAGTTGGGATTATTAAAATCCAATTTTCCTTAAAGTATTCATTTGCGACTATGGCTATTTGGGTTGTTCAATTGCTCAAATCTTTCTTGTAAAATAACATAAATCAAAGAATTTATTTTATTTTATGGTGGTTATTAGTACCCGTTAAGGTCTATAATTGTGACTTAGTGAACATATTATAAAAAGTAGGTGAGGTTACTGTGCAATAATTTTTTAACGTACGATAGGTACCCGAGACGCTCAAAGGCAAAAAAGCAAAAACGCTCATAGGCAAAAATACTAAAACGTTAAGCCAAAAACCTAAATCGCTCAAAAACGGTTTTCGTGAAGAAAAGTAAAAAATTGATCAATCAACGATCCAAAACTGTTTATTTCGGTGAAACAATGATTAATAGGATATGTATTGACGATTTCGAAATCTTGTGATGTGATTTCATGGATCGATTTCACGAATATAAGTATTCTTGTATCTAATGTACGTTAAGCAATTATGGTATTTTATCTTTTCTATAAAAGATAACATTACTTGGTGTAATCTAAAACAACACATTAACACATAATAAGTTTGATTAAGGCTTATAAAAGTGACTTGGTGTATGTATCATCAAACATAACCTGTTAACACATAAGGTGACTTATAGTTTAACCTTGAACAAATCATTAACATATAATAAGGTCCACCAAGCCAGATGACAATGACTTCGTGGACGTAAACACAACTCATTTATACATAATATATAAGGCTCTCTATTTTTACGAGGTATAGGTAAGGTTTCCTACATCTTACTCTTTTAAGACCCGGGATTTACTGAGTACGATGATGATGATGATGATGATGATGACATGACTTACCGGACATACCAACAAACATAACACGCTCGTTAACGCATAACGTAAGTTCTTCCTTAAGTAAACATCTTGGAAGACCATCGCTATTCACAAGAGAGAGAGAGAGAGAGAGAGAGAGAGAGAACGTAACACAAGTTAATTTAGCTTAACACAACTCAAACATTACAAGACCCGTTAAGGCCTATAACTTCTAATAATATATTTTGTGTCGCTTGTCCGGTGATTACCCGCTATCTTGATATTTTTTAATCTTCAGTAGTTTCCTCGGCAATATTTTTTAAGTTATCCATAAGTATTTGAGTTTCGGCAAACAAAAGGCGTTAGCTACAACATCTCTTCCCAATTCCTCCCGCTTGGATCCGCTCCTTACAAACACCAACCAACCGAAAAGAACTTCAGTTTTGTGTTGCTCGCTATTGTCTTGTTTTAGCGATAAATCGACCCATCACCATCGCTATCATTGCTCGAGAACCTCCATTGTTGAAAACCTTATTTTTGAGCCCTAACAATACCGGTATCAGAACTAATCTTATTTTGATATGTTTTTAACATGTTATTCACCTCTTTCCGATTTTTGTTGATCCTCTTGCTAACCATTGTATATGTATCCATTGCATTTTACTAGAATGATGATTAGGCATTTATAATCAGAACTTGAATTGCAACAACATTTATCCACACGTACGTCAATCATAGTGATGTCTATATATATAGCAATGCTTATCTACACAATAATTATGTTAAGTTATATTTGTTTTACTTTCTAGGTATTTAGATCCTAATTTGCATAGGAATTCACCTAGATATTCAACTCCTACGTGGTTATTAGGCTGAGGGGTGTGGGGGGCTCTAACGGGGGCGCGAGTGGGGGCTCCAGCCAATAATATTGTGACGTGTGGCAGAGAGAGAAACTGGATAAGATGGGTGTTGGAGCCCCCGCTGGAGCCCCTGGCCCTGGTGTGGAGGGGCGCGAGCAGGGGCTCCAGCGGATTTTTTTTTTTTTTATAAATATATTCAAAAAACGTATTATTAAAAAAACTCAATAAATTATTAAAAAAACACACATTTTTTTTAAAATTCAAATTACAAAAAAAACATACTAAAAATTAAACAAACAATAATACTTAATAATAACACTAATCTAATACAAGATCATCGGGTCGCCTCTCCCACAAATGTTCAACCAACTCATGTCGAAGCTCCCCGTGTATCTCACGGCTCTTGATATTTGCTATGTTGTGAAGTTTTTGTTGATCACTGATTGTTGACGGTTGTGGCGGATTGTCACCTTGGTAGTTTTGGCAGATAGCTTTGCCCTCGTCTTCTAACGTCATGTTGTGTAGGATCAGACACGTGTAGACGACGTCCGTTATCCTCTCCCGAGTCCAATAACGTATCGGGTTCGCCAGAACATAATATTGTTTTTTTATAGCTCCAAAAGCTCTTTCAATATCTTTTCTAGCAGACTCTTGCTTCTTCGTAAAATACTTCCGTTTGTCGGCGATTGGATCTGTAAAAGCTTGAACTAACAAAGCCCATTCGTTGTAAATACCATCGACCAGATAGTACCCGTACTTGAAGAGTTCTCCATTTGCAACAAAAGATTGAGGTGGTTCAACCCCGTCGATAAGGTCGTTGATCAAATTTGACTGATCGATAACATTAAGATCGTTATTTGACCCAGCAACACCAAAAAAAGCATGCCAAAACCAAAGATCCTGTGACACCGCCGCCTCAAGTATAAGGGTCGGCCCTTCATGATCACCACGGTGGAACTGACCTCGCCAGGCCGTTGGACACATAGCCCATCCAACATGCGTACAATCGATGCTACCTAGCATCCCAGGAAAACCATGTTTTTCTGCGTGCACCTCATATATGCGTTGGATGTCATACATTGTAGGTTTACGCAGATATCTCCGAGCGTAAGTCGATATGACTCCTACGTACAATATACATTACAAAATTAATGTCATACATTGGTTGATATTTAATAAAAAGTAAAATTAATGTTTTTTACCTTGGCAGAAAAAATGAAGGGATTCACGTGCAACCCTTTCGACATCTGTAAATACTCATCCAAAGCGTCCGACGAGATGCCGTACGCTAATTGACGGATAGCAGCCGTGCATTTTTGAAGAGGGGTAAAACCGGGGAGACCCCTAGCATCCTCCCTTTGTTGAAAAAAGGGATACCGTGCCTCTAAATCACTTGCTATACGCATGAACAATTGCCTGCTCATTCGGAAACGAGTTCGAAAATCCGACTCCGCATATACCGGTTGAGGGCTAAAATAATGCCTAATCAAAGCATCGTTAGCACCCGATCGATCACGATCACGAGGTGGTGCTCTAACCCTCGGGAGTCGAGGTTGATGGGCTTGATTTTGCAAGAGATTGACCACGGTTGCGGTCAAAACTCCTCCTACATGAAGAAGCAAATCATCCTCTTCGGAGGAGTCGGAATCAGACGAGTACGACGACATTATTTTTTAAAAAAAAATTGGGAAGATGGGTTGATTTTGGGTTTTTTTTGAAGTTGTGGTAATTGATTTATATGAAATTGGTTATATATAGGAAGAAAAAACTTTTTTTTTAATTAAATTATGAGCCCAACGGCTCAATTAAATGATCCAACGGCTATGTCACTTCTCCCAATGCACCTTTACGCCCTCTTTCTCCCGCGACCCAGCTTGCGCCCGCCTAGTTTTCCGCGCTCGCGCCCCTCTCGCGCCTCGGTGGTGTGGTGCTCGCGCCTGGGGGCGCGAGCGGAGGGGCTCTCGCGCCCCCGCTGAAGCCCCACACCCCTCAGCCTTAGGCTTATTAGAGAAAAGTCCTTAAGCTTTAGCGTTGACATATGTCTTGACGCTTTATAGGATATGGATATGTACGTAATTAAACAATTATACCTCCACCTTGTAGGATTTGAACCCTCAATCTTTAAAATAAAGAAGAGACAACCAAACCATGTCCCTTAGAGACTATTAACCTGTTATTTAATTTAATTATTGTATATTTAGTTTTTAATAATTACAATACACTTTTTCAGCTTTCGTGCTTTGAAGGGTCTTCGAGATCCTTTCGATGACCTATGCTTTATTAATGGATATCTATATAATTCAATCAATTGCGTACAACCCACGATAGCAGCAGAACTAGGAAAAGTACACAAAAAAATGACAGTTCTTTTTCTATTATATTAACATTAATTCATATTAGATTAGTCTTAGTAAGTGATCTTGTTATGGATCTGTTTTGAAAAAAGGCTCTCCTTGTGGAAAGCTCGCTCCTTGTCTATTGACGGTAGGGCAACGTTGATCAAATCAGTGCTTGAAAGTTTGCGGATTTATTACTTTTCTTTGTTCAAAGTGTCACGCAAAGTAGTGGAGAATCTAGAAGGAATTATGCTTAAATTTTTGTGGAGAGGGTCCAATATCTGTAGTAAGGTTCATTGGGTGGGTGGTGTGAGATTGAGTAGCTCTTCTAAGAGATAGGGGAAGTCTTGGTATTTCAAGGCTT
This sequence comes from Bidens hawaiensis, assembly GCF_021521415.1. Lineage (NCBI taxonomy): Eukaryota > Viridiplantae > Streptophyta > Magnoliopsida > Asterales > Asteraceae > Bidens > Bidens hawaiensis. The sequence goes on along the minus strand of NW_027491689.1, from coordinate 919,581 downwards.
AAAGATGTTAACAACTCATTGTTGAATAAATGGGCGTGGAGATACAAAACAGTAGGGGGGGGGGGGGGCTTTGAAAACAGGTGGTTGAAGCTATCCATTGGCAAAGATGGAGGTGGGAGACGATCTAGGTTAATAAAGGGTAAACAAGGTTTGACATAACATTGTAAAAGTGTTAATAAAATGTCTTTTGTTGGAGTCAAAACTTGGACTTTCTTTAGCTTGTCCTAATCCATATAGGTTGGAAAAGCACAAACTTCGCAAAGTTAGAGACCGGTTTTGGTGGCAAGGGAATCAAAACGTTTGGTTTTGGGATTGGTCGAGAAACCTGACTTCAAAAGAAAAGGCTATATGGGAGGAGTATTTTAAGGACATGGTATTCGCTATTTAGAAAAGAGGGGGGGGGGGATATGGAAATGGTTGGATCACTCGTCAGGAGAGTTTTTGTGAAATTGGTTAAGAAGCTTTTAGTTCAAAGCATGGATAGTAGCAATAACTATGTCAAGAAGTGGTGTAAATGGATTCTGACTAAGTGCAATATTCATCTTTGGAGGGCTAAAATGAATAGGATCCATACTCAGGAGGCTTTGAGCTAGAGGAATATTTAGGTCCCCTATCGGCTTTGCCATCTTTGCGAATCCTAGATGGAGTTAGTTGATCATCTTTTATCCGGTTGTTAAGTGGTGTGTGAGTTTGTTAGTTCTTGCTGTAAGATGTCGCCTATTTTTTCCTTCTCGGTCAGAGACTTGTTGGAGCTAAGCTCTATAGTGGGGCTGGGGAATGTGAGAAGGATGTGTTTCATGGGAGCGTGATTATTGCTTGTTGGAGATTATGGATGTGACAATCGTCAATTTCAGGTTAACCTCGTTAACTCAACTCCGTCAATTCAAACTTTAAGATCGTTGAATCTTTAACGCACACTTCATTACATTTAAACTAGGGTTTAAATGACGCTTAACACTTACTACATGTGTAGTCTTTCGGGATTTGCACCGAAACGCAAACGAGTTAACGCAAACGATTGACAAATAAACGACAAACGTCAAGACACTAATTATATGATTAATATGTGTTAGGATTATGTGCTATGTGATAATGGTATGGTCATGTTATCTTATTGTTCAAGTATGATGGAATATTCTAGAGAAAAACAACAATTGGAAGTTTAGGGACTAGAATGTAACTTGTTTGCTTATAAATATAACTTAAACTCTAAACCCTAACTATTATTATTATTATTAACCCTACGATCGGCTCTCCCCTTGCTCCCCTATCCACGGCTGCCGTCCACATAGATCACACACACACACATCAATTCAAGTCCTTGATCCAAGAACTAGGTGCTAGGAAGGTATACTTGATCACCTCTTACCTCCTTGTTGTGTAATTTTTATGTTTAATGGGTTATGTGAAAACCCTAAGTCAGCCGATTCTTGCATGTATATGATTGTGATGATTCTTGTTAATTGGATGATAGATTGATAACTAGTTTGATAGTATTGCATGTTAATTGTTGTGTCCTTGATTGAGAGTGTAAATAAAACCCTAAGCTTGCATGTATGTGGGATTGATATGCATGGATAGTAGTTATAGGGTCTAGGGGGTTATATGGATGCATGATAGTTCATAGGTTGTGATTATGTTGAGTTTTGATGTGAACAGATTCTGGACAGAATGTATATACGATGTTTAACTGACTGTAACGAAGTGTAAACGTGGAAATTGATTGAGATTGTGGGTACTGCAGTAAACTAGGTTGAGTCTAGTTTCTATGAAGTATAAATTCGTAATTTTTGGATAAGTGGAAGTATACTTTTATGATTTTACAAAAACGTGATGCAAAGCTGAGCTGTTAGACCTGCTGTTAGGTTATGTTGTAAATGTTATATCTCATGAACCACGAGACCAATTGGGTTGGTTCCACTTCTGGAAGTTGACTCACTGAGTTAGGAACCAAACCCAAGTGGTCTTGCATTTATTGGATTTTTCGTTTAACGGGAATTGCAAATAACATTCTGATGTGCATGAATCTGGCTGATAAAAGTTAGCTGTAATGTTTTGATCATTGTGAACAATCTATATGGAATAAAAATAAGATAAAATATGTTCTGGAAACCTAAGACATGTATGTTTCTGTGGTAATTTTTGGTGAATTAATTGGGACGTTATAATCGGTGAACTAGTACAATCTTTCGAGTAGAAATTCTGTCATAACGAAACTAGCTGCTGAGTTGTATAGGAATGCATGAAATATGATAGTTTCTATATAATTGTTGTAATTTTGACCAAAATACCCTTGCGGGGAAATAGTTGCTAGTTGATTGCCATGAATTGACCAAATTACCCTTGCGGGAAATATTGGTTAGTTAGTCTTTGTTTGTTGACCAAATTGCCCTTACGGGAATTATTGCTAGTAAGTAGGTTATTAACACATGACACGGAAGTAATTGCTCACTCATATGTCGTATCACGATTGTACTTGTAGAGTCATACACAATACACAAACGAAACACGAAACATGTTACGTGCATAGGTATTATGTGCCGAGTCTAGAGACTCGTTAAACGTTCCGATACTTAGAAAATCTCCTTGTTGTTTTAGAACGCTAGAGAGTTTTCTACGACGCGCATCACTCGGTGATCTAGATCGGATATTCTTCGCAAACAGTGAGTTCACTTACCCCACTCTTAAACTGCTTTCAAATGTTTTTCCACTTGGGGGAGATAACATACTCCGATAAACATATTTTCTGAGATAAACGCATATGAAAGATTTTGTTATAAATTATATATCACTTGTAAAGGCTAAGCGGCATTTGTAACAACTTGAAGTCCCACACATCGGACCGGTTAATATTTGGAATAGCGAGTCACTTTTGGGTAGTACTACTGGGTTTGACAAACCCCACCCGACGTTATAGCTCAACTGGAGGTTGAGTGGGTGTAAATTTGGGCTAACACATACCATGGTCTGGATGACCTGGTGACGGGCACTTGATAAACAGTCAGCTTCGGTCGCGAACCACTTAGCAATACTTGTTGTATAGATTAGCTACCTATCGATATATAATTTAACATAACACTATCTGGTAATGCAACACTTAAACGTTGTAACATGGTTACACGCTCAAACGTCGTAACGAGGTTACGCAATACTTAAACGTTGTAACGTGGTTACACACTCAAACGCCGTAACGAGGTTACGCAACATTTAAACGTCGTAACGAGGTTACGCAAAACGCTAAACAATTTATCTTATCTTACTTGTGAACTCACCAACCTTGTGTTGACACTTTTAGTATGTTATTCTCAGGTAGCCGAGGCGGGCGCGCGGTTTAGGAGCATGCATTATTGAAAACACTTTTATTCTGCAAATTTAAACTTAAACAGTTACTTTTGGTTTTTAAGTCGTCCTGCGTGACGCAACTTTTGAATTAAGGTTTTACGCTTCCGCATTTACTTTCATTTAAACGTTTTTCTCTGGTTTGGTTATAACTAATGATTCCGATCCTGCCAGTTCACACCCTCTGACGGTAAAACTCCGTTAGTGGATTTTGAGGGTGTGACAGATTGGTATCAGAGCCATTGGTTATAGCGAACTAGAAGCCGCATGCATACTAGACTATAACCGCGACGACCCATTAGTTATAATAATACGCACTGCATAGGTTTGTGTAGTCTTGAAATCTTATCTCTTTACCTCTTTCGCTCATACGCGCGCGCATACACGGCTTACCTGTAGGAATGTCGACGCCACCCTCATCATCATCCGATTCGATGACGCATGCTCACGGGAAGGAACCGCAGTTACCTACTGCCTCGCCACCCCGTGTAGTCCCGGAACTCGAAGCTCCCGCACCAAAGAGGTACCGCCCATCCGGAGGCCTGTATGATAACGACGTTAGCTGGGAATGGTATCCCAACATGATCAGACGTATGGTCTACCGTGAACAAGTTCCCCCATTGCCTCACCCGAACCACCCTGGTTACCCTAACACTTTACCACCCATAACCGAACCTGTGGAACGAGTCCTCGCAGCTGTCGTTTCTTGTTTGGAGCGTGATGTGGGTTACATGCGCTACACTAGAGAAAATGTTGCTAGACTGTTTAAAGATGGAACCGAGACTCAAGAGGAGATTGCCCGCATGACAACGGCAATGAAAGAAATGCAAGAGACTAGTGAACAACGAACCAAGGTTATGATGAAGATGCAAGCCGAGATGATAGACTTGCAAGAACAACTCCAAGAAGCAAGGACCCGAACGGAAATAGCGTTAGAACGTTGCGATATCCTACAAACGCAACTCGATCAGAACGCAGCAGAACCTGAGGCCGAGCCCGAGGCAGAGCCTGAAGTAGAACCTGAAGTAGAACCCGAAGTAGAACCTGAAGAAGATCCCGAAGAGGAGCCTGAGGAAGATCCCGAGGAAGATCCCGAGGAGGAACCCGAAGAAGAACCGGAGGAGGAACCGGCTGAGGAGGAGGCACATTCAGAGGTGTCCTCAGATGACGACATCTAGTGATGATGACACTTAGATGGAGGGGTTGTCTCCATCCAAACTATTATTTTTCTACGATTTTAAGGATTGATTGGAAATACTTTGTAGCGAATACAATGGTTTTAATCAAAAATTTTTATTTAGACTAATATGTGGTTGTGATGTGATTTTTTTTTTTCTTACCTACCTTTTATTACATGTATGGTGTGTTGTATATGAAAGAAAAATTCATGTTTAACATTTTATACTGTGATTCTAGGAAATGGCCGGAAGAAACGCTGGACGAGGACGAGGTAACATCAGCATGACTGCAGCTGAACTCCAAACCTTGCTGAATGACCATGCTGCTGCCGCTTTAGCTGCACACAATCAGAATCAAACAGGAGGTCCAAATGGAACGTGTACCTTCAAGAACTACTTAGACTGCAAGCCCAGTACGTTTAAGGGCACTGAGGGAGCTATAGGCTTCCTGCGTTGGGCTGAGAAGGCCGAGTCGGCCTTTGAGATGTGTAACTGTCCCCATGCCAATAGGGTCAAGTTTGCTGCTGGGACACTCGAGGATTCCGCCCTCACTTGGTGGAATTCGAACGTCCAGATCCTTGGCTTGGAACTGGCAAACGCGATGAACTGGGAGGAGTTCAAAAACATGATGCGAGAGGAATACTGTCCGAGGGAAGAAATTTCGAAGTTAGAGTCGGAGTTTTGGTCATTGAAAATGGTGGGTTCAGAGATTGAAGCCTACACCACTCGTTCGCACGAGTTGGCAGTGATGTGTCCGCGGATGGTGGATCCGCCGAGCAAAAGAATAGAGATGTACATTGATGGGTTGGCACCACAGATTCAGGGTATGGTGACGTCTTCCAGACCAGCCACGATCCAACAAGCGATCCGTTTGGCTCACAAACTAACGGATCAGGCTGTGACCCAGGGTGCGTTACCACCAAGGGGTTCGACTGTAAAAGCCCGTGACAACCCGAATAATGACCATGCCAGCAACAGCAACAACAGCAACCCGAACAGCGGGAAAAGAAAGTTTGACAACACCAGATCTTCATCCTCAAACCTCCCACCGCAACACTACCGGAAGCCCGAATTTACTCGGAGTTTCAACACTCAGAATCACAACAACAACAACAACAACAACAACGGTAACGGGCAGGTTTCGAGCGGGTATGCTGGGAAACATCCAAAGTGCAATAGGTGCAACTTTCACCATGTTGGGCAGTGTGACCGTGTCAAGTGTCAAAGATGCGGAAAGATAGGTCACCAAGCGAAGGATTGTAGAGTTGACCTTGTGGCGAAGGGTGCTCCTAAGCCACCGATGATGACTAAGGGATGTTATGAATGTGGACAGGAAGGTCATTTCCGGAAGGACTGCCCCAAGCTGAAACAGAACGACAATAACGGGGGTAATGGGAGTGGCAGTAACGGTGGAGGAAATGGCAAAGGAAGAGCGTTTGTGATTGGATCAGGTCAAGCCCGCAGAGATCCGCATGTGGTGTCTGGTAAGTTCCCTGTAAACGATTGTTTTGCTTCTGTTTTGTTTGACACTGGAGCTGATAGGAGTTTTGTGTCAAAGGCCTTTAGCCAACTTTTAAACCTTACTCCAACCCCGTTAGACGCTAAGTTTCCTGTTGAATTAGCTAACGGTAAAACTGTAATAACAACTCATATACTTGCGGGATGTAAGTTGAAATTGTCAGGTCATGTCTTTGACATCGACCTTATTCCTTTTACGCTTAGTAGTTTCGATGTCGTTGTCGGCATGGACTGGTTATCTGAGAACCGAGCGGAGATTATATGTCATGATAAGATCGTCCATATTACCACCCCTTCAGGCGAGATCATTTCGGTCCGAGGCGAGAGAAGCGGCATGACCACCAGCATCATTACCATTATGAAGGCACAGAAGTATTTAAGAAAGGGTCATCCGGCAATTCTGGCGCAGATTGTTGAGAAACCTGTGGAGGAGAAACGAATTGAAGACATTCCGGTTGTGCGAGATTTTCCAGAAGTCTTCCCGGAGGATTTGCCCGGACTCCCTCCTATTCGTCAAGTCGAATTTCAAATCGAGTTGACACCCGGTGCAGCACCCATAGCACGAGCCCCGTATCGGCTCGCACCGGCGGAACTTCAGGAGTTGTCCACTCAGTTGCAAGATTTGTTGGATAAGGGTTTTATCCGACCTAGCTCATCGCCATGGGGAGCCCCTGTCTTGTTTGTCCGAAAGAAAGACGGGACTTTCCGGATGTGCATCGACTACCGGGAATTGAACAAGGTGACGGTCAAGAACCGTTATCCTTTACCCCGAATTGATGATTTGTTCGACCAGCTTCAGGGATCGAGTTACTACTCGAAGATCGATTTACGATCCGGTTATCACCAGCTGAGAGTGCGCGAAGAAGATATTTCAAAGACGGCTTTCAGAACACGGTATGGTCACTACGAGTTTTCGGTTATGCCTTTTGGCCTAACCAACGCACCAGCCGTATTTATGGATCTCATGAATCGAGTATGCAAGGCGTACCTCGACAAGTTCGTGATTGTTTTCATCGATGATATTCTCGTCTACTCCAAGAACGAGACTGACCACGACGAACACTTAAGGATAATTCTGGAACTGCTGAAGAAGGAACAACTGTATGCTAAACTCTCGAAATGTGAATTTTGGCTTCGAGAGGTTCACTTTTTAGGACATGTGATAAACGAGAATGGTATCCATGTCGATCCCGGTAAGGTAGAGGCCATCAAAAACTGGGAAGCACCTAAGACTCCGACTGAGGTGCGACAATTCCTAGGACTGGCCGGCTACTACCGGCGTTTCATCGAGGGATTTTCAAAGATTGCTCAACCCCTAACCGCTTTGACTCACAAGGGCACTAAGTACAACTGGGGTGACGCGCAAGAATCCGCTTTTCAACTGTTGAAAACCAAGCTTTGTAGCGCCCCTATTTTAGCCCTCCCCGAGGGAACGGAAAATTTTGAGGTACACTGTGACGCATCTATACAAGGTCTCGGTTGTGTGCTGATGCAACTTGAGAAAGTTATAGCCTACGCCTCTAGACAACTACGGGTTCACGAGAAGAACTACACGACCCATGATTTGGAACTCGGAGCTGTAGTGTTTGCTCTTAAGATATGGAGGCATTACTTGTACGGTACCAAGTTTACCATTTACACCGACCACAAGAGTCTCCAACATATCTACGATCAGAAAGAGCTGAACATGCGACAGCGTCGTTGGGTCGAGCTGCTTAAAGACTATGATTGTGCCATCAAGTACCACCCTGGCAAGGCCAATGTGGTGGCCGACGCCCTTAGCAGAAAAGAAACAGATAAACCCAGACGGGTGAGAGCATTGCAACTCACGATTCATGCCAGCTTACCCGATCAGATTCGCGATGCGCAACTGGAAGCTTTGAAAGATGATAATCTCCCATCGGAACTCATGCGGGGCATGAGCAAGCAACTTGAAACCAGGTCGGACGGGGTCCGATATTTTGAGAACCGGATTTGGGTTCCACGATACGGAGAGTTGAGAACTCTAGTGATGGACGAAGCTCACAAGTCCCGATATTCTATCCACCCCGGCTCAGATAAAATGTATCATGATTTAAAGGAACTTTACTGGTGGCCGAACATGAAAGCCGACATTGCAACCTACGTGAACAAATGTTTGACTTGTGCCAGAGTCAAGATAGAATACCAGAAACCATCTGGTCTACTGCAACAGCCGGAACTCCCAATGTGGAAATGGGAACAAATCTCAATGGACTTTATTACGGGTTTGCCTAAGACACCGACGGGATGCGATACCATCTGGGTGATCGTTGACCGGTTGACTAAATCGGCACATTTTCTAGCGATTAAGGAAACAGACAAAATGGAAAGACTGACTCGTGTCTACATGAAGGAAGTAGTGTCAAGACACGGAGTGCCTGTCTCCATCATTTCCGACCGAGATTCTCGTTTTACCTCACACTTTTGGAAGTCGCTGCAAAGCGCACTGGGCACACGTCTCGATATGAGTACCGCATACCATCCTCAGACAGATGGGCAGAGTGAACGGACTATCCAGACCCTGGAGGATATGTTGCGTGCATGCGTCTTAGATTTCGGAAAAAGTTGGGAACCCCATTTACCCTTGGTAGAGTTTTCGTATAATAACAGCTACCACGCAAGCATTAAGGCAGCGCCGTTTGAAGCGCTGTACGGACGGAAGTGTCGATCACCACTCTGCTGGGCAGAGGTGGGTGATAGCCAAATCACTGGTCCGGAACTGGTACTCGAAACTTCGGAAAAGATTGTTCAAATCCGAAATCGCATGGCAGCAGCACGAGATCGACAAAAGAGTTACGCCGACAAGCGCCGAAAACCTCTCGAATTTCAAGTAAACGATCGAGTGTTACTCAAAGTCTCACCTTGGAAAGGTGTGGTTCGCTTTGGTAAGCGAAACAAACTTAACCCGCGATATGTTGGTCCGTACCGGATAACTGAGCGCATTGGTCCGGTGGCGTACCGACTGGATCTACCAACAGAACTCGGTGGCGTACACGATGTATTCCACGTATCAAATTTGAAGAAATGCCTATCTGATGAAACCCAAGTAGTCCCTTTGGAGGAACTACAAGTTGATGAACAGTTACGGTTCATTGAGGAACCAGTCGAGGTTTTGGATTGGGAAACCAAAACGCTCAAACACGGCAAAATTCCAATCGTTAAGGTTCGTTGGAACTCGAGACGTGGACCGGAGTTCACGTGGGAACGCGAGGATCAAATGATGAAAAAGTATCCTCACCTTTTTGAAGGGCTAACCAAACACCGGAAACCGCGAAACCCGGCAAACCGTCAAACATCACCGGAGGTATGAACTAAATTTCGGGACGAAATTTCTTTCTACTAGGGGATGATATGACAAACTGAAAATTTTTTCTTACTTTTTCAGGCTCTCATCACGACTTGACTCAATTTTCGGGACGAAAATTCTTTAACATGGGAATGATGTGACAATCGTCAATTTCAGGTTAACCTCGTTAACTCAACTCCGTCAATTCAAACTTTAAGATCGTTGAATCTTTAACGCACACTTCATTACATTTAAACTAGGGTTTAAATGACGCTTAACACTTACTACATGTGTAGTCTTTCGGGATTTGCACCGAAACGCAAACGAGTTAACGCAAACGATTGACAAATAAACGACAAACGTCAAGACACTAATTATATGATTAATATGTGTTAGGATTATGTGCTATGTGATAATGGTATGGTCATGTTATCTTATTGTTCAAGTATGATGGAATATTCTAGAGAAAAACAACAATTGGAAGTTTAGGGACTAGAATGTAACTTGTTTGCTTATAAATATAACTTAAACTCTAAACCCTAACTATTATTATTATTATTAACCCTACGATCGGCTCTCCCCTTGCTCCCCTATCCACGGCTGCCGTCCACATAGATCACACACACACACATCAATTCAAGTCCTTGATCCAAGAACTAGGTGCTAGGAAGGTATACTTGATCACCTCTTACCTCCTTGTTGTGTAATTTTTATGTTTAATGGGTTATGTGAAAACCCTAAGTCAGCCGATTCTTGCATGTATATGATTGTGATGATTCTTGTTAATTGGATGATAGATTGATAACTAGTTTGATAGTATTGCATGTTAATTGTTGTGTCCTTGATTGAGAGTGTAAATAAAACCCTAAGCTTGCATGTATGTGGGATTGATATGCATGGATAGTAGTTATAGGGTCTAGGGGGTTATATGGATGCATGATAGTTCATAGGTTGTGATTATGTTGAGTTTTGATGTGAACAGATTCTGGACAGAATGTATATACGATGTTTAACTGACTGTAACGAAGTGTAAACGTGGAAATTGATTGAGATTGTGGGTACTGCAGTAAACTAGGTTGAGTCTAGTTTCTATGAAGTATAAATTCGTAATTTTTGGATAAGTGGAAGTATACTTTTATGATTTTACAAAAACGTGATGCAAAGCTGAGCTGTTAGACCTGCTGTTAGGTTATGTTGTAAATGTTATATCTCATGAACCACGAGACCAATTGGGTTGGTTCCACTTCTGGAAGTTGACTCACTGAGTTAGGAACCAAACCCAAGTGGTCTTGCATTTATTGGATTTTTCGTTTAACGGGAATTGCAAATAACATTCTGATGTGCATGAATCTGGCTGATAAAAGTTAGCTGTAATGTTTTGATCATTGTGAACAATCTATATGGAATAAAAATAAGATAAAATATGTTCTGGAAACCTAAGACATGTATGTTTCTGTGGTAATTTTTGGTGAATTAATTGGGACGTTATAATCGGTGAACTAGTACAATCTTTCGAGTAGAAATTCTGTCATAACGAAACTAGCTGCTGAGTTGTATAGGAATGCATGAAATATGATAGTTTCTATATAATTGTTGTAATTTTGACCAAAATACCCTTGCGGGGAAATAGTTGCTAGTTGATTGCCATGAATTGACCAAATTACCCTTGCGGGAAATATTGGTTAGTTAGTCTTTGTTTGTTGACCAAATTGCCCTTACGGGAATTATTGCTAGTAAGTAGGTTATTAACACATGACACGGAAGTAATTGCTCACTCATATGTCGTATCACGATTGTACTTGTAGAGTCATACACAATACACAAACGAAACACGAAACATGTTACGTGCATAGGTATTATGTGCCGAGTCTAGAGACTCGTTAAACGTTCCGATACTTAGAAAATCTCCTTGTTGTTTTAGAACGCTAGAGAGTTTTCTACGACGCGCATCACTCGGTGATCTAGATCGGATATTCTTCGCAAACAGTGAGTTCACTTACCCCACTCTTAAACTGCTTTCAAATGTTTTTCCACTTGGGGGAGATAACATACTCCGATAAACATATTTTCTGAGATAAACGCATATGAAAGATTTTGTTATAAATTATATATCACTTGTAAAGGCTAAGCGGCATTTGTAACAACTTGAAGTCCCACACATCGGACCGGTTAATATTTGGAATAGCGAGTCACTTTTGGGTAGTACTACTGGGTTTGACAAACCCCACCCGACGTTATAGCTCAACTGGAGGTTGAGTGGGTGTAAATTTGGGCTAACACATACCATGGTCTGGATGACCTGGTGACGGGCACTTGATAAACAGTCAGCTTCGGTCGCGAACCACTTAGCAATACTTGTTGTATAGATTAGCTACCTATCGATATATAATTTAACATAACACTATCTGGTAATGCAACACTTAAACGTTGTAACATGGTTACACGCTCAAACGTCGTAACGAGGTTACGCAATACTTAAACGTTGTAACGTGGTTACACACTCAAACGCCGTAACGAGGTTACGCAACATTTAAACGTCGTAACGAGGTTACGCAAAACGCTAAACAATTTATCTTATCTTACTTGTGAACTCACCAACCTTGTGTTGACACTTTTAGTATGTTATTCTCAGGTAGCCGAGGCGGGCGCGCGGTTTAGGAGCATGCATTATTGAAAACACTTTTATTCTGCAAATTTAAACTTAAACAGTTACTTTTGGTTTTTAAGTCGTCCTGCGTGACGCAACTTTTGAATTAAGGTTTTACGCTTCCGCATTTACTTTCATTTAAACGTTTTTCTCTGGTTTGGTTATAACTAATGATTCCGATCCTGCCAGTTCACACCCTCTGACGGTAAAACTCCGTTAGTGGATTTTGAGGGTGTGACAATGGAAATGCCGTAATGAGAAGCTTTTTGAAGGCAAAGAGTTCAAGATAGAAGAGATTCTTGGGGATATCAAGTCTTTGGGTTCCTTTGGTTAAAAAATATGTCGAAATTGAAGCGGTCAAATTGGTATAAATTAAAAATTAGGTAAGTTTTGAGTGGTCGGCTCCTCTTGGGGTCGTGGAGGGGGTTGGTGTGGTTTGTTTTGCTTGTGTGCTTATAAAAGTTGATAGTTTTAAAAAAATGTGATCTTAGCTTAGTGAGTCTTTTTCTTCTGTAACTATTGACGGCAGTCTTATGTTTTGTCAATAAACCAAGTATATATAACTAATATGACATCGAGTTCACACAAACAATTCATAGTATATTACCATTATAAACTTTTGCCATAGGCCAAAAGTTTTCCAACACCCTAAAATTTATATTCAATTTGTTAAATTGGTTCTTCATGTTAGATCTTTAGGTTTTGTACCGACTTGTATGCTTAATAAGATTTGAACCTTTGACCTATTTCATCTCTATCAAAGTAATTTCTTTTTAAGTAACTTAAATATAAATTGTCACATCTAATAACAAAATATACAAGCTAAAATGCATTCCAATAAGGTTTTAAGTGATATACTTTTCTTTTGTCATTCATATAACACAACCAAGGGTTACAGATAATTAATTAAATAAATGATGAATGAAACTTCTGTTTTATCTTTACTGTCATTTTATATATGCAAAACATGAGTGTTTAAGAAAAGAAGGATGCTCAAGACAAAAAGGTAATTGAAGTGAGTGCAGAATCTTTGCATTTTTCAAACAACAGACAGACATACTTTCTGGATTTATGTAGTAATTAATGTTGTTCTTTATTCATGGATTCCTAGCTACAACCTCTCCCAATACTTGTTTAAATATTTACACCTTAAACAATCTGATTTAGAAGTTATCTACTATTTTAAATAATCTAAACTATAGTCTTTTGCTCGCAGCTAGTCCCAACTAATGAAATAACTATCGATATTCCTACCTCTTATTTTTTTCTTTTCCATCGAACCTTGACTGACAGAGTCCTAACTCCGTTAATATGATAATGATAATGTGTCATGCATACGTCAGTGTCAATAATGCGTATGTGGTTGTAGGCATGTCATATCATCATTATCATATTAACAGAGTTAGTACTCTGTTAGTCAGGGTCCGATGGAAGAAAAAAATGACAAAAGGTGGACCATTGTCAGCCATTTCGTTAGTTGGAACCATCAACGGTCAGAATATGATAGTTGAGATTATTTAAAACTAATAAACCTTGAAATTAATCTAATGTTTCCTGAGTCTTTATAACTTTGTGTTTCTTCAAATTTTCATTTGGATAGATTCATTTACATAACATATTAGTGTTAATCTTTTATCATAAGTGTAACCACCAATTGTGTCTTTGTTATTGGTTTTACTCGGGCTTTGAAAAATAAATCTGGATCTGTTATTTCAACTAGCTAGATTTAGACACACAGGTAAATACAACATAAAAATCCAACTTAAAAGAGTTGAAATTATGTAAAAGTGAGTTTGCCAATACACATCCACTTTTCAGTAGTGCAAACCACGCTCTCAGTTTTGTGTCATTTGTTTTTATCTAGCTAGATGCTTCAAAAATATCATCATTATTGATCATAGAACATGTTTGATGTTTCACTAAATTTGCCGGTTAAAACGTAAAAAATATAAAATAATATAATAAAGAGAAAAATCAGAGAGAGAGAGAGAGAGAGATTCGTGAATTGTCTCAAAAACGAAAGAATTTAAAAAATATACGTCTCCTTCAAACTCATCGCCAGCTACATGTCTTTTAGGTGGCACGATGAGTTTTGTTTCAAGATGACGATACATGTCACTAAAGAAGTTACCCTGCTGCGTTTGCCAAATGTTTGTTCAGGCCGCATAAATTTTTGTTCGCATATTTAGTGAGGATACATATATTTTTCAAAATTTTGGTCGGCACACATCGATTAATTAAGTGTTAGGTCGGAGCGCATAAAATTTTCAAATTTTTGTTCATGGTAAATAGATTTTTCAAAATTTTGGCCGGGCCGACATGATTTTGAAGACCAATGTCATCTTTTTGTTGGACGAAAAACTTGTCATGATGATGAAACGACATGTCGCCGGCTGTATGTAACCAAACAAAAGGATTCAATTTTTGAAGGGACAAAGCAAGAACTTCTCTAAAAAAACATTTTTCTGTAATTTTAACTAAAATAAATAACCGGTAATAAAATATCCAGGTGTCTTATAACCTACACATTTAAAAATGTGACCAGAAATACAAAATTGCTATTAGTAAAGAAAAATATAAACAGAAACAAAAATGGTATATAATTAATTGATATTTGACCTTTATATTGACACACTTTTACATAAAACTATTGAGTATAGTAGGACCTAAAATTATAACCCTTATTTTAACGTGTATGATATATTTGTCACTAGATGATACTTATCATTAATATTTCATGGATGATATTTTCACACAGTAATGATTGTACTGTATTAGGTCCATGCAATACATGAATATGGCAATTAATCTTTAAAAGAGACAAAGTCCGTGTGCAATGAGACAAACTTATAACTAGTAAACTACCATTAAATCTTGACTACACTAATAAAACATCAAGAGTAGGCTAGAAGATTGTGTCTTAGCATGTTTAACATTTTATAGACGACCCAAATAACACATGTATCAAATATGAAAATGACTCTTTATCACTTGACTTTGATGGTTTAAGCATAACGGTTACACGTTTTATGTACCAAGAAAGAGAAATGATGTACTCTAGCTTCTTAATTTTAATTATGTTTAAAAAACTATAAAATTACATAGCTTACTTTTTTGCTAAGTAGTTATTATCATGTCTAAACAGATGCTCATTAGGCGAACCTTAACAAAACAAATGGTTTTTAGTCACAGACAGATGTATGATAAATCCGTTAGTGGAGGTGGCTACCGATAATAATTCACTAGTGAGTGTGTTGTAAAAATCTCGATTAGGCGCCGATTAATCTCCAGTCACTGTCCTACCGACTTGTCGCTGATTAATCATCATTTGTCCAAAATTGAAAATTTTATACATAAAACTTGGAATATATACACATATTTTAAAATTTACATATAAATTTCAATCTGATTAATCCGGATTAATCCATATTAATCCCGATTAATCATTAGTTTCTACCTCACCGTCCGACTAGCTCCTAACGATTTTTACAACACTGCTAATAACCCGTCAAAACTAAATGATTAACTATTATCGTAAATGTGTAATAGTGAAAGAGTGTGGGGACTAGTATGTGATAATGGTGATATTAGGTGATGTGGGCAGAAGGAAGAAGAATCCCAAGAAAACAAAAAAGGACAGGAAAAGTGAAGCTTCCAAAGAGCATTTGGACAAGAGAGTCAATGCCAAAAGGCATCTTCCTTTTCCATAATTTTTTTTTCATCTTTTTCTAGGCAATATGCCACAATGCTTGCATCTATATGAATGGTTTTTAACATTTTGTATTCATAATTGTAATTAATTAAATCAAGTAAGAGATTTGAATGGATGTACATAGATAATTTTGACACAAGAGTGGTTTGCTCAAACATATATATATGGACTAATGAAGCAAATGTGAATTTTGATACTGTCATATCTTTCTAAAGGATAAAGAGCTTTGGTGTCACATTTCAGTTATGTTGTTTGATTTTCAGTGTTAGAATGACATTTTAAGTCATAATAGATACATAGGCTTGTTTTTAGCACCACAGAGGTTAGAATAACATGTAATGCACATGTACATAAAATCGATATGCATAATACTCTCTATGAATCAAATTACAATAATTTTGAAATTATATTTAGTAAGGGTGAAACAGTCGAAACTGTAGTTGTACATACTGAGACGACCAACTAGCCTAAAGTTACTCATGAAAAGAGTCTGTCGTAGTTGATGGAATTTTGTGGCACTTCTCTTAAATTCTATCCTCATTGGTGAACTCTTGCGTTCCTCGTGTTCTCCTTGGACTAATTTGAATCAGAATTTTCAAGATAAACCAATGAGATAAAGTTAAAGTTTGGATTTAATATATTAGGTTTATCAAGTTTGATTTATTAGTTTATTTAATTAAGCGGAGTTATGTTAGATTAGTATTGACTTAGTATATAAATATCCGGTTATTGTAAAGGTTTAGGTGTGTTGATTGTCGAGTTTATGGACGTGTTTAGCAACGAATTCCGTTTGTTTCCGAATTCCAAATCATTGCCTGAAAAGTACTTTAATTACTAGAACTAAGACAATAACCTTAGTCTCATAGTTATGCCAACATAAAATTGTCTAATCAGTTAAACGCAATAAAATTGTAATTGGTCTTTAATAACACTAGTTTATTTAATTGAGCCGTATTTCGGTTTAATAAGATGGGCTTCATTTTTGATTTTGTGTCATTCCTCTGGACCTAATTATCATGAACTTGGGCTACATATTTGATGATTAAAGAATTTGGGCTACAACTTTTATAAAGAAACCAACTTGGCAACTTATATGTAAACAAAACACTTGCAATCTATAAAAAATAATACAACTCTAATAATAACAAAAAATTACAATTCTACATATTTTGTTTACTTTAAAAAGTAAGATGGTTTAATATTTAATTGCTTTAAAAAAATTCAAAAATACATAAGAATTAAATGTATCGCAAATTCAATCGCAATACTTTCATTAAGTTTATATAAAAGTTTGCTGAACATATAAATATGTAATAAAAAATTTTAGTCATTGTTAACTATGGTTATTAAAACACAAATCAATCATAAGAAGTAGATCAATTATGGTTAACATGAACATTGTCACCCATAACACACTATATGAAGCATTAAGACTTCTTGTGTTCTGTTAAAACTTATTGTGATCACCCATTTAAGTCATATTGTGACCCCTTATTAATTATTTTGACTTATGATGACTCACTGATCATTTATAGTGTTAGTACATCACAATGAGTAATAATAATGAGTTATGATAGATTTTAATGTGCCATAGTGAGTGGTAATGGCTTAACTATATTCATGTTTGACCATTATTCACTCTACCAGACAATGATTGGCCTAATTTCACCTCAATTTATTTTTGATTTAACTAATATTGATCATGCTTGACTAGACGTGCACAACTCGGGTTCACCTTGAAAACCCGAACCGGTTCGGAACCGGTTTTTTTCAAACTGGGTAGAAAATGACACCGGTTCCAGTCAGGAACCGGTTCGGGTCGGCTTAACTATATTCATGTTTGACCATTATTCACTCTACCAGACAATGATTGGCCTAATTTCACCTCAATTTATTTATGATTTAACCAATATTGATCATGCTTGACTAGACGTGCACAAATCGGGTTCACCTTGAAAACCCGAACCGGTTCGGAACCGATTTTTTTCAAACCGGGTAGAAAATGACACCGGTTCCAGTCAGGAACCGGTTCGGTTCCCGACCCGAACCGATGCCCAGAAATGCAAACTTTTAGGAACGGGGTAGGGTTGGAACCGGACCGATTATTACGTAAAAACCGGTTCCATCGTTTTTTTTTTGAAATTCAAACAATATAGCCGTTAGAAACCGGTTCCAACGGCTATATAGCCGTTTTTGACCGTTGGAACCGGTTTTATTACTATATTTAGCCATTTTTCATCCTATAAATATCAATGTATGAGTGTGTACTTGTTAAACCACTTCCAAAACTATAAAACACACTTCAAAACACAATTAAGCTTAAACCGACAACAAATGACAACTAATGACGACGTTGTTATGGTGATCGAAACAACAAGATGCCCCGATGTTTGGGTTCATTACGATTTGTGTCTAGTGACCGACTCACATGAGATGACACGTTGCAAATATTGCTTGAAGTTTCTTAAAGCAGGGTCCAACTCGACATTACGAAAACATACGAATAATTATTGTCGAGAGAAAAGAAGTTTGGATGCTAAAAAAGCGGAAGTGGGAGAATCGTCCGGCTCTACAACCCAAAATTAAGTATTCCCGAATTAAAACGACGGACTTTGTTTTTTAAGTTTTAGTTGTTATGTTTAGTATCGTTTATGTTTTAATAATGTTTGTAATAGTTATTGTTTAAATAAATAAAATGTTCGTCGTTATTAAAAAAGTAACAAAAAATTAATCATGAGTAACAAAAGTAATTATAATTAAACAAATCAAAACTAAATATTAGTTGAACAAGTTACAAATAATTTTACTAAAACAAATAAAAAACACAAATTACAACTCTTCTTCGTCTTCATTCTCGTCTTCACCCTCGTCTTCGTTATCGGAAGAAACCCCGTCCTCCGCCTCCTCATCATGAATATGACGCTCTATTGGTATTTCGTCTTCAAAGTTCGCCTTGTGTTGTACACAATCCACTGCATCCAAATGGTCCTTTAGGCAAATGCAAACCTCTAGAGACTCGGGAGTTAATTTTGTTCTTCGCATAGATAACACCCTCCCACTAAGAGAAAAAACCGATTCGGAAGAAACCGTTGAGGCTTGTACGCCAAGCAAATCACGAGCCATGGCGGATAGAATGGGAAATTCGTTTTGTTTACCTTTCCATCAAGCCAACAAATCAATATTGCGAATTTCGTCGACCGTTGCGCCCTGCAATATGGCTTCTTGATGTGCTTTCTCAATGTAGAGTTGGAATCGTGCTTTAATAGTGAACCACATAGTTTGCAACGAGCCTTTTGATAACCTTCGTCATCCACAATCAAATCCCAATTCTTCCATATGTCTTCGTTGCGGTTATGGTCGACTACCGTAACAACCCTTGGGTCCTCCGTAGAAGGAACGGGGGCAACAAAAACACTCTTCTTAGCCTTCTTGTTAGTTTTTTTGATGGGTGCCATAATAATATTTAGTTGGATGGTCGGGTAACGGAACGGGTTTGCTAAAGGAGTAGTATTTTAGTTTGTTTTTGAGTTTGGTGTTGAAACAAGTGGTGGAAAACAAGTTATATATAGGTTTCGAGCATCAAAAACCGGTTCCAACGGCTATATTACCGTTGGAACCGGTTCCAACGGCTCTATTCTCTCTCAAAAACCGGTTCCAACGGCTATATTACCGTTGGAACCGGTTACAACGGCTTTTTGGTGTCTCAAAAACCGGTTCCAACGGCTATATTACCGTTGGAACCGGTTCCAACGGCTAGTCTGACATGTGTTTGACTTTTCAAAAAAACCCGCCGGAACCGGTTTTTTCGGGTAGGAACCGAACCGGTTACAATTAAGAACCGGGTAGGAACCGGGTTGGAACCGATGGGGACATACAAATAGGAGAACCGGGTACGATTTTCGGGTACAAAAATACCCAAACCGGGTATTGGGCCAACCGGGTAGGAACTGGAACCGGTTCCAGTTCGGTTCCACCAGTTAGGTTCCAGAACCGGTTTTTTTGTGCACGTCTATGCTTGACCAAGACTAACCGTGTTTGGTCACATTCTCATTGAACTTATTCTTAAATATTATTGAAAGCATCATGAGTGAGTTTATTATGTATTTTTAATCTTCTTAAAGATTGGAATCGACTATCTTATATGTTTCTACTTTTTTAAAGTTATGATAAAATTTGTATAACTTAAACTAGTTAATTTTCTACACATATATTCCAAAAACAATGTTGACCAATTTTCAACCTAAGGGCTATTATGACATAATAATGGACATTAAGAGCTACTAAGACTAAATGTGTTTATGACATGCATGATGTGTTATTGGATGCTATAATATAATGTGATTCACTACAACGTAACGGGGCATGACACTATCAAGGAAGATACTACACTTTGGCTTACAACTAGATCTAATAGTTTGATAATCTTGTAATTTTTTGTACGCATATTTTGTTTTTGGCTTCTTGTTTGGTTCCGTTGTGGGCCAAACTCTGGGTCTTGTTTTAAATACATATTCGTTCAAAAAAAAGTTCTGAAGATTGTGTAGGACTAGTGCCTAGCTAGTAGTCGTTAACGCGTAGATATGAATTTTGTACACTTGAAGTTTTTTTCCGTATACTTTTTTTTAGAACAAAATTTCATTATAAGACCAATATCAAAAGTCTAGATCATGGACACAAGGTAGACAACTTGTTTAAAATGTGGAACAAGGGTTTCAAGTCCATTCAATGTCATCTTCATGTGTGTTTTCCATTGGCTTCTTACGAATGAAAAACAGTTGAGATGTCTATAACTTCATTGGTAGGTAGTTTAGTACTCAATATAATCCAAAAGGGTTTACATCCAAAAGTTTAATGAGTAAGTAAAAATTCCTACACAAATAGAGACGTATTCTTTTAACATTCAAGAATCAATCCAAATAACAACTCATGTTGGTATGTTTTCATCATAAATGTTGTGTACCATATCTCTTTTCGATCGCGCATATGGTCCAAGTGACACCAATATGAAAGTAACACCAATAATTATAAACCCATTTGAGATGTCATAAACCATATATATACACGACAATACAAACACGCACATCTTTTTCCAAAAAAATAAAATAGGTGGTCCTTCATCAATGAGGATGACAACTCCATATATTGTCATTTTTTCTTTCATACAATGAAATGCATTCACTTTGAGACTTAAATGAAGTTGCTTTTCTTATGTTCATTTGAGATGGATAAATGAACATATGCAAATCTTTTGTAACACATTATATTAAGAGGATATATACCGTATTATTATGTAGCGATAAAATGCATATTTTGGTATTTATAGTTGTTTATAATGAATAAGGTTGTTCGCAACGCAGGAGACCATCCTTTCCACATTCAAGCCTAGTTAATGTGCTACATCAGCTTTGAACTTATTCTCCCACAAACTTATTTAACTCAAAACTACCATACATATCCTTTCCCCACTTTTTAATACATAAAATATGAGCGATTTTGAGTCAATATAAATAAATAAATATAAACAGGTCGCATGCAGCTAGGGATATATGAACCTCCAAACACAGCCATGGCTCAACATCACACGCATCTCATGCGGCATCCATATCATCACAAATGGGGTAAGAGAACTACATTCATAATATGATCAATGCGATTGTCCCCATCTTCACCCTCTGTCAGAACGTCTATATACCAAGAGTGTAATTTATGCATCTACACAACTTTTTTTAATTGTGGTGTACTCTATATCCACACACTCTCACCCGTCACATAAGCGTTGATCACATGTATAGCGACGTATAAGTTTGATGATTTTTATGTAAACATGTTTTTAACAATTGGTGATATGTATGTATACGAGCGTCTAGGTGGGTGGATCCTTTGTAAACGATCATCTTGCGGGTAAATTCCAACGATGGAATGTTTAAATTCTTTTACATCGCAATAGAAGACAAACGGGTAACAAGTTGCGCCGCTAGCCTCTTTTGGATTGCAAAACCATGTTTATTATAAACTACGTACATTAATTGATGTTGGAGTCAGAACATTACCAGCATAACACGCTGGACTCAGCTAAGTAGCCCCATATGCCCCCACAACCTGATATGCGAGAAAACCTAAAATATCAAAAGCAAAAGAAAAAACACGAGTTGGCTGACATTTTGGTCTTTAGATGGATAGTAGGAAAATGCATGTGTGAACCCAACAGAAGTTTCACTTCTTGTAGGCTTGAAAAGAAGTGTTTCCGCTATATATGGGTTAGGCCGCCTTAAAAGTTGTTTTATGTAAAGTGACTAAATACGAGAAAGCGTGCCTGATAAACAAACGTTTAGTAGCGGAAGATCCCTATATACACGTATTTGGTGGTCAAATCGTTAAGGGTTGATTTGCAAACTAGTCGGTGTGTGTATAGCCTGACCCCTAAGACAAATACGAGATGAAAAGAAATAGAATCATCTCATCTATTTACTGATCTTAAATTAATTTATCTTAAGTAATCTTGTTTAAACATATACTAATGCAAATTCTTATGGCATTCATTAAAGTGGTGTTTTAAAACATCTCAAGAATCAAGTGAAAATAAAACAGTCACGTGTACTTGAGGGATTTAAAGGTCGCATTTGATTCATGTTTCTTGACGCAACTAAACTAGAACAATATTGGTAAGTCGTTCATGTAGTTGCTAAGGATTATGGGACAAGACTTTACCTCAAACTTTCTCAAATTAAACCCAGCATAACACATGGTTCTAACGTATTTAAAACAACCTGTCATGGGAATTTTTGTAAAAGAGACAATGACAGATAGCTATCATGGAAATGAAAGTAAAACAAAAGACAACTTGGAAGATTGCTTTAGGATTTTACCTTAACCTTATTTAGCAACTTTACCTAAATTAGGAAATCATAAATTAGGTGCAAATAAATAACCTATGGTAAGATCATATTTTGCTTATATATCATTATATCAGCTTTTCAAGTATTAATTAATACTAATATGATCTAATTAGTTGTAACACTCTTGATACTTGTCACTAGCTCATTTGAAATATTCTTAAGTTCATCGTTAATTACTCGTCTTCATCTAATCATTTGGCCCTACACTACAAAAGATATGGCTTTCGAAGTTAATCTACAAATAAAACCATGCCCAGTAAATTCCACATTTAGCATAGTTATTCGCAAGGTTTGCGGACGATAGGATGTAGGCAAACTTTACGTCTAATATAAGGATATAGATACTGCTTCCAGAGACTCCCGATACAAAAAACAAGCCGTAGAAAATAATCAAAACAAATTGAAACATATATAACATTAATTATACATACAGACAATCACATGAAGGTCCGTCTAAACTGTACGAAAACGTAGGTCCCTAAAACAAAGCTAAGTCGACACATTATTACATTTTTCTTAAAGTTCCCGAATTCTACGTTTCCACGAGCGTCTATCCTGGATCATGTCCTTAGAAAGGTTCAACTCTAGCAAACTGTCTAATTCGTTCATTCCAAGTCATTTTGGGTTTGCACCGTGAGGGTTTCCACTGCTCTTTCTCTTTACATGTCCCAACCATCTCAATCTCTTGTGATTTTTCTTTTCCAATATTAATTAACGGCTCCTAACTTTTATTACCTATTAGCCTTGTGTATCATTACCAAAGAAAAACAATTAAAAATGTTTCATTTCAAAATAAATAATAATTTGCACTTTTACTAGAGACAATTGTTGACATTTAACACAAGATCAATAACATGAAATAATATACATGGTACATACTATACAATTAGACAACACCAAATAAAATGATACTACCAATACAACACTACGTTTTATCATCGTGTAAAATTTCATGTTTTATAAATAGAATATAAAACTAATAAAAAAGAAAGTTAATGAATTTATTAGCTTCATGGTATAACAATGGCAAAAAAAATTATTTTCATGTACTTATAAACACGTAACACCTTTAGCACCCTCCAAAGTCTCTAACTGAATTCTTCTCCGGTTGGTTTCCGGCTTGACGTAACCCTAAAGTGAGCGAAACATCACCCGTAGTGGCACCGAACTTTATCATTGTTGCTCCCATGTCGTCAGCATCATGTGCTGACGGAAAGGATGTCGACGGATCTAGAAGAAAAGTTGAGGGGTTGTTTTCAGGGTCATTGATTTCGGTTGTTGAAGTGGTGGTGTGTGGTGGTAATGGAGGCATTGGAGTTTGTGCCACTGCAGAAGATGATGATGATGATGATGATGATGATGATGATGAGGGACCATTTTTGTGTTGATTATTATTATTATTATTATTATTATTATTATTATTATTATTATTGTTGTTGTTGTTGTGGTCTTCATGATCCAAGTTTTCAATATCTTGATGGTGGTCACCTTCTTCTGTGCTTTCTTGTTGGTACATTTCTTCCACCATGGGTTTCCACAACCGGACTCTAGCGTTAATGAACCAATTTGAAACCTGCAAACCACACACAAAATACAAATATGACATTAATAATAATTTGTTTGGATATGAGTAGGACATGCATGGGTAAGAAGATACTATTAATTACATGTCAAAAGATTTATGGTTTTAAGTTTTGTTTTTAATATACTATATTTTTGTTTTATTAGCATATATTCAAAGAAGGTCACCCAAATCTTATTTTATAAGAAAATTTTGTGTTAAAAAACAGAAATGGCACACACATGTAGACAAAACTATTAATACTTAGTTTCAAGTGTCTCACAATATTAACATATTTTATCCAATCCTAAGACATCAAAATTGCGTATATTTTTTTATGATCTTTTGCCATATTACGAAACATAAGTTATCTAAGGGTATTTAGCTTAGTGGTATTTAATAGCTGAATAAAGAATTGTCTTCACAGGTGTGGGTTAAGTCCCATAGTTGTAAAAAAGGGTAATTTAAATTCAGAGTTAAAATGCTTGTGAGTTGCTGTTAAAAAAATTACGAAAGTGTTGAACTTAATATTTCCAATAAGAAAAAAATTATATAACAAATTTCACTTTAATCTCAGGTAAGCTTTGTACCACTACCCAAACTAAGTTTGGTGTTAAAATTCTTGGTAAAACGAATTAGTCGCAAAATTGTGAATTGTGATGAGTTTAGGCAATATATCGTCGCAAAATCGTATTCTGTTGTATTGTTGAGCCATTAATCTCTTAAAAGAATTAACATGTTTGTTACATGGTTTGATACTGCTTGATGCAAATCAATTGATAGTTGGCACTAAACATAAAAGTTAGGAGCTTGTTACTAGAATATAAATTCGTAACAATATAGTACCAACGTAAATTACATGGTCAAATTCATGTTCCCATGAGCTATTTATTGTTTGATATCTAACAATATACTCCAATGTCTAATACTAAAGATTCACAAAAAATCTATTTCTAACATCAAACAGAAAAGCTAATCCTAAACTGTTCAAAACTATGAATCTAACAGTAATATTATTCCATAAAGAGTTGTGAATAAAAACACAAGAAAAACCAAGTTGTACATGTACATTGCTGATCGAAGGTTAAAAGCCAAGGTGAAGTCGACATAGATAGTGTCATCATAAACTGTTCATTGACAAAGACTTTTGCTTTCCTACAGTCATTTTCTTCTGACTTAATGACAAAGCCAAGGGTGCTTTCTAATTTTCCATATATTATTAATCCTACACAATTAATGCATATACATATATGTGTGCATGTTTATCAATGTGTGTATAAGTATGTGTATATATATACAAAACAACCATATCTAGTAATATCTCACGTATAGCAAAACCATAATCAATTTTATGAGTGTTTAGTCTTAATAAGTCTAAAAGTTATAGAGTTACTCGAAACAAAATAACACACTTTTAAATACGATAAAATAAATTAATTTACTCGTTTGTATTGTCAATCAATTAAGATTTTTCATATTTACTATGTTATATAAAAAAGAGAGATAGGACGATTTATAATTCATGCACAATTATGAATCTTTGATAATTGATACACTACACGTACAAATTAACTAATAAACAAAATAATGAAAAACATTTAACCTTAATATTTTTAAATATCTTAAATTTCATTTTAAAGTTTGGTTACGTTGAGATTAACTTGAGGTTATATAGTTTTACTTCAATTTCTTGCTAAAAAAATATAAAATATTGTTAACCCAATCACTTTTATTTCTACTTTTTTTTAGAAATGTATGATGCTTCTCTAGTCACATACTAAAAAGGGCCAGTGTTCTAGAACTTGATTTATTCAGTTAATAAAAATATTTAAAATGGAACTCAAAAAAAGTGAGGAACTTTTCATCTTACATCTTAAAAATAATATAAAACTCGATTTAAAATGTAAAAAAAATTAGTTTTAGCATAAACTTTTTTAGATTATTTTCTTATAAATTACATGTAAAAGAGATAACTGAAAATATTTAAAAAAAAACGACTTCTTCATGTGTTTATATGTAAAAGCTCTAAAAAATTATGTAAAAATGTGTTTTATTACATGAAAATGTATTTCTTTTGTATTTTTTTACATATAAATTGAAGAGTTCTATGAAAATGTATTTTTTACATGAATATATATATATATATATAATTAGATGGTTTCTTTTATATATATATAAAAGTAAATAAAATAATCTTCTTATAAATAAGATTAATTTAATAATGCAACATGGTTTCTTTTTAATAAATAGGCCAATATGACAAGTAAAATATTCAATTAGATGGTGGTATGTCACATCGTATTTGGTAGAAATGCAAGTTTTTGGATTTAATTAAAAAAAGGTATTAAATTAAAAGTTGATGTTAAAACTATAGAAGATAAGTATACCGGTAGATAATATTTTGAAATTACTATTATATGAACTTTAATCAACATATATTCATATTAGTTGAATTATGAAGATTACTTCAATTAAAAGTATAGAAATAATATTAAAAAGACAACGCGGAATTGGTTAAAGACGTAGAGCGTAGAACAGGAGTTCGAACGATTAATCTCTGTAATACGTAACATTTTTTTTTTTTTTAAAAATAGTTAAACAGTGGACATGTACCAGAAAGCAAAGGAAGCAGTTGTTATATTTGATGTACACAAATACCTAAAACAGTGGCTGTGTGCAAATAGCTGTAAACGAAATCAGACGTCTTGTCTCAAGTGTACTTACGATCTCTCAATTAGATGCACTGTCTACTTCAGTGCTCACTGCTGCAACTAGAGGTGCACAAATCGGTTTTTTTAAAAAAACCGGTTCGGTTATTAACCGGACCGGTTTTTTTTGGCCCGGAAAAAAACCGGTTCGGTTAATAACCGGATCGGTTAATAACCGGTTTTTGTATGTCAAAACCCTAACCGGTCTAACCGGTTAGGACCGGTTTAGAAACCGGTTAGAACCGGTTAATAACCGGTTAACCGGTTTTTTTTTAAAAATAACCGGTTAATAACCGGTTTTTTTCATAATAACCGGTTTTAAAAAAAAACCGGTTTTTCCATTAACTGGTTCGTTAACCGGTTTTGGATCTAAAACTTGTAACCGAAATACGAACCGGCGGTTTTTAAACCGGTCAAACCGGTTTTCGTAAAAACCGGTTTCCGGTTTAAACCGGCAAACCGGTTCCCCAACCGGTTTTTTTGACCATCTCTAGCTGCAACATCTTGGTTTTTGGTACTAACCCAAGCCTAATTCTTTTCTTTCTAATTTAAGTAATTGTATTTATTTATGAGAAAATCATAAAAATAACCCTATGTTTATTTTTTCATAGCAATTTCACTACTATAGTTGTAGCGTATTTACTTATTCGCCTATCATTTTTTTAATCTGAGAACAATACAAAATAATTAATGAGTTATTTGAGTGTAGAAATTGTATATTATTATCTATTTGGGTATCAATTATTTATTTAATATGACAATATTAAGGATTAAAAGATGGTGGAATACTCGAATTTAGTTTGGGTATCACTTAATATACTACATAAAACTTTTTGTACATCATTTATTGATATTTTAATGTAAAAAATAATACTTTTATCAACATGCAAATCTAAAAAATCGATCTATTTTTTAGTATATTGTTCAATAAACACGCATAAAAAATATATTTAACCGTTAGATTAAATGTTTTTCACTTGTATAGCGAAATTCATCATATGTGATCTCTCACCAAATGTTTAAATTGACTTGCATGAAAAGACGGTGGGTTTTCACCCTCGTTCATTATCGGACATTGGACATCACAGTTGATTAATGAAATTATTATTTATTTATATATATCAAGTAATAACTTTTAACGCGAACATGTCACGACTTCATTCCTTTTCTTTTTGATAAAGACAACGAAAGAAATTATAATTTCTCTCTTATTTATTACGATGACGAAGAATCAAATTATCACTGTATTTATTTATTTATTTTGCTTTTTTTTTCCAAGAACAAGGTAATTAAATAAATTTGAAATGAAACATAACGTCTACATAGACATTTTTAGGTAGGTAATATGTTTTGAGTTAATAAAAAGAATAAGAAATGCTAATGAATCATAATATTTATTATTGAAATAATTTTTTATAGCTGTTATTACAATAGTCATTATATATTATAGCATATGAAACTCATTTTAGGAGCACACCTTTGATTAAAATACAGAATTGGATTTTAACAATTTTGTTTGGTTATTAACTTTATATAATACTTTCGAATTTTATAGAAAATAAAATATTTATTGGCTCAAAATATTTTTGTCATGTAACTTATAATCCATATATTGTTATAAAGTCAAAATAAGAACAATCTTGAAAATCAAAATTATTATTTTCTATCCTGAAAGAAGTTGACATCTCTCCTACACAAAAATGGATAAAAAATTGAAGAAAAATCAAAGTCTCTAAACTATTATAATGGCTTTTATGTCATCTAATTATTATTTCTCTTTTCCAATACTCTTTATGTGCATTCTTTTTAGCATCTTAACACAGACATGTCATGTATCTTTCACTTCATATATATCCATTAGTTTATGAATGCATGAGAGTGCCAAATTGAGATGTAGAAAGATGAGAAGTTAATATAATTAACAAACCTGATTTCGCGATAGTCCAGTTTGTCGAGCCAACAAATGTTTATCCGCATCACTTGGGTACCTGACAATCATTTCAACATATATTAAGAAACCATTAAGATCAAATGATAGTATTTGATAATCAGAAGAAGAAAAAGAAAGTACTTACGGGTGTAAAAAATGTTCGAAAAGCCAAGCTCTTAAAATGTTTACAGATCGTTCCGGCAAACCTCTTTGGGGTCTCCAAGCTTCTTGTTCCATCATGCCCATTTGATGGAATGCCCTTTGTTGTCTAAGGCTTTGTTCCAACAATTTAAGCCTTGGTGTCTCACCTTTTGTGACACCAGAAGAAGTAGGATTTTTCTCTCCCAATAATTCACAACTATGGTTCAACTGGCTTGATATCGCGTCTTTTAAACACCTAAAATGACGCGACATAGCCTTTCGAGCTAACGCAGTGTATGGAGCTGCCGCTCCAAACCCCATCACTAAATCGAAAGAATTCACCACCATTTGCATCTGCTCACAATAGTGATTGTATCTCCTATCCACCTATAATTGATCATAAATCCAGTCAAAACACATTAACTTCTTTTTGACAACAAAATACAAACCATATACATGGACTAATTAATGAGTAGAGCTTGTACTAGATCAAGATTCAAGAATAATTATTGAGCTATAAGAGCATCACTGTTGATGACAGTTGACACCATCACACCAACAAGATTTTCTGTTTCCAAATGTTAACTTTTTCTTCTGAATAAGGCCAAAGATTAGCTGTTTAATTATTTTATACTATTAATTAAACACCATGACTTGTTATAATTTATGTAAATTTTAAATTTCCAATCATAGGTATGAATTTTCAAAGAAGAAAAAATAATACATTAATTTTATGATGAATTTAAAATCCAAGCAAGCTATAACCCTAATAATAGTCTAGTATCATTATACTATGTAAGTAGCTTGTCAAGGTTTTACCAAATCCAAATTATATTTGCTGATTATATTACTAATATTTATAAAATATAGAATTTGGATGTAAGCAAACTTAGCATATTCTGTCAGTGAAGAACCAATTTCTTCGGCCGGCTTTTTTCAAGAGAATAACGGTGGTATCAGTGTTGTAAAAATCGATCTAGACGGTTCAGTACTTAACGAGTAATCCCTAACCAGATTAAGTACTTGCAACTCCTTAATCGATCTGTGTTATTGCACGACTTTTACAACCTTGAATACTAGTCACCGAATTGTTTCGCCGGCAAGAGAGAGAGAGAGAGAGTTGACTTACCTCATCAAGCATAGAAGAGAGTTTGACCTTTCTTCTTTGATGCTCAGTTCTCTCAGTTGATGACAAAGGAGGGAGATCTTTAGAGGAAGAAGATGCACCACCACCGCCACCGCCACCACCACCGATATTACTCGGATTCTGATTCGAATTATTATGTCTTAATGATGACTTATTTTTCTTAAAATTACCTCTTCCAACACTACAAAACTCTTCCAACAACTCTTGAGCTGCTTTTGCATACCTTGAATTCCTTAAAACTTTCACAACTCCTAAACTAGAAGATCCATACCCAATATGGATCAGATGGTGTCCGGCCGGACCGATAACTCCACCCCCTTGCATATGCAAATTCCGGTAAGGATCGGAACCAGGTACTTGATTAAAGTATATCATTCCAGTGGAATCATGATCTCCTATCCTCATATCCTCAACTTTAGCTGCTTCCAGGTGCTGTAAAGTTGAAGATAATGAAAGTGACAACCCTTCAAATCCACTTACTGTTTCACCTTCATGTGTTGATGCACCAGTCCATGTGAATTGTGTCGAAGGACCGAAATGCCCTTGTTCGGGTTCGTTCGTACTACTAAAGCTTTGTTGATGGTCAAGGGTAGAATTGGGAAGTAACATATGTAGGGTTGATGATGAAGAAGATTGATTATTAATATTATGTGATGGGTTCGTCAAGAAAAGTTGCATGGCTGCTTGAGCAGTATTATTATTATTATTATTATTATTATTATTTCCATGCCATTCAGAACCACTGGATATGTTGGATCCACCAGTTGTGTAATTAAACATCTCGGATAACATTCCGGCTCCTGTCTCGAACACCGTCGGTAACCCACCGTGTCCATCGATTTCTTCTAACCCGACGAGTGACGACGGCGGCCGCCGGATCTGATCTTGAGCCGACCCATGTGAGAAATTGAAAATATAATCTTGTGACATAGAATATTATTCTTGAATTGGCTAGGTTGCAGCTTTAAGACAGGTTTAATTCTTGAACTTACTACTTCCATGATATTATCTCAAACATGTTGTTGTTGTACAATAATAGAACCTTGCATAGATTGAGAATTAATGATATTGAAGATTAATGATATTGGAGATAATTAAAGACAAAAATAAAAAGGGAAAAACTTATAGCACAAACTCACAAAGCATCAAATGATAAGCTTTTTGTCAAGTTTATGCAAAATGAATAAATAATTGTGTAACTTTTTTTAATAATGAAATGAAAAGTATGAATACAACAATATATAATATATAGTAATATAGTATACTAAACAAACAAACCTCTTATGTTGTTGTTGTGAAAAAGAGATTGAGGGTTAGATATCGTTTTCTTTAGTTCTTGAACAAACAAATTAAACCTCTTTCTCTCTCTCACACACACTAGTGAGTGTTCTCTGCAATAGTCTTGTCGATAGAGAGAGAAAGAGACGATCTATATTTGTAGTATATATATATATGTGTGTGTGTGTGTGTGATAAGATATTTAGATCGAAAGTAATTGATTACACTTGAAGCAGTCGCTGTTCTTCAACGCCCTCTTATGTACTCAACACAATTGTTTTATTTCTTTATTTATTTCTTTATATATTTATTTGTTTATGTACAAATTGTAAATTAATGTTGGTTTAATTTGACAAATAACATCTAAAACCCCACAATTTCATTTATATATGTGTGCTTAAATAATAGAGTAGAATTATTATGAAGATGAAATTACATTTATGTCCAAAAAGGCTGAAATTTATATGGAAGTAGGTAAAAGGGAAAATCATAAAAAAAAAAAAAAAGATTTGGTGTCTTCATCACAATTGCCTGCATTTTAATCATGTAACTAATTGCCTCAAATATATTATATAAATCAATTTATTTTTTTTGACAAACTTATATTATATGTTACTTGGTTATATGTATATGTTCTATAATATATGAAAAAAAAACGAGGCGCAAGATGGTAGAGGGACACCATCAAACAACACCTAAGAAACATTCCAATAAGACCATCCAAATAATAAGACACCTAAACACATCCATGACAAAAAGCCTTGAATTTATGGACCATAAGAAAATAGGCATAGACCAAACCTAGTAACAACACTGTACACACGAAAACCAGAAGGGGCACTAACAAGTAACAAGGCATGACTCTAAAAATAACGAAATTTCA
The DNA here is from genome assembly GCF_021521415.1 of Bidens hawaiensis. NCBI lineage: Eukaryota > Viridiplantae > Streptophyta > Magnoliopsida > Asterales > Asteraceae > Bidens > Bidens hawaiensis. Next base: position 887,336 of record NW_027491689.1, on the reverse strand, counting down.
ACGTCATTAAGGTAGGAACCAACTTGCGCGCTTTGGATGACCAAGGGAGAAACGTTTCTTTCAATTACTTGACCGACAATTTTATTTTCGGCCAATGTGGGGCTACCCACTTGATAGAGACATATGTCTATTAGAGAGGAGCCCCTGGTTCAAACATGTTAAAAAAATGATTATTTTGATTTCGGCTAACCGTGTTGGGTTAAAATCCATTGTCCTATAGATAAAACCAAGTTGAGTGTGCCCCACCCATTGTGCATAGATGGCTATCAATGGGCTCTTTGGAAATGGTAGGACTGATCAATGACACATCCTTTGTGACCTAGTAATGACAACATCCGAATATAAGGCAAATAAAGATCGTGGGACTACACACTAATAAAGAGTGGTTTGTCTCTAACATACATCTCAACCATTAAGATCTTATCATGTTTTCAATATGCAAGGATGGTAAGAACGCTTAGCTTCCTCACATTATATACCTCAACCTCAAAATGTAGTAGATAAATACGCTTGCTTATAATATCCGTGAAAACTTATTACTAATAATTTGTTATACGTGTTCTTATACACCTGGGTACAATCGTCAATTTGCCGCGTGAGGATCCTAACAAAGTCTTCCAAACAACCCTTCCATCTAATGGAGTACTGGCAAGCCATCAAAGCCGCTACTGTAACCTTAGTTCAAATGTTTTCCACACCTCCCTGGCAACGAGCACTACTAACTTGTATGTACGTGTTTACGCTAACCTCACGATAATAGGGGAATGTTGCTAGACTGCTAATTAATAGTAAATCATGAAATTTTTGGGTATGGATGGCAATGAGCAAGTATGAGACAAGTATTGATAATCCTAGTCCCATATTAAAAATAAACGATATCCTATACCTGACCTCGTACCCATCGAGTACTTGGTACTCAATACCCATAAGGTTCACGAGAATACACGCAGATTTATCTTGTGTAGTTAAAGTTATCCATTGGGATGTCCATTACCCCAAATTCGCTATTAGGCTTTAGCCACGCTCTTAACAATTCACACTATTAATATTTTGATTTCGAGTTTGGGTAATAAGGCTAGTATCATCTAATACAAATGTTGCAAACACATGAATTGTTTTGAAACCAATACCATAACCGATTTAGGATTTCATATATTTCGAGTTTCGAGTTTTCCCATTGAGTTCGAGATCGATTGTCATCCTTAAGAAAGAGTATGTTCGTAACCATATATAAAACAAATATTTTGGACAAAAGAACATGAGAGGACCGAAAAACAAACCATCTACTACTAGAATGTTCACACGATAAAAATTTAGGAGTCACCATACGTAGTACACTAACATCTGATGCATGGTTTCATGATGATAAGGCGTAACTTTAGTGTGTCACACTCCAACCTACGGCGAAATATGTTGGAGCGCGCGATGTTGGTTCACAACTCACAAGACACTATCATACAATTTAAATGACAATATTTAAAATTACTTTAGTAATTTCAAATCAAGTACACAAGTCTTACAAATAAGATCAAAACAAATAATGTAAGAACAACTTTTTTTTTTATTTATAACCTAAAGCTCATTCTATGTGATCTTCAACATTCACTTTAAACCAAAGAATAACCTGCAATATGCGTACAAAATATAATATATTTGTCAACACGAGGTTGAGTAAGTAATCACCAGATTTTGACGCTAAATATAATATATGTAAGAAATACGCAAACCATTATTGTGAGCATCCACAATTAAATTAAAGGCAAATAGTTTGTGTCTCTTGATCATTGCCTTGCGAATCGGACTTTGGCTACTAAGACTGCGTATGACAGACCTCGAATGAAAGACTTTAATGAAAAATCTCTCAAAGTGCAATAAAATAAACAAATAAGCAAATAAGAATGTAGCATATAAGCATTGGATTGTTCAACACAGAAAATTATGACTTGCTAGTTATGGATATTACTCACCTTAGTAATTAGGTTAGATAGAAATAACAACAAAGAATTAAACGAAGCTCGAGTCTTTAATGTGCTGACTGATCTGACACAAATGAACCTAATACAGTAAAGTAGATTAAAAACGAGAACATATCCGCTGGAATTAAGTTAAATGGATGAATAAAACTCATGATTTGAGATTTTTAACGTTTAAGCGAGCTGGTATTGTTCAAAATCCGAACTTCGTATTGGGAGTCGGGTTCTAAATATTACACTCAAAATATGAAAACAAACATATCTTCTGGACTGGAAACTAGTTTTGACTAGAAGGCATAGTAATTGAAAACAATGCCAAAAAAATGACTTTTTTAACCCTAAACGGGTCGGAGAGAAATTGACCGACAAAATCCCATCAATCTATAAAATTGATTGATGGCTTTTGTTATTTAGATGAAAACAAACATTTTATCAGAAGACAACTTACCCGGAAAGATTAAGAAACGATGAGAAAATACGAGTTAAAGAGTGTTGAAGCACCAAAGTCAAACCGAAGAATCAGGAACTTGGAAGAATTCATCAAGAATTCATCAACATAAGCACTGAGTCAAGAAATCGGTGATGGAGGCTGAGTTTTGCATATGTGTTTAGGGTTTTATGATAGTTTAGTTTATATAATAAATGTTAGGATTTGTTTATTTAGTAGACAAACTTATTTAGGAAACAAAATAACCAATCAATGACGAAATCGAGCCTCATAACCTGAAGATTTCGTTTGTAATAAAGGGAACGAATTTAGACACATTATAGCATCATATGATTGATCATGGGGCTTACGTTTCTTTATTTTTGGCAAAAATAGTCCATGTACTTCTATTAATGCGATTTTTTGCCGTTTTAAGCGATTTTAAGGGTTTCTATGAGTTGTTTGACGAGTTTGAAAGTTATGAGAACATAAAGTAAGTTAAACCAAGTTAAATATTAATAAATACAAGTTTTTTTTATTAGTACGAAAGATCCGAATTACATTCCTGGGACGGGTAAACACAAAGAATACAATTATGAAAATCTGAAATGTTACATAGTGTTCCTCACAAGTCACTTCATAATTTATGTATTCATTGTCTAAACAGATAATCAGATATTACAGCAGCTGGAATATAAATATTAGTTCACCTAACAATCGCCTTCATTGTGCACTCTTCCATCTCATTCCTAAGTTACCTCAAGATAAAAAAAAAACTCGTCGTCATCATTATGAAATTCATGGATGCATGATTGCATGAGAGAACTAATGTTACACTATAAAGTTGGTGAACCAAAGGAGTTTATGATAAGACTTGGTAGACTGGATTTTGTGAAAACTACCCTGATTAGTTGATATAACGTGTTTGTAGTTCTCATAAGGATGACACAAAAAGGAAGACTTCTCATTCGCCTATGTAGATAGTGAGTGTTATTATTATTAATATTATTTGAAAAGATACACACACAATATAACACTAAGCATTTACTTCCCGGTAACGACGCCACTTTGATGAACGTGTCGTACTGATCTTGCAAAAACCTAATTTTATCTATGGACAGGGTAAGTTAGGTATCGAATCCTGAGGAGCATGTGGTCAATGCCATACGTTTGTTCGTTTATTTAACTATATTTACAAAACAATTATAAAGAAACACCTATGAAAATTTTTGAGTGCTTATCACACTAGCAGGTTTTGTTTGGAAGCAACGAACACTTAAATGAGTTTAACAGTTAACGAGAACAGAACCACACCTAGGGTTCAAGCATGCAACTAAACAGTAATCTCATGTTATTTAACACATTAGTTAATGATAAAAAAATTGGTTTACTGATTAATCTATTCTTAGACATCAATAATCGATAACATGTGGCACTTGATCAAATGGTCCCAGTCAACGTGACTTAACTAAGGGCAATTGCATGCTTTTTTGACCTAAACTAAACAGAAAACCCTATGAGACACGTATCACGGCAATTGACAAATTAATCGTTCTGATTGAAATAAACCTAAACCGACTGAATGTTCAACAATACCAAACATCAATGTTCATAAATCATAAATCAATAACTACAATCATTCAGTTCTAATACATGAGAAAATTCTGAAAAGTTATGATACTTTACATCCCATGAATGATTCAAGAGGATTCAACCACTTATGATCTTCGATTAGTGTTCGGCTATTGATTCAAGATGATGAACTACGAACCCCGAAGTGATTGGAGGTGATCTAGGGCTCCCGGAATCGCCCCATGGCGTCCCAAGTCGGATGCAAGTGAAAATATCTAATTAGGGTTCGTAAAAGAGAACATATAAGTCAAGAAACCTATATGTTTCACAACAATTGGCAAACATATAGACACGTTTCACGTTTTTTATTCCCATCACGATACTCGATGGACATGTACTCATTATCTCACGATACGCGACCAATGAAGACCTCATTTTTGGATTCCTCTCGTCGAGAAACCTAAAATACATACATTATGGGTCTTGTAACTCAATTTCTAGCCCAGGATATACCCGTTTTACTTCTTGACGTTTTGCAGTCAACCCATATATCTTGTTTATTTTTAGCGTCGGCATATAGTTTATTATCTAAAATCTTCCCGGATCCTTCTAATATTTCCCAAGACTTCAAATCATGCACTGGTCTTCCCGAGATATCGTCTCATGCTCGTATAAGCCTTCAATTTAGCATCATTAACGATCAATGATCTGAAATACAAAAGCACGTATGAAGTATCAAAGTTTAAACAATAAACTCAATAAAACTACACAATTAACACACTAATACATGAACATAATGCCCCACCATCACTAGTGTTGGAGTTTATCCATGTACATTACTATTACTACTAGATCATGAATTCCCATACAATATATTAATTTCTCAAGTACCACTTAGACTGAGGGGTGTGGGGGCTTCAAAGGGGGCGCTAGAGCCCCTCCGCTCGCGCCCCCAGGCGCTAATACCACACCAAGGGGGCGCTAGAGGGGGCGCTATCGAGGCGCAAATATCACCCGTGAGCATGGTAGCGGGAGAAGAGAGAGAGGATGTGGGCGCTAGAGGGGCGCTACCCACACTAGGGGCCAGGGGCTCCAACACCCCCTTATCCAGTTTCTCTCTCTGCCACACGTCATAATATTATTGGTTCTTGGCTCTGCTGGAGCCCCCACTAAAGCCCCCACACCCCTTAGTCTTAGTTATAAAGAAAAAAACGTTGAATTATGGAGTTCAGTAGGATAGGGGCCAAAAAGGAAAATGTTAGTCAAACTAATAATGTAATGGTTAAATATCCAATTATTAAATGTGCTAACAATTATTACAAGAAGACTTGTCTAAGGCTGAGGGGTGTGGGGGCTCTAATGGGGGCTTTAGTGGGGGCTCCAGCCAATAATATTATGACGTGTGGCAGAGAGAGAAACTGGATAAGGGGGGTGTTGGAGCCCCCGTTGGAGCCCCTGGCCCTGGTGTGGAGGGGCTCCAGCAGGGGCTCCAGCGAATTTTTTTTTTATTTTTTTATAAATATATTCAAACAACATATTATTAAAAAAACTCATAAATTATTAAAAAAACACACATTAATAAAAAAAACACATTAATATCTAAAAATAAAATAAAAATAAAAGTACTAAAAAAAAACATTATTCTTATTCTTCGGCTTGGTCTTCTTCGATCAACCTCTTTCGGATACGTTCCTTTTGCTTTTCCATTAGTATTTGATCGACCGGATTTAGGTTACTGAAGTCTCTAGTAAGGAAGTCCAAATCTCTCATTCGACTTTTTTCCTTTTTGTCATTAGAGACCACCTCCATGGTTTTGTTGAATTTATTGAGGGATTCAACAAGATTGGCGATGTTTACGGCTTCCCCCTCAGCCGGTTTTTTCCCCTTGGCGTCCCTTCCCAATGGCCGCCTCCTCGGCGGTGAAGACGTTTCCTCCTCCGCAATGTTTAGGTCGAATCCAACGCGGCAATCCGACCCGATTGAAGTGCTATACGCTCCTGACGAACTAGTTTTAGTCCGTTTCGGCCGTACTTCCGCATCAACGTCCGGCGCCAACAGCTCAACCCACTTGGAACACCTTTTCAACCTCTCCCACAACTTTAAATCGTCCCACGTCTTCACCGTCCCATACCTCCGCAAACACTCCTGCTTCCACTCTTCGACCGTGAAATTGTAAACCGTCAAATCATCACTGCCACTTGTTCTCATACGACCGCTGTTCCTGTTGAAAAGATTAGTAAACAAGCCGACAAATTTTCTGATTTCGGACCACCGACCCGAAATCATATCGGCGTTCCGCTCTGTACTCCCAACGAGCGTATAGAACGTCTCCCTAACCTTTGTCCAAAAAATCTTGCTCTTTTGGTAGTCGGCTGCAAAATGAATAAATAAATTAGATTTCCATTTAACTTTTTTATTTAACTTTTTTATTAAAAATCATTTTTAAAAACGTTAAAACAATTACCGCAACGCCGATCCTCAGAAATGACTATCCAAGCCCGACACAAGGCTTCCTTCTCATCCGATGACCACGGAGTGGTTTTCCGTTTCGTCCTCGGAGTCGAAGCGGTCCCGACCCGTCCGTTGCAACTTGTTTTTTCCGGTGGACGCGTCTTCTTGGTCCCGTAGCTTCACCGTGTGATTCTTGTGTCTCCGGAACAACAAAGTTAGGAGACGGTTGTATGTTGGATGGTTGAAAGCCGAATGATTCTTGCGGCTCCGAATAAAACATCGGTTGGTGCGGTGACGACCATAAATCGTCGTCAATATAATCTGAATCTAGGTTTGGGTACCAATTTCCAGCCATTTTTTTAAAAAAAAGTTGGGAAGATGGGTTGATTTTGGGTTTTATTTTGAAGTTGTGGTGATTGATATGGGTGAAATGGGGTATTTTATAGATGAAAAAAAGGTTTTTTTTTTAAATAAATAAGAGCCAAAGGTTCTTTGAAACACCACCAACGGGTCTTTGCACACTCCCCTATGCCACTTTATGCCCTCCTCTGCCGCTAACCCCATCACGCCTGCTTGGATTTTCGTGCTCGCGCCCCGTTAGCGCCTGGTGGTGTGGTGGTCGCGCCTGGAGGCGCGAGCGGAGGGGCTCTAGCGCCCCCGTTGAAGCCCCACACCCCTCAGCCTAAGTAAGATAACAAAGAGGAAAAAAGTTACCTTCCAGGGGGGGTGGGGAGCACTTGTTTATTATGGTCATGTATTACCTAGGGATTGAGGAACAAAAACAGGCCATGTCTTTCTCATGAGTCATTAGGGTCAGTTTCCCTTCATTAAGTAAAGAACCAACATTCTCATGGTATGGGTCCACTTTTCATGTACATTTTTTTAATAGGAAAACTTGTATGTTTATTTACACTCATTCACTGTTGACTGACAATGAATTTCAATTTTGACTTTTTTTATTTTCTGAACTTTTTAAATTTTACCACTTTATTAGGGTTGATAAAGTATATGTATATGTGTAATGTAATAACAGAACATGCAAAAGAAAAGGAAGGAATAGCATTAAAAGAAAAAAAATTAGGTGGGTGTGTGTTGCTTGGTACAACTTTATTTCTTTATAGAGAGAAGCTTGGACAACTTTAAGGGATGCATGGCCCCCCTCTCTATGGAAAACGACTTCAAATAATTCAAAGCAAAAGCACTTCATCATCATGTACACATGTATACATCCATAGATAGGACCATTCCATATATGGATGCATGCATACATACATACATGTTAAAAAATCAATAAAAATAAGTTTTTTTAACATTTAAAATGAAGTGTGAACATAAATAAGTATATGTAACTATGATTAATTTAGTTATAATTTACTGGACTTATTATATATGAGAGTTTCTCAAAGAATCAAATAGGTTTTAAACGTGTCTTAGATGTATAAGATATCAATCATTCATGTCAGTCTCTTAAGCAGTATTCAAAGACGCTCGCAACTATCTAAAAAGTGTAACAAGTCATTAAGACAAACCATATTTATTATTATCGGTTAAATTGCTACTAAGAACGCTTAATGTAGTTAGTTTCTTATGACTCTAGCTAGAACTAAGGTGTTACCTTATAAGTTGGAGCATACTCATAAACACTTCGAACATTATTATTCACAACAAAAACACACAAACGGTTCTAGCAACTAAAGGCATAAATTTGTTAAGACACATTTAGACTCAATGGTGAATTATGAGATTATAAACTGCTTAGGTTGTTGTACCCAGCAACGTATTTATAATAGATATGTGAAATTTGTTTTAAGAAAATTGTGACATAAAGTAGCCTTTGCTACAACCTTGTTCTTCATCACTCTTAGCTTTCTTTAACTATTTCAATTTTCAATTGTAAGGAGCATTTTAATATTTGTTCTACTTTGTAATTACCTTTTAACTATTTTAAGTTATTTTAAAGTGTTCAGATAGGTTTGGTCCACCTCTTCTGCTACTGATGTCTACAAATATGATCCGCAGACCGCAAACATTTTACAGACACTTAGCCCAAGTATCATATTTGGTTATTTACTAAAATCGCCCTTTGGGGGGGGGGGGGAAGGATGGATTGTTAGTGTAGACGATTTGAAAGATATAATCGGAGGCCATGTATGGTTAGGTTCCATTTGTATACTTGGTGGAATTTGGCATATCTTAACCAAACCCTTCGCATGGGCTCGACGTGCACTTGTATGGTCTGGAGAGGCTTACTTATCTTATAGTTTAGCGGCTATATCTGTCTTTGGTTTCATTGCTTGTTGTTTTGTCTGGTTCAATAATACGGCTTATCCTAATGAGTTTTATGGACCCACTGGACCAGAAGCTTCTCAAGCTCAAGCATTTACTTTTCTAGTTAGAGACCAACGTCTTGGAGCTCCCCGAAGTAAACATAAAGAAGGGGTTTTCTTGTAATAAGTTCGGCAGATTCCCACGCGTTACTGAGGTGAACAACTTAGCTTACTAAAAAGCATCAGTTAACTAGATTAGCTGGCATAATGAAACGACCAAAGAACAGAAAGCCTAAGATCTGCCTGTGCGTGGAGAGGAAGAATAAACTTTGGGAATCTCTAGAAGATTCCATGAACTGTCGTTGCTTCAGTAAAATAGGTTGGTTAAGTAAAGGTTGTTTATCTGATGTACCTCATAGTTGGGTTGTACCTTCCTTATGCTCTTTCTGCTTGATCGTTCTCTTAGGGGTGACGTGGAGAGGTTCTTGACCACACACTTCTTTACTGTACATAGAGATACACATAAGTAGATCATGTATTACTATATCCAAATACATACAAATGCTTGACGGTTGTAGTTCTATTTAACCTACGGAAGAACTTATACATCATGAAACTCAGAGCATGTTTGGAATTAAGTTTGAAAACAACTTACTGCATTATTGGTCGTTTCAAAAGGAAATAATTAAGTTATAAAAATGTTTGACAACTACAAAAATCTTTCTTATTTTAGCTTTTTAAAATGGTTAAAAAATGTGTTTTCTAAAAGATTCAAATCCTGACTTTTTAAAATAGCTTTTTGAAAAAGCCAGTATGTCAATAAGTTGTTTTGAAATTCAATCTCAAACATGCTCTCAATGTGTACACGACATAGGTTAGGCGTATGGCTGATTATTTTTAATTGTGCCAAAAACAATACTACACATATTTTAGGTCCGCCTAGGCGCCTACTAAATAATTGGAAGTTAAAAAATTATTGAAAGTGATCTGCAAAGGAACACATGTTGGTTGCAACCATAGAAGTTAAAAGGTAGAAAGTGTAGTTCTCTCACCCGACTTTTTGTAAATATAGCAAGTTTGGTTGCCCCTCAGGCCCCAGCCCCACCTTCAAATTTTCTTGTAAATTGCTAAATGTGTATGTGAAATGTTTGAAAACTTTTCCTATAAAATAGAAACAGTCGAATATATGCAGCACAAATTTAGACATGATACCATCTCCTGTTAGGCACGTTCTGGTTTAGTCTTTTGTATTTGTTTGTACTTAATCGTCTATGTATGTTAGCTAGTCGGTTTATATTTATTTGTATGATTGGGCCGGGGCCATGTGTAGTGAAGCCCATTAATTGGGCCGTTAATAATAAAAGATAGCATGGCATTGCTTCACCTATTTAAGGTGAATCATGCACATACTAACATAACATTTTGCCAATTTTCTTATCTACAAGTTCTTTTTATTCTCTCTTCCCTCTCCTCCCTCACGGACATAAATATAATCAAACAAGATCCGAGATCTCGGTCCTCACTAATTATTTCCGCTAGCTAGTGTAGAGGTTGATCCAAGTAGACTAGTTGTTTTGTTGTTAGATCCGTCCAAAGGACCTACATCTCCCCACACAATTCTATGATCTATCACAAAATTTTGGTTAGGGCCTCCCATAGCCGGCCCATGAGGAGGCCGGCGACCACCAAAGGCCCGGTCTATATCATGGAGCCCGAGTATTTTTTAAATATATGACTATATATAGTTTTTATTTTGTTTTTAACTTTTTATGCATACACTAGCTTCAAGAACCAATTTTTTATGCTCGCTTGAAAAATAAAACTCATTTTGAGTCTTTGATTAATTAAGCTCATTGAATAATTTAATTAAGCCTAGCACCCATTAACATTTAACAAGATAAAAAAAGAAATAGCCAGCCCTTTACTATTGTACGATGTACGCTCACAGAACCACCGGAACAGAGACGCTTGCTGAAGCTAGAAGGTCGCCGACTGGTCATCCAGCTCTGAGTGACCGACTCTGACCGTGACAAACCAAATGACTGACCTCAGGTAATATCTAAAATACTTTTAAATAAGTGGGTTATTGTTATAAGATTTATCTAAATTATATATATAGTTTAAATCAAATACAAATTAAATTAACGTGTTAATTGTGATAATTAAACAAGTTGTTTAATTATATATACAACATAGTATAATTACAGCACAATTACACTATTTGTATATGTTATTACATTGTACTTGATTCTCACAATTGGCACGTTAATTTAATTTGTACGTTAACTTTTCCCTATACATATATAAGTTACTAAGTTTGTATTTCCGAGCCTGTTTATATACATGTCCCAAGCCATAAATAAAGAAAAATCCCACCAAAGGACACCTGATGATTAAAAAACTGTGCACCCTACCTTAAAATTTATTGGATACATAATATCAGAAAATAAAAAAATGAAGCCTATAATAGATCGATCATATCATCATACAGATGAAGTATCAACCTAAATTGAAAAGTTATTGTTGATCGATCACATCATGTACACGAAAAGTATGGAAAACCTCAATTTTCACAACATGTACATTTTAAAAGAAACCTGTATACAGGTATATCTGCATAGTGGTCCTTGATAATAATAGCATATACATATACATATACATCATACATATATGCAGGGTCGAGATACTGTACAATAATGTCTTAACATACGATAGGTATGCGAGACGCTCAAAAGGCAAAAATAGTAAAACGCTCAAAACGTTCAACCAAAAACCTAAAACGCTCTGCCTAAAACTAAAACGTTCAAAAACGGTTTTCGTGAAAAAAAGTTAAAAAATTGATCGATTAACGATCCAAAACTGTTTATTTCGGTGAACCAATGATTAATTGGATATATATTGACGATTTCGAGATCTTGTGATGTGATTTAATTAATCGATTTCATGAAAAATAAGTATTCTTGTATTTTGTACGTGAAACATTGTATTGTATCTTTTTTCCATATATGCATGCATATGTATGTATGTATGTATGTATGTATGATATAGGAAAAAACCGGCAAAGGGTGGCCGTGGGCACGAGGGTGAAAGTGGTCCAAAAGGGGGTGACACGTTGATCGATAACTGACAGGCTGTGGTGAAGAAGAAAGGGCATGCATGGTTGCTTAATATCATTATTCATACCTATCTAGGCTTTAATATTAACTTCTTACATATTCCAAAAGTATTATTTCTTTTGTTATTTTTGTCTTCTCATAATTTATAAAACGGGAGTATGGTGGTAAAAGGTCTTGGTTCTTCACTGAAAACCCAAGTTTAATCTAAACTTACATCATTCTTAGTGGATTAAGACAATAAATTATCTGAATTAGGTCTTGTGTAAGGTTTTAAGTTTGAATCACGAGCTTACCTGGGTTTTCGTCCTATAGTGTGTTACGTTAGAGAATTCTGCTCTTATGGTGGCATAACGAGTGTCGAGTGGTAACCGACAATATGGTTTCCCGAGGAAATGCGCAAGCCAAACTCTAAAATCAGTGTGGACCCCTAATATGACGTATTCCAAAAATATTATTTCTTTTGTTATTTTTATCTCCTCATAAATTATAATGTGAGATAGTGGTATGAGGTTTTGGTTATTCAATAAAGACTCGGGTTCAATTCCCACTTATGTTACTCTTGGGGGATTAAGGCGATGAATTAAGGATTTGAGTTATGCGTTGTGTAAGGTTGTTAGTTCGAATTTCGTGACCACTCGGGTTTTGTCTTACGGTGTGTGATGTCAGAGAGTTTTGCTCTTATGGTGGCATAACAACTGTCAGGTGGCAGCTGACGGTATGGTTTTCCGGGGGAACGCCCGAGCTAAAATCTGAAGCCAACATGAGCCCAGTTAAGATAACATAATCTAACAAGAGTGGAGTAGCAGAGCTTTCCAATTTAAATAGCACGATGGCCTAAAAACAAAACAAGAAAGATTAGAACTCAGTTGGAGCTGCAACATATTATTTATGAGATGTATATTAATTACAAGGGATCCAAGAACATATATGTTTAGATTGTTATGTTTCAACTTTCAAATGTCATTTTATGCTCCCAAAGACAAACTTGAATCTTCCTTTTTATTACGGCATGCACTTAACCAGGTATATAACATAACTTAATCGTAGGACACCCACTAATTTAATGTCATATTATGATCAAACATGAAATTATTATTAAATAAGTAGCTGTTACGTCACGTGTCACAATTCTATAAGCCAAAAATTCTTTTTCTGCTTCTTATTTCACCCGGCCTGTTATATTTCTTTTAAACGACATGTTGCATTAAAAACCAAGCAAGGAGCTTGGAAGGTTGCAACAAGTTGGAAAAGAAAAATGATTACAATGAGAAAGTTATTAAATTGAAGTCACGCCACTTCTCACAATCCAAAATAGAGAAGTTCGTTGTTTGACCCAAAGGAATAAGGTTGCCTTAGTGTTACCCACCAAACTTGATTTTGTGTTATCGTTTGTTGTTGAGAATGACTTTATTCCCTGATCTCTAAATCACTCAACATGTAGTCACAGTCATTGCTTGAACCACCTGTTTCTTTTATCTTTCAGTAACTCCATCCTATCGGGTAGCTCAACGAGCTGCTTTAGTGACCGGCATTAGTTGTAGGTAGAGACCTTGATCCAACCAAGTATCTATTATATTAAAACATCATATATTCACCTATATAATATACGAGTTGCTGACTTACATGTGATTTAATCTCAAATATTCTCATTAAGAACTATTTAATGTTCATTTATTCACCTATATAAGTAATTGGTTGCGTCATGTGTCACATTGATTTAAGCCAAAAAAAAAATCCGCTTTCTTATTCCATCCCTTCGTATTTTATAGTAGTAAAACCTAGTATACTATATATGTTAAATTATATCTAGTAAATTATGTGGCATATTTGGCTTCAATATATAAACTATTAAATAATAACTTATTCATAATTTTAATATAAGTTATCTCAAAATATCATTTTCTAATTTCTAAAACTTTATTATTGATTTGGTGTCTTTCCTGTACAGTTTATACTAGAGATGGATTGTTCTAATCCTACAAGATGCATGTATAGATGATTTATAGGAGTATGTTAGTTTGTCATTAAAAAAAGAGTTGATATTCTCTTTAATTAACTCGTATAATACATAGGTTTATAACTCGATTTTAATAAACTATGACTGAAAGTTAGTACCCTGAAATTTTGTAATCGTAATAAATAAATAGTAATTTAAAGATGATATAACCTATAGTTATAAATCATTTAAATTAGTCGCTGAATCTAAATTTACTAATACGTTTGTCGGATAGGCTTTCAGAAAACAAAGTGGATAAAAATTATTATGAGTTGTGGTTTATGGGCATGGGCTTAGATAACAAACATACTTCACATAGTGGGCTAAAACATACTTCACATAGTGGGCCAAAACATGGGCCAATCTAGGTATTAAGTGTTATTTCAACTTTCAAGGGAAGGGTATTTAATTTGATTAAACAATATATACAAATTTATAAATATGAACACACGTTATTGCCTATTGGCAGGTTGGCCTATCAGGAAACTATCAATTTGATTCGGGTCAAAATGATTTTTAGCTAAAATAAATTCAAGGTTGTAAATGGTTATAAAAATAGGTTCGTCATTCATACTATAATTGTTTTTATAGTGGCTTGTGGCTACGCCGAACAGGGTGATGGTGTGGTGATGTATCGTCGGTGGTAGTGGGTGTCGTGAAGTGGATATGGTGGATGCGACCAATGACGTTGGAGGTGACAATTTTGACGACAACAAATGCATACGCTTACACATACATATATCATAAATCACTTTTTTAAAAAGTCTAGTGGGAATCTTATCGGAAATCAATCTCTTGTTTACCAATGAAATAGCTATGGCCTATGGGTCACTGAAGGATCCTAGGCCCACACCAACAAACGCCTAAAAAGTATGGGTAGCGTCTTAACGGAAAAATAAAAAAAAAAATTACAAAAGACTAACCAAGCGATTCTACATCAGCGATGCTTTCTCACCAAACCGACCGTGTTTGATATATAGTGCTAAATTTCTAAACATGGTAATTTTTTAGTTTTGGGTTTTCCGTCAATACTGAGATAATATTCTCATTAGTCATTAACAACCGGTCGTCAGTGGTACTTTTTTTACTTTTTGTAATGGTAAAATAATAATATTCTCACTAATACAGATTTTAACCCCCAAATAGTCTCATTTGCAGAATTCAAGCATTTCTGATGATTTTTGTATTTTTTTTTTCCTTCTATTTTAGCACTTCATTTAAATATGTACTCAGATTTTAAAACACTACTGACTCATCTGTGATTTACTTAGTCTACAAATCATGTCTTTTCAATAGCAAATTGTAATTTAATATATGTCAAATATGATCATTTCATCACTTTTGTGACTACTTGCATAATAGACCAAATTTCCTACCTTAACTAATCGGCATCACCCTTGACTTACAGCTCGTTACGGGGTTGATCTATTTAACCCGTAGCTTGTGTTTCTTAACAACATCAGCCTCCTAGCTCGTTCACGACATGTTTTAACCCGTTAATTACCACCCTTTAAACAGTCACCCCTAGTTTTCTCTATTACATAGCTCTTATGAGAATGAGATGACCAACTATATATGTAATGGATGCAAACGAACCGAGCTACTCGAGTTCGGCTCGTTAAAAAGCTCGATCGAGCCGAGCTTAATCGAGCCCGAGCTCAAGCCTAACAGTAAGCTCATTTAATAAACGAGCCCAAGCTTCACTTATCGAGCTCGAGCCGACCCGCGAGCCTAAACGAGCCTGTCATTTATATAATTTTTTTATAATATATATTTAATAAATATTAATTAATATATATACATAATATTATGAAAAAAAATAAATAAAACTAACTAAATAATACATATTATTTTATACATAAAATTATAATAAAAAAATTATATAAAATAATTGATATACGGTAAACGAGTCGAGCCCGAGCCGAGCTCGAGCTTGAAAATCTACTCATGAGCCGAGCTCGAGCTCTGTGTAAGTTAAACGAGCTGAGCTCGAGCCTAGTCGAGCTTAGACTCATCTCGTTTGCACCCCTAGAGAAGATTATATATGCACCCACCTTAAAGCAGCTTTGGCTTTAAGTTAAACTGTTATTTTACCTATTTAGACACAAAAACTAACTTATCAATTCGTGTCCACTTGCTTAGTACAGGAAACCTGTTAACGTTGTGTAAGTTCGTGTCGTGTATTCGTGAATTATGTCTATATTGCACACTTCATCAGCTAAAAATACATGCTCATTCCACATTGCCAACAAATGTAGAACCATTATAAAGTGCAATTACAAAGTATTATATCAAGTTATGAACACACTATCATCAACATTCAACAATAACCACCAACATTATGATGATCATCAATCTACATGATCATCACGAGCACGAAGAAAATCCCGAACATCAAAAGAAACGTCTTCACAAGATTATTCTCTTGACTCCCACGCCTCGGGTGAAAATACTCATGAACATGATGACCCCCATGAAACCCAAACCTCGGCCCGTACGCATGCCTCGGCCCATACTGCAACGGGTTCTGAAACCCGTGCACGTTCATATCCGCTAAAGACGGAAATAACCCCCCTATCCCACTAGAAAACGCGAAATTCCCAAATCTCGCAGACGCCGTCGGACCTACACCAAACCCTCCAAACATGGAATTCGGGAACGTGTTACTATCAGGTGGAGGAGCGGTTGCGGGTCGTTGTCCAGCTGGCCTATGTGGTATATCAATGTCGTTGTCGAAACCATGTACCGGTTTTGCCCTCGGGTCGGTTTGCGTCTTCCCTCGGCCGTATAACGGAATCAGCTTCTGTTCATGGATTACCGCTTTACACACGGGGCATTCATGCGACTGCGAATGTATGTTTAGCCATTTGTAAAGACATGGCCAGCAAAACAAGTGACCGCAGAGGGTTACAATCGGGTCTTCGGCTAACTCAAAGCAGATATTACACTCGAAATCACCGGCATCGGTGCCACCGGTTTCGCGTAGTGATTCGTTTACGCTACTCGACATGTTTTACATAATCATTCAACACCCAATTATCCCTGATTATAACATATAAACATAACATATTAATAAAATAATAATAATAATAATAATAATAATAATAATAATCATCATCATCATTCAACACCCAATTTTACATAATCATTCAACACCCAATTATCCCTGATTATAACATATAAACATAACATATTAATAAATAATAATAATAATAATAATAATAATAATCATTCAACACCCAATTTTACATAATCATTCAACACCCAATTATCCCTAATTATAACATATAAACATAACATAACATAATAATAATAATAATAATAATAATAATAAAGATCTAACTTGAATTTGATGAATCTAATGATGAATAACAAGCAGCACAAATTGGAAATTCAAAATTGGGTAATATTAATATTAATAATAATAATAATATTAAATAAGCTAATATATAAGCATAGATGATCAAGAACAATGAACTAAATCAAATTATTAATGTAATTAGTTACCTGTGAAGAATGGATTGAATTGGATTGGAGTGACTTAGGGTTTGTGAATATTAAGAGAGAGAAAGAGTCAACAAAGAAGAAGAATAATAAGAAGAGTGAGTTTAGTTTGGTATTTGATTCGGTTTGGAGTGCAAATGGAGTCAAGACAATGGGGCGTAAACAGACCGGAATCGAAAATAGGGATGTCAGTCAAACCCGGACTCGACGGGAATACCTGAAACCCGACATAATTGGGGTGGGTATTACCCGTCCCATTAGGGTTTGGGACGGGTTTGAGATTAGTTTTGAAATTTTTCGCGGGTCTGAAACGGGTTTGGGATTTATAAAATACCCGTTTACTCGGCACAGTTACCCGATAACATTGACCCATTTACCCGATTATATACCCGACATAATTTTTTGTATATATTTGTTATACATATATAAATACTTTAACATAGTAATATTAAAGTAGTATTTTTGATTTTTTGTTAACCGATGAGGTGGTGCCGTTCAACTAATTGACTAAAAGATACAGTAACATTAAAAAATAGTATACTCTATTATATTTATTATATATATATATATATATATATATATCAATTAAAATAATTTGGCAATTCACTTTCTGATCAAATTCATAATAACTAATTGATTTATTTGTTACACTAGCTAACATAACATGCCCACTTTTTTGCTAGTATTTTTTTATGGTAGAATTGTATATTTTTTTAATTAAATGTATCATAAAACTAAAAGAATACTATATCGTTTTGGTTGATTTGGATTAATTTACGGTGATCAATTTTTGTAATTGATTAGTTATATATATTGTCAAAGCCCGATAGAAACCCGATTGGTTTAATGTCGGGTGTGCCCGACAGGTAATTTTAATAAACTAGCGGGTACGCCCGAAACCCGCGGGTATGCCCGATACCCAATGGGTAATTACCCGATAAAAACCCGACGGGTTTGGAGCGGGTCTGGGACGGGTTTTTATAATCGGGTTCGGGTCTGGGAATATCTAGACCCGACCCATTGCCATCCCTAATCGAAAACTAGAGTTGTTTAAACTGCTCATCGCTCGTTTGAAAATTGCTTAAAAAATGTTTGTTTAATTTCGGCTCGGTTTGGAAGTGTTGTTTAGCTCGGTTCGGTTTAAAAACAATCCAAGCACGAGCAAAGCCTTGCTCGGTTTGGTTTAGTTCATTTTGCTCGAATTATTTTTTATTTATTAGTATTATATATAAACTTTAGTTATATACATAAAAGTTTATTATTTTTTTTAAAGTTTTTAAAATTTCCCTATTTTGTGTTGAATTCAAAGCTCAAATTTAAACTTTAGCCGCTCGTTTTATATGTGTTTTGTTGTAAACTTTGAGTTTTATACATTTTTAAGATGGAAGTTACAACTTAGAGTTGAAAGTCTTGAATTAATGATAATTTAAGGTTTTAGAAATTTAATATTGAAAACTTTACATGAAATCAAGCAAAACAAGCCGCTCGGTTTAAAACCAAATCAAGTTCAAGCATAAAGATATCGCTCGTTTCTTTTAATTCAACCCGCTCGGTTCGGATCGCTTTCAAACCAAACCAAGTGTGAGCATGTCCGCGTTCGGTTCGGTTCATGAACAACCCTATCGAAAACTGACGAAATCGAACTGAAAATAATCAAAAATTAGTTATCGGTTTTTTTATACCTTTAGTTAATTGAATCTATCGATTCATATTTTCATATAATTATAACATTGCATAGGGTTGTTCACGAGTCAAGCTAGGGTGGGTTTAAAGTCGAGCTTGAAATTAAACGACACAACTCAGCTAGGCTCGAGTTTTGAAGTTAAACGAGCCTAAGATCGAGCCAACGAGCTGAACCAAGACCTAAGCTGAGCTTAGGACGTGTCTAACGTTGTTACAAAAATGAGTAGAGCTCGAGCTTGATTTTTCAAATCAATGCTTTTTTAGCTAGTTTTATTCGAGTTATTATCAAACGAGTCACGAGCCCAAGCTTCGAGGCGCGAACTTTTTGAACAACTTTAATTTTGAATCTATTTAATGTATTTCTAAGGAAAATATTAGCTCAAGTTTAATTTTGGTTTTTACAGAACCAAAACAAACATAAAACTAACTAAATAAACTGGATCAATAAACCGAAAACCAATTTATTAATTTAATTAAGGCTAATAATTAAACTGTGAACTGAACACTAATCTAGCAAACTTGGGTCTCAATGTTTTTAACGATGGAACCAAAAGATTTGTTGTGTCTTGGTCAATGGTCATCCTAAGTTTTTCTTTATTAATATTTTAAGAAAAAATCTATAGAATCCCCATCTACATTCACATTCGATTAGTAGGGAAAATTAGATATATCTTTAGCTCGTATATAACTAGTCAATATCTAATATCACATATACATGTCTTTTTTCCACAATGTAAACCAACTCTTTCAATTTAATTTGATAAGAATGCGTCTAACCCTTGACAAGGGTTAACTTATATTTATTACAAACTTTGATTAGTTTGTCATTACTATAGATGCTTTATTATTTAACTAAAAGATAGTTATTTTAAAACATGTGTTGAATTCTTATTTGGTGACTTGAGTTACTTAGGTGGTGTTTGGTTAGTACTCATGGTTGACATATTATTATAAAAATTAAAGTTTTTTATTATAGTTGTGAAAATAATGTGAAAGTCGTGGATTTGTTTCTATCTGTATATAGCCTTATAACATGTTTGGTGTCTAATCAACACTGAAAATGAACATTAAGGTCAATGTGAAATGATCAATTAATCATTTTTTATCTGCAAACCAAAAATATAGCCCGTCCACCCTATTCGATTGACAGTCATACGCACAACGATTTCAATTGGCATGAATGAAAACACTGGTAGACCAAAAGATAAATCAACCCCTTAAGTACTAGCGTAGTGAACGTACCAAAAACCTAAAGCGAGCATGTGATAGTTTATTATGTAGAAATTGTGAAACCATAATAACATTATAAGTAATATCTTGGTGAATCAATGCAAGATGATGAAAGGCACCAACAATACTACGTTACACCATATCGTCCAATCATTCATGAAAACTCCATAATATCAAAAAAGACGTATAATTGGAATCACCTACCTATGTGGAAAAAAGGGTTTGCACCGACTTAAGCCAATGTCTTATTTACATAATAGTTGGTTTTATGTGTGATAATTTTGTGTTTAGATACCTCATGTTAGTAATAACTGAAATCTTTTAAACTAGCAAAACCATATATTATTTGAAACATTATACCTTTTGTTGTCAATGCTTTTGGACATTTAGTATACTCTACTTATATGTGGATCTGTAGTTTTATATAATTAAACATCAAAGCGTGGTAGTATAGTGTTAAGTATTCCCGCCTGTCACCCTGGTGACCCGGGTTCGATCCCTGGCAGCGGCATCATGTACTTTTTTTTGTGTAATACTATTTACTTATGGACTTTAGCAGCCTCAACTATTAATACATGAATAAATTTTGTATAGAAACACAAAATAAATTTAGAGACAATAGTTATTTTAATATATAAAAGTTACTAGATTTTGAACCCGTGTATTACACGAGATTTGTCAAATGACAAAAATAAATAAATTCTGTTATCTAAAAAAATAAACAAAATGAAAGGTAAAATAAATTAAATAAATCAGATATGATATTTTAATTGTGATTCTTAAAATACTTCTCATGATTGATAATACGTGTAGCTTAACATACCGTATAATAAACTGAGTTGCTTTAAATGCAAGGTCCTCCACAAGCCTTTACGGCTATATTAGTTTTTATTGAAGTTGTATTGAAATGAACCAAAGTCACCATTTTTAAAATGACCCATAGGTATTTGATGATTGCCTCATGTCAAATCAGAACGAAACATGTGATACAATTGTAGTTCGAAATGCGAAAAACACAATTTGGTAATGGGATTGCATGTCCGAAAGGTGTCTTCATATTAAACGCAACATATGATACAAATTTTATATACAAAGAAGTATTTTTGAATTTGTAATCATCACTTTAAGGTCTCATTTACCATGTAAATTAATGTATTAAAAAAAGTATACGATTTATGAATTATAAAATTTTCACGTTTCATGACTTATAAAATGTATCTTCTTCATGTTTCACTATGTGTACTACACATGGTGGATAATATGAACTTAATGTAATTTTTCATGTAGCAATGTTTAAAAGATGATGATCAATGTGCATATAGACAATAATCTTGAGTATAATGTTATCAGATTACATATATGCACACCTAAATATATACTTTATGCGATGTTGAAAAACCACAACCAACTCAATAATTGATTATATCTAGCATCAATTCTTCTTGAATGGTGATTATAAACGTGACATTTATACACCTTTAAATAGTTAATAAAATCCATCTAACTATGTTATAACCCAATCGATAAAATGGTTTTGACTATGGATAATTAGGATAAATGAGATGAGATATTATGAATTATGATGAAAATTAGGCTATGAGTGAATGTAGGCTTGACACCTAAGCATCAACACTTTTTTTAATTAGTAGAGTTTGTTTTGTTGAAATTAATTATGTAATAAATGTTTATGAAATAAAAAAATAAAATTTTACAGTTTCCAAAAAACAAAGAATTCGGTTTTTTAACTTTTTAGAACAAAATCTGAATTACAGGACTCCAAATTTCTTTAGGTATAACTGATCATTGTTTTAATGCTTAAACTTTTTTTTAGTATGACAACGTTTATAATATTAAATTAAAGATACAAAATTAATAATCACATTAATTGGAAATTTAAATTAAATAGAATAATTAAAAATTTATATATATGAAGTGAGAAGTCTCGCATAATTCAAACTGAATTCACGAGTCGTTATTGTTAAAACATGTGTTGACTTTTTTTTAAAAAAAAGTAATGTGTACATTGAGCTAAATTATGTTTTAGGTTTTATATTATTGTAAATAGTCATTAATGTATGCATTATATCTTGATATGTAACTCATGGGTCAAACCATTTTCACCAATGACCCATGGATAGCATGGATTAAGGAGAAGAGAGATTGGAAGATTAGTATGGAATTTTAATCTTACTTTATGCGATGTTGAAAAACCACAACCAACTCAATAATTGATTATATCTAGCATCAATTCTTCTTGAATGGTGATTATAAACGTGACATTTATACACCTTTAAATAGTTAATAAAATCCATCTAACTATGTTATAACCCAATCGATAAAATGGTTTTGACTATGGATAATTAGGATAAATGAGATGAGATATTATGAATTATGATGAAAATTAGGCTATGAGTGAATGTAGGCTTGACACCTAAGCATCAACACTTTTTTTAATTAGTAGAGTTTGTTTTGTTGAAATTAATTATGTAATAAATGTTTATGAAATAAAAAAATAAAATTTTACAGTTTCCAAAAAACAAAGAATTCGGTTTTTTAACTTTTTAGAACAAAATCTGAATTACAGGACTCCAAATTTCTTTAGGTATAACTGATCATTGTTTTAATGCTTAAACTTTTTTTTAGTATGACAACGTTTATAATATTAAATTAAAGATACAAAATTAATAATCACATTAATTGGAAATTTAAATTAAATAGAATAATTAAAAATTTATATATATGAAGTGAGAAGTCTCGCATAATTCAAACTGAATTCACGAGTCGTTATTGTTAAAACATGTGTTGACTTTTTTTTAAAAAAAAGTAATGTGTACATTGAGCTAAATTATGTTTTAGGTTTTATATTATTGTAAATAGTCATTAATGTATGCATTATATCTTGATATGTAACTCATGGGTCAAACCATTTTCACCAATGACCCATGGATAGCATGGATTAAGGAGAAGAGAGATTGGAAGATTAGTATGGAATTTTAATCTAGGAATGAATATGGTTAGGACACCTAAGCATCATTATTTTTGTTTATTAGTATTGTAAGATTTAATGATAATGCATACATACACATGCAAATGTCACTAACTTCTTAATGCTCACTTATTTCAAAAGGTAAAAATGATTTTACAATCTTTTGTCACATCACTATAACCTAATCAAATCAACCACAGTATATACACAATATCAAATAAAGCATACACCGTCGTCAAAGTATCAAACATCATTAACAGGTTCGGTTTCTACGAATTAAAAGAGAAACATGAAGGAGCACAAGAACTTGAACCAATTCATCATTCACATGGAAACAATATTCACCCTAGATTTCTTGAATTTCTAAAGGGAATCAAATAACAAAATCCACATTTTACCATGAACAACCACTTTAATGGCCGACCAACTTTTTTGAAGCAAATGATGTATAAACCACATAAATGCTTATTGATCAAGAGATGACAAATGGACAAGGCCCATGCTATAGCCCATTGCTTATATAGCTTTTTTTACTTGGACTATAGTCCCATACTACCCCTTATTTCCCTCTCTCTGTATTCTTTACACTCCATTCATTCTCTAAACTCTAAAGTCTAAACCAATAAATGTGTGACTTCAACAAAAGTCAAAGGTCAACAGGAAGACTAAAATGCACAAGACTTTGCAAGTTTCTTAAACAACAAAGAGGAAGGCTTTATATTATGAAGAGATGTGTGGTAATGCTACTTTGCTGGCATGACTAGACCAACATATTTTTTGTAACGATGTTCCAAACCGATGGGAGAAATTCGAACATGGGTCTTTAGAATGCGGGTGAGTAGTACTATTATCTATATATGTGATCAAGGTTTGTTTTGTTTATTAGGCTTCCAATATTACTAGACTAGTGACTCCAAATGTGTAAATGTTATTTTTGTAAAATGTAAGCCAATTGGTAGGCCAAATGGCCGATATTGCATCTTTTGTAGTTGAAAGCAAATCTTGGCTTATATGTCAATGTTCATGTTTTACAAGAGTCCCATTTGTATGAAGTTATTACATGAGCTAACTAATATGGCCAATTTGTTTGACAAGGGTCAAGTATTACTAACGCGTCTTGGTGCATTGACTATTGATAAGAGTAGAACTCCACATTTTTAATGTTAAAATAATATTGACTTCTTTTATTCGTGTTATTAATGGATGTTTTGTAGGAAAAGGTGACAAGATAATACTCTATATCTTTGTCCATTTCATATAATCGTGAGTGTATGTCTACACACGCATACACACACACACCAGATTATAAATGTTGGACGATTAATCTACATTATCTCTTAGGCCTAATTGGGACTATTTCTAGGCTTATAAAGGTTGTCTACATGCTTTGTTTCCACATATCTCTTCTCACCTCATTCCTCGATTCCCAGTTAGCTCATCGAGCCAATCTCAAGGTTGTAAGCAGGCCGAGTCCAAGTCAAAATTTTAGCATGGTAAAGGATTTCAAGCTGAGCCGATCTTTCACATATACTTTCGAGCCCAAGCCAAGCCTGGCTACGCTCATGTTTCAACAACATGACAAGCAATTAAAAGAAATCATATACTAATTAAAGTAGTTAAAAAAATTAGTGTTATATCATATGTAACATATGTGAAGAAACATTAGTGTGATATCCAACTGTTGACTGTCATCATAGCATGTGATTTAAAAGGTGTGTCAATACATAAATAACAAAACATGACAAATTTATGTGCTTCCACTAAGCCGTAGTCTTTCCTTCTTTCTTAACAAATATTTTTACATTGTTATTAATTTAATTGATTTCAAACTTTTAGAGAAATGGGCAGATTTCAAACTTAAATAATAGTATGGTAAAAGTATCATGGAATCCTTTTGAAATGATATAAGAGGTTTTGATGAATGTGGTTTGTTTTTTCATGTAAACATTAGAAAGTAATACTATAGTGGATAGCCAAAAGAAAGTAAATAGACTTTAGGTGTGTTTCAAGTCATTTGATATTCGTATTTTACTTTACACTTGATGATGCACATTTTAGGAGTCACAAATATATTGTATCAAGTTGTTCAAAGAAAAAAAGCATGTAGTTAATATTTTTGTAAAAACTGCATTGCAATGGTCAGCATGGATGGAAATTACATTAACCTGAAAAGTCAAAGTCAAAGACAAATGACTAATATCACTTATCATGATTATTATGAGTTTGACTGTCACAACTTATTGATAGATATGCACGCGAAGAGTGTGACGATCATTTTGATGAGCTAACCAGTGTTGGGTTATGAAGGCCTTTGGGCCGGTTTTATTAGGAGGCCCGGTTTTGGCTCCTAATTATGTTTAACCCTAATCTTGTTTATTATATATATCCCATCATGTAATTGTAATCTTGGTTCTGAGCTAATAAGAAAACCTAGTTGCAGCCCGTGGACGTAGGTCCCCTCGCGGGGACCGAACCACGTTAAATTCTTGTGTCGTTTATATTTTTCGTTTATGCGTGTTTATCGTTGTGCATGTGTGTGCTGTTTCGCTTCCGCGCGCCGCTTTGTTCCTAACAAGTGGTATCAGAGCTTTGGCTTGTTGGACACACGGTTCGTTGCACTGGTAACGATTTCGCAGAAGGTTTTGGTTCGAATCTGTTTTTTGGTGATTAGGGTTGGGTAGGTCCGTCACCGTGAATAACTCTTGGAGATCGCAGGGTTAATTTCTGGTTCGTGTTCATCAGTGATCAGTCAAGATTGGTGGCTGTCAGGCTGAGTTAGGGTTTGACTATTTATTATCAACCGTAAATTAGGGAACCGGGTTTTGTGAAGACCATTTAGGTTCGGGTTCAGATTTGTTTGCAAGAGATTAGTCTGAGGTAACTTTATATAGTTTATTTACAGTTAGTTGATTTATCGGTTATTGCAAGAGCAAATCGGTTTATTTGGCAGTGTTCTGTTGAACAATCGTCAAGTTTAGGCCCGTGCCCTTGTGTCTGTTCACTGTTTTCGATTTGTTCTCGTTTGTTATTGTTATAACTGAAGACGAGGTGGTTATGATCGGAATGTTGACGGTTATGGATTTTGGTTGATTGGTTTGTCATGTGAACTTGGATATAGTACTGGTGATGGATAAACTTGGAGAAAATGGAACCAGCGGGTGTGCTGGTGACGGCATAAGTGAAAAAAAAAATGAGGTTAGTGGCAAGTCATGTAAACTATTGCTCGTTTGGATGATCTTTCGGTTAGGGTTTGAGTTAACTGATCGTGTGTACGGTCATAGAACCCTTGGTACCGCTTGATTTCATGAAAGTTCTACTGTTGTTATAGCTGTTTGCCTGTTAGCTGGTTCGAAACTGTGATTATTACTTCTTGTTCGTTTGGAATTGTGAAGTTATATCTTGTTTGGTGGTGATCAGTGGTACACCATTTGAGAGGTTCATAATCTCGTGTTGGGTAAAGTTATTTGCCGGGATAGTACGAGTGGGGTTCATCTCATGGAGTGTTGGTGTGGCATGGATTGGGATAACAGAGACAGTGGGAGCTGGGCATAGTCGACTTGGTAGGTTGCGTAGAGGTGAGACATTTTAAGAGTCGATGTCGAATGATTTGGAATTCTGCTTTTGAGAATGTATCTGAGGTTGATGCATTGGGACTCAGTGAAAGCGGTGACGACTCTTGGGTTCAAGATTATGGTATGCTTTATTTCTTGTTACTCACTTCAATGAAGCATTGTTGAATCTTTTAGTTAAAGACTTTGGAAGATACGGTCTCTGTATCGTCGGAAGAAGTGAACCAACTTCCGAGTTATAAGGTCTTGGCTCGCTGAATCGGGTAGAGCTAAGGGGTTTCAGTTTGCAGACATGAAGCCTAGAGCCACGAGGATGTCAGCTTGAGCGTATTCGGAGGTCTGAACATGTTCGGGGTTTTGGTAACAGTGGGAGCACGCAGGTGTGTTCTAGGTTTGTTTCCAAAGGGACGTTGGGTTCGGAGGACCAGGAATCCGAATGTGAAAATCTCTCCTGGTATAGTCTGCTGATTTGGAGAGTGTTTATCCTCTGGAAGTCTTTGAAGCCGGTTGTGTGAGTAAGTGAGGGTCGGTTAAGATTGAGGATGAGTCATTGGCGAGTTTTGTCATGGCTGGGTCTGGGATGACCGGATTGGAGTTCTCGGGAGCTTCAATAGGCCTTTCAGGTAACTGATGAGAAGGGCGGATGCAACCAGGGTGTGGATTAGGGTGTGGATTGGTAGAAATCTTAGTTTGTTCCTAGAGAACTGGAGGCTTGGAGAACTTCTTTTGTTGAAGTTTTAGCTTGTTCTTGGAACTGGAGGCTTGGTAGATTTCTATTACTGAAGATTACTAGAGTTACTGGATGAATGAGATTGTCATATTTACTTGGATGGCAGGCTGGAATTTATCGCAAGGCCTTCAAGTGGGAGATTGTTGGGTTATGAAGGCCTTTGGGCCGGTTTTATTAGGAGGCCCGGTTTTGGCTCCTAATTATGTTTAACCCTAATCTTGTTTATTATATATATCCCATCATGTAATTGTAATCTTGGTTCTGAGCTAATAAGAAAACCTAGTTGCAGCCCGTGGACGTAGGTCCCCTCGCGGGGACCGAACCACGTTAAATTCTTGTGTCGTTTATATTTTTCGTTTATGCGTGTTTATCGTTGTGCATGTGTGTGCTGTTTCGCTTCCGCGCGCCGCTTTGTTCCTAACAACCAGAAACTGCTTATGTGTATGGGGACTTTTGAGTTATTGTGATCGTTTTTATGATGTTTGATACGTCAAAGGATTTTGATTCTAACGAGAAACACAAACTTGTGTTTGAACTCCCAACAAATGTGAAACAAAATAAAAGATTTGCCTATTGGGATAATGTGTTTAAACTTGTAAAATTTGATAATGGAAACAAGGAATGACAATTCGTACCTATATAGTGTTTATTGAACTTATCATTTGTTTAACTGATTAGGAAATCTTCAACTTCAGTGAATTTGATGATTTTATGAGTGTTGATGATTTTATGAGTGTTTATTGTTTTTGTTATATTGGGGAAAAAAGTTACTTACAAAGGTTCCGAACAGATATGCAATTGCATGTTTCAGAGGTTGAAACTTTGTAGAGACAAATTATTAAATGGTATTACTCTTTATTTTTTTCATTTCTAATGATATTGTAGTTTTATTATGTATCTTCAAATAGCACAGTATTTATATTACGTATGTTAAAATGACAACATGATGAAGAAAAATCGAAAAATTTGTGTATCAGATTAATTAATAGACGGTTGAAGGCCAAACACAGAGGCCTCGGTGAATAACATTCCTAGCACCGTCACTTCCTATCCTATGTACAATATCAACAATACACGAGTAAAAGTTGTTTCACAAACTTACTATAGTGTAACACATGTACATGAAATGAAATTGTTATGATATGAAACTTTCTCATTTAACCAACACAATAATTGTTATTATTATTACAATGCACCAAAGCAATATAAGAAGACAACAAGCAACATGACAATATTTACGTACGAAACAACATCTACATGTGATTAGAACAAGTTTTCTACTCCTTAATGTTTTGTGTGTTCATCGACTTGACACCAATCTAATCACCACCTTCCCCCACTTTCATTTTGTTGATCCTAATTTCATTGTCGTGGCCACACCACCACCACCACTTTGTCCTAAAACATCTAATTAATTAGTTTTAAAAATATATATATTTCCTTAATTAATAACCAAATCAATTAGTGGTATAATGCATGATCTAATTTAAGTACCTAACTATGTGAACCACAATCTCTTCTCAAAGACAAGCTCATGATCTACCTCAAATGAGTCTGGACCCCGCACCTAAAAAGGACCATTTATGGGTGTTTTTGCCGCAATGGTTGCTTGCATCAATAGAAGGAACAGTGTCGGCTCTGATTAATAATGTGACATGAAACATAAAATGCAAGTTTATGTATACACATGTATAAAATACGCGGTTCGTCAAACATTAACCATTCTAGCGAATACATACCTTATGGTTTTGATGACTCTCATGTTTCGGGTTGGATCCAATCGAGCAAAAAACCTTGACCAAACTATGTGTGCAACACTCAAATATTTAGTTGAATATGAAGGTTTGCCTAAAAACATATAAAACGACAATGAGACAATGACAACATAAGGATTTAATTATCAACTTTTATAATATTAGTGGTCGATAAATGTCTCTATTTTGTTCATATTGCTTGTATTGTTTTTAAGTGATTCATCCTATTTACTAATTTTATACAAAATGAAGCTCGTATTTAATTGAATCAATCAATAATATCCATTTAGTTAAGCTCACCCTAGACGGTCGACTAGGTAGTTAGGTGCTCTCGGAGTATTCGTGAGTAGAGATGGTCAAAAAAACCGGTCCGGGAACCGGTTTACCGGTTTAAACCGGAAACAGGTTTTTACGAAAACCGGTTTTTTAAAAACCGATTTACAAACCGCCGGTTCGTATTTCGGTTACAAGTTTTAGAGCCAAAACCGGTTAACAAACCGGTTAATGGAAAAACCGGTTTTTTTAAAACCGGTTATTATGAAAAAAACCGGTTATTAACCGGTTATTTTAAAAAAAAAACCGGTTAACCGGTTATTAACCGGTTTCTAAACCGGTCCTAACCGGTTAGACCGGTTAGGGTTTTGACATACAAAAACCGGTTATTAACCGGTCCGGTTATTAACCGAACCGGTTTTTTTCGGGCAAAAAAAAACCGGTCCGGTTAATAACCGAACCGGTTTTTTTAAAAAAACCGATTTGTGCACCTCTATTCGTGAGGTACTTTGAGACTACTCATAAATGGTAAATATAAAGAAAACTAATTTTTGGATATTATATATGTCAAATGACATAAGTTTACTAACATTTATATCAAAATAAGTGAATATTAATATAAATAAGATAAATCATTTTTAAGTATTAAATTATTCTAAAATTTGCTAATCGTTTAAAAAAGTGATTATTTTTTAATATTATAGAAATGTGAATTATGTTTATTTTTTTAGTTAAATAGGTCCAAGTTAACCGACTAGATGTGATTCTAGCTGAGGTTGACCACATTTGATCAATTATTAATAACTAGACGGAGTTAAAGAAACTCGCATCGGTACCATACTATGTATCGAGTACTCGGGCGAGTACTCGACATTGTAAACCTACTTTTACAACATTGATATTTATTGCATAATTTAGATTTTATTGCTTAATTTATAATAACCATTTTGAAAACATGTATTCTAACAAAATTTTAGTATATAAATATAGATATTAATGAAAATAACATACAATAATCGTGTGATTAATGTCTTTTATGTATAATGATAGGATTTTAAAAATTTTCCTTTTAGGAGATGGGAGGGAACAAAGAGGACACAAGTTGATGAATGCAAAACAAAATCATGTCGAGCATACAAACAAAACGATTGTGATTGGCCCCATGCTATCTTTACCGCTTTTACATTAAATTTAAATTATCAAATTTCTTGTAAAAAATGTTAAAAAGATTAGGAAAACTACCTAACGATTTAATTATAATTTTTGAAGAGGTATGACCAGATTCGTTTTAGAAAACTCAGAAGACTCAGTTTGATCAGATGGGATCGTATTATATCATTCATATTATATCTATGTGACAATGATACTACAACATAACACAGGGAATGTTCTATTCCCTTACATAGAATTAATTGTGCCATTGTCAAATCGATTAAACATGAATAGGGAATTATTAATCCTTGCGAATTGCGATGGTGATATCAATCCCTAATTCCCTTTAAATATATAAGCACATTACCTTGAGATAATGGATCCATTCATTCACTTACACTCTATTTCGTACTTGGCAATTTCATAATTCGTTTTCTCTTAGAAACCCGGTACTTGTTATCACATCGGATGATGATCACAAAGTGCCATACTCTCATGTACCAAAGCTAAGGACATTTATTTTGTAGGTTTGATCGGAACAACATATCATGTATTAAGATCGAAACCAACATGGCCACTTACAAGTTAGGGGTCCAACGGATATTGAGTAGGCCAGAAATCTTAGGATAGTTAAGCAAATGAACGATCGAGTATGCGCATATGGAATCATGCATAAGAAAAGGTTTTCCATAACAGGACATATGATAGCGCACTTCTTGGCACAATTCCTAGAAGGAGAACAAATAGAAGCATCAAAAATATTAAACGAAGAGCCTCACACAAGTGCCACGAACGACACCTGGAACCTACATACCGATGACATGTCGAATTACAAAAGCGCATGAGCACAACTAATATTAATTACTCTGAATGAAGTCGTGCTAACCTACACGCTCATATTAAAGTTAAAGAGTTATAACAATGAGGCCGAGTGCAAGGCACTTTTAGCTGTTGGAAGTAATTTCAGACTCCAAGTCACAAGTCGGTGAACTTGAGGGACCAATATTGACAAGTAGGTCATAGTTGGTTATGTTTCATAATTATAGCATGTTTCCTAATTGTATTGTAATTATAATAGGTAATGTCTTGGCTAGCAAGTTAGGTTAGTCTATATAAACCGATGCATGGTTTGACATTATAGAGTGTGGTGTGAGGTGCAACCGAGTTAGGGTTCATCTGGAGACACAAACGAGATGTACCCGAGTTAGGGTTCATCTAGGGTGAGGTTGGTGTAACCAAGTTACGGTTCATCAAGAGTCAAACCGAGTTAGGGTTTGAGAGATTTGTAATCAGTTTTTAGAGTGAGATTTTCTGATTAATATAAACGATAGTTATTCGTTTAATTTGCGTGTTGATTATCGATACGGGACTTGATTAGCAAGATTACACCTCTCTTTGAAAAATAGGTGCTAGGCACATGCGAACACATTTTACCTTCTAGCCAAGGTAAGGCACAACAATTGCAAATCAATATACAAGCCAAATCTCAACATTCTTTATAAGAAATCCTTTTCACGACGACTTCTCAGATGTGTTAAACTTGAAGCTGTTGATTATCTGCTTAGGCAAATTCATATGACCTAAGTTCATAGTAGCAAAGATAATAAACGTCGGATAACACTGACCAGGAACACATCGATCCCTTGTTGAAAAAATTAGGAAGTACAAAAGTTGCTAGAGGTGTGCGGCACTGGACCTACAACCCAAGAACGACTTGATCCCAGTCACAATGTACGGTCATTTTCATAAACTAACGTCAAGTGAAATTTTAATAGTCGCAAATGATTATTTCACAAATTGCATAAAAGCTAAACCCTTAGCCACAAGCATCAAGAAGGTCTTATGGGAACATCTCATATGTCATTTTAGCCACTCAATGTACATAGTTAATGATATTGGCTGCCCGTTCGCGAATAAAACCCTGAAGGAACTGTTCGTGAACGACAGATGCAAAAAATGTTTACCTCGTCGCGCACCATCAAGGGAACGACCATATCGAATGGGTAAATCAAAAGATCAAATTGAAGTACGATGGAAAAGATTAAGAAAAGTTTACATCTCGAAGGAAGCTCCCAGGGAGATGAATAACCCATATTATAATAAAAAAGAATAATTTGTATGCATAATACTTATATTAAAAAGTGTAAATAAAGTCTTATAAATTTTATAATGAAAATTGTTCTATTAGCAGATAATCCGAAAAGCACAGCCAGACCTAAAAATTGCTTTGCATTTGGGGGTGTATTGGTCTGTCAGGCTGAGGGGTGTGGGGGGCTCTAACGGGGGCGCGAGTGGGGGCTCCAGCCAATAATATTGTGACGTGTGGCAGAGAGAGAAACTGGATAAGATGGGTGTTGGAGCCCCCGCTGGAGCCCCTGGCCCTGGTGTGGAGGGGCGCGAGCAGGGGCTCCAGCGGATTTTTTTTATTATTTTTTTATAAATATATTCAAAAAACGTATTATTAAAAAAAACTCATAAATTATTAAAAAAAACACACATTAAAAAAAACATTAATATCTAAAAATAAAATAAAAATTAAAGTACTAAAAAAACATTATTCTTATTCTTCGGCTTGGTCTTCTTCGATCAACCTCTTTCGGATACGTTCCTTTTGCTTTTCCATCAGCATTTGATCGACCGGATTTAGGTTACTGAAGTCTCTTGTAAGGAAGTCCAAATCTCTCATTCGACTTTTTTCCTTTTTGTCATTAGAGACCACCTCCATGGTTTTGTTGAATTTATTGAGGGATTCAACAAGATCGACGATGTTTACGGCTCCCCCCTCAGCCGGTTTTTCCCCTTGGCGTCCCGTCCCAATGGCCGCCTCCTCGGCGGTGAAGACGTTTCCTCCCCCGCAATGTTTAGGTTGAATCCAACGCGGCAATCCGACGCGGCAGAAGTGCTATACGCTCCAGACGAACTAGTTTTAGTCCGTTTCGGCCCTACTTCCGCATCATGGTCCGGCGCCACCAGCTCAACCCACTTGGAACACCTTTTCAACCTCTCCCACAACTTTACATCGTCCCACGTCTTCACCGTCCCATACCTCCGCAGACACTCCTGCTTCCACTATTCGACAGTGAAATTGTAAACCGCCAAATCATCACTGCCACTTGGTCTCATACGACCGGCGTTCCTGTTGAAAAGATTAGTAAACAAGCCGACAAATTTTCTGATTTCGGACCACCGACTCCCGTAGCATCACCTTGTGATTCTTGTGTCTCCGGAACAACAAAGTTAGGAGATGGTTGTATGTTGGATGGTTGAAAGCCGGATGTTTCTTGCGACCCCGAAAAAAACATCGATTGGTCTGGTGACGACCATAAATCATCGTAACTATAACCTGAATCTAGGTTTGGGTACCAATTTCCAGCCATGTTTTAAAAAAAAGGTTTGGAAGATGGGTTGATTTTGGGTTTTTTTTGAAGTTGTGGTAATTGTTTTATGTGATTTTGGGTGTGGTATGTGATTTTGGGTGTGGTAATTGGTTTAGATTTATATATAGGAAAAACAGATTTTTTTTTAATAAAATTAAAGAGCCCAACGGCTCTTTTATTCATCCCAACGGCTCCTTCACGCACCCCAATGCTCCTTTACGCCACCTTTCTCCCGCTACCGGCCTTGCGCCTGCTTTGAATTCCGCGCTCGCGCCCCTCTCGCGCCCCTCTCGCGCCTCGGTGGTGTGGTGCTCGCGCCCCAGGGCGCGAGCGGATGGGCTCTCGCGCCCCCGCTGAAGCCCCACACCCCTTAGCCTCAGGTGGGCAATTGGCTGTCACCTCCTTTACCAAATAGATAGTACTCATAAACATAGCCTCTAGGATTTGAATTTTAAGAAACTAATCTTATTTAATTAATATAGTACTGGTAGTTAGTATTATTTCTCAGTTTTAATAAATCTATAACATAAACAAATTATAAAATATTTGTCAAGTTTCTACTTTCTATTTAATGAACACTTTATAGTACATTAAAATCTTTTGCCACTTTTGAAATGATGTAATCTAACTATATTTTCTCCATCCTCTAATTATAAAATATGCCTTGTAACAAATTAAATATTTAAAGGTTAGTAGCATAACGGTATCCATATATTTACGTATGTCTCTTTCTAAATAGTTGAGGGTTTTAATCCGATGTTGCACAAATGTGAAAATTTACAAGTAAAATTAGGTGTGCAATATTATATGTGTCACATCCTCAAATTTCGACTAATAGAGTTTAACCGCGAGCCGTGTGACATACCAAGATCTAGCTCATTTGTTATACTCATCTGGCACACCATCAAATTTCGACTAACGAAGTTTAACCGTGATGCGTGTGATATATCAGAATCTAGCTCATTTGTTATACCGAACATCCAATTCAAAATATTCAAAACATTATTTAAGTCTCATTCAAACATGAAAAAACAAAAAACAAACCAAACATCCAATTCAAAATATTCAAAAAGACTTAAATAATGTTTTGAATATTTTAAAATTCGATATTCGGTATAACAAATGAGCAAGATCCTGGTATGTCACACGCCTTGCAGTTAAACTCCGTTAGACGAAATTTGAGGGTGTGACAATATGTTCCAAACAAATAAATTTTAGAATAGATCACATTACTTAAAGAACTCTGCTATTTGATTAGAATTAAATGCATTGGCATAAGTTACTTTAGCTAAGATTTAAACAGAAAACAAATATTGGGTGTCATTTAAACATTTCAAACCCTAACACAACATAGAGTATAAACACAACACAAGACAGAATGAAATTAAGGTTCATATACTTATACATATGTTTAATTTGTTTTAAATCAAACGGATCTTGTTTGGCTTGTATTAAAATTCAACTGGTTGACCCTACAATTTCTTTGAAAGTATAAAAAAATAAAAATGTATGTATATAGATAGTTTTTAAGTTCAACTCGATCACAACTTTATTGTAACTAGAGCAATACAATTTGGTAACCCGTTTGACATGTTTAAGTAAATGGTTACACGGGTTATGTCGGATTACAAGTTTAAGCTATAGACTTTCCAGGATATGATTGATGCCTTTGCATGGGTTAATATACAGGTCGTTTTCAGGTTTTCCATTGTTTTACTTCGGCTTTCTCAACTTCAAACCTAACACTGGCCAAACAACTTATCAAACCAACGATCTCACTAGCTAAAATGTGAGAAAATGGAATACGCATATATATAAACCCATACATGCTCTCATTTTAAAATCGATTCATGGTAAAAAGAATAGTTCATGGAGCTAGCTTATAAATTATAGTCTGGTACAACATTTTCCCAATGCATAATTAGATTTGCATCAATAATCTCTTGAAATTACTTCAAAATATACTTATTAATTATTCCTGTAATATTATAAATAGAGTAATGATCATAATGATTTGGATTGGATTGGATTGGATTGGATTGGATTGGTAGTATATTTAAGATAATATTTGGTAGGGAATTAAAAACACTTCAGGATTTATCAATGTACAAATAAAATTTGAATAATATATGTAATACATGCACGTACAAGTATCCCTGTCTATAAAATGCCACATTGATAACCCTAGATGCACGATTTTCTTCATACAAATACACCTTTGGCTTTGACCAATGACCAGGAGAAAATAAAAAAATCAAATGATTGTATCTGATTAGATTTCCCCACAAATAATCCATATTTGGATTTGTCTGTTTCCTCCATTATAATTTCTTTTTTCCCATTTTAAAAGAAATTAAAATGGTATCTATTTTCTAGCTATATCTCATGTGAAGGTACACACTCACTCCATCTTTTGAAGAAAAATAATGTTCTTTTTTAGGAAGTGCCACTAGTTTACTTAATTATGCCCTAAAAGATGAGCATTTGTTTCCCAGGTTAAATAATCTAGATGCTTTACCCTCAAATATCAAGATTTGTGACTCTCTCTGAAGATGATGCATTAAATCCTTTGGAAGAAATTTAAGGGTTTCTTTCATCTTTATAACTAGATGAATATTTATTTAATAATCTAGATTCTTTGCCTCAAAAGATCAAGATTTATGGCTCTCAAGATGATGCATTAAAAGGGTTTCTTTTCATCTATATAACTAGATGAATATTTAGTTAAAAATTTTGAATTTTTTTTTTGAGTTTAAATTTGTTTCTAAATATGTTTAGTTCTTCTAACCCTTTTCCTTCTTCCATCCATGGCCTCCCTCCTTCTAGTATTTTTCTTGGTCAAGAAGAAGATGGTGTTTTCTTTAACCACCATCAGTTTTTCACTGGAGAATATTATTCTTTTGATCATCCTCCACCTCCTCCTGTTAAAGATTCAGGGTTACAAAACCCTGAAAATAATAATAATAATAATAATAATAATAACTTGAAGCTTTCAGATTCATTGATATCTCCCTCAAGAAAGAGAGTGGCAGCTTCAAAGAAAGATAGGCATAGTAAGATCTTCACAGCCAAAGGTCCAAGAGATAGGAGGGTAAGATTGTCAATTGACATTTCAAAAAAGTTTTTTGGTCTTCAAGATTTGCTAGGGTTTGATAAAGCAAGCAAAACCCTTGATTGGTTGTTCACAAGATCCAAGGCTGCTATTAAAGATTTAGTTGAAGAAATGAAGCACACTTCATCTTCAACTCTTTCTGATCAATGTGAAGAGGTTTTCATGGAGAAAAGTGATAATAATAATAATCTTGAAAAAAATGGAAGAAAGAAGAAGCAAGTGGTGGTTGCTAAGGGTGGCAAAAGGAAGAAGAAAATTACATCACAAAAACATAAATCTGGAGTTCATGTGAATCTTGAAGCTAGAAGTCAGCTAAGGGCTGAAGCAAGATTGAGAGCAAGGGAACGAACACTCGAAAAACTGCGGTTTAAGAAGCTCGAAAACGATGCCAAGAATAATGTTGTTGGTGATTACTATGGACTTCAATCAAACTGTGGGAACCAGATTCAATCACAAAGTAATCATGAAGTGAAAATTGGGGAATCATTGACTCATAAGCTTCCAAAGCCTTACTCTTTGTTGTATAACTCCCAGCACAACTTTGTTGACTCAAAAGACTCAAGATCTCAGCTTAAGAACAGTACTTGTTAAAAAGGTACATTGTTATATTAGCCATCATAATATGTTTTAGTTGATTAATGAAATAATAATAATAATTTAATGGCAGGATTAAATCATGTGTTCTTGAATATTAGCCATCACAAGCAGCTAGATCCAGTGATGAGTGCAAGATATATACTTGATGGATGCTGGAGTGATATCTATAATAGTAAGGATGTAAGTCCATAATTCTTGTTATAATTTTTGTTAATTTAGTTAATTAATCCATTTGATTATAAATTTTATGGTTGTGAGTGTTTGTAATGATTCGTGAATTCGATCTATCGATCTAGATATATATAATACTTGTGAGATGAACTTTTGAAATAATCCTTTTTGTCTTGGTTTCGAATCGTTTATTTAGAAGTTTTCTTAGATATAGCGATGGATGTAACCGGTCGATGTTCGTGTTGATGTTACAACTTTCCTTTTGTGTGGACATTGATATTAGCTATAGTTATCATGATCTTTCCATAGATGTGTTTCTGAAGATGATAAAGAATTCCCAAATTAAGCACTTTTTTTAATTAACTACTACCATTACATTGAGTTTGGATTTAATGCTAAAATTTTTAAAACTAGTACATTCAATATCAATGCTCTTTATCACAATGTTTATATATACTTATCATGAAATGTTTTTTAAGAACTACTTGCATAATGTAATTTCATTATATGGATTTATATTCATATCTAATTTCTTACAAAATTTTTACTAAATTAGGAGATTTTTTCTGTGTGTTTTTTGCTCTCTTTTTCTCAAATCCGGTATCGCAATGATACAACAAGCTAGGTTAGCCCCACACCAATTAGGCTATAATTGTGGTGGTTTTAGTTTCTTTTCAGATATTGCTACGTGTAATTATAAAAACAATAGCTCAAAAATGAGTTCTTGAGCAGGCTCATTCTTTTTCTCAAATCCGGTATCGCCACGATACAACAAGCTAGGTTTGCCCCACACCATTTAGGCTCTAATTGTGGTGGTTTTAGTTTCTTTTCAGATATTGCTATGTGTAATTATAAAAACAATAATTCAAAAATGAGCAAAAACACTTGGTGTGCAAGAGTAAACCTCAACCAAACAAATTAATTAAACCCTATAACAAGAACACATTATTTTGTTATATGTGGCTCTTTATGTATAAGCAAAGTTAGAAGCCAAAATTAGGTCTTTTTGGGTGATCTAAAATAAGTAATTAAGCCAATATCATCTTAAATATGAGTAGGTCCAAGATGTTTCATGAACAGT
This sequence comes from Bidens hawaiensis, assembly GCF_021521415.1. Classification (NCBI taxonomy): domain Eukaryota; kingdom Viridiplantae; phylum Streptophyta; class Magnoliopsida; order Asterales; family Asteraceae; genus Bidens; species Bidens hawaiensis. The sequence continues at coordinate 848,315 of NW_027491689.1, read as the reverse complement.
AGAATAATTTTTTTGCCAGCATGCATTAATTACAATGTAACCCTTTGAATTTGAATGCCGAACATCATCTGGTATTAGGTACTGACACCTTGATACAATCCTTATTTTTTGTTAAAATGATATCAACTATGCAGACATCATTCATCTCGGTAGATAGATCTATTGTAAGCATTTTTATTTCTTTTGTCTGCACTTGTAATATATGTTTCATAAATGTTCAAATCTTTATAAAAATATATGATCTCTTTTGATTAAGAAACTCTTGTGTTCTTTATGAGAGAATTCTTCCAAAAGTAAACGATTAAACCATCAAGAACATATCGATATTGTAAGAGTGGCGTCTCTACATATATCACCACGTATGAGCAAAAAGGAACTTGAGAGAGTCGTGAGGGTGAACATTTATTGTTGTGTATAGTATGCGCAACGTGCTTGGAATGTGATACATGAGATAGTTTCGTAACTGTCACACTTTCTCTTGTGCGGTATTATTTCTACACAAAATGTGACGATTCTTTTCTAAACGTATAATTGTTTTTGAAATAATAGTGTCCACGCATATATACACGTATGCCGACACATGCAATGCGTTAAATACATGAGACTGTTTAGAGAACTACAAGAATCACACAATTCGTTGCTTCTAATTAATGGTATGGTAGACATAACAAGTTTAAAAAATAGCGAGTGAATTAAGACATTATATATATAACCGACTTATGTATCACATTTATAGCAAATTGTTCGGGTATTTATCCGCGTCTTGAGTTCTTAATTACTTAAAACTGGTTTTTTGAATTAATTGAACATCCCTATATGTATGTCTATATCATCATCATCATTATCGTACTCAGTATATCTCACCAATAGCAAGGCTATGGTATGGTCTGAAGAGAGTAAGATGTAGACAACCTTACCTCTACCATTTAGGAATAGAGAGGCTACTTCCGGTGAGACCCCGACTCAATAATAGTTTTGCATCAAGCCTTAGGCATAAGGCGCATATCACTCAACCATCTATCAACAACTGATTGGTGCATGTACCCTTCTCTTTCTGCTATCAACGCCACCACATGATGCCTGATTAACCTTCCGCCACTTTTAACGTTATTTTCACGAGATTAGTAAAATAACGTCAAATTTAGTGCAATTTCACTTTTTCCCACCCGAGGGTTCACAAATACATTATATGCGCGCACCGCAAGCAGGGCGATATGTGTGTCTATATATATTATATATAGATATAGATATATGTATGTATATGAGCCATGTTATGAGAGAATGGAATATTTTATTTTCATAGGATTCATAGATAGATATCTGTTGCGTGAAGGAGTTGCAGAGAAAGTATGGTGATATATTAAGACTCCAACTGATGTCACTTCTCTTTGTAGGTAAGGTGGTGGGTAACCTGGGTACTATGTCCACCGGAACCTCATAAACACAATCTATATATATAATATTCTGATTATATCTTCCAAAAAAGCAACCAAGCTAGATTCAAAAGTCAATTTTTTTTTGCTTTAGATACATGATAAAAGTCATGAAACCCTAAGAAACATGTGTTAGAATATCGCCCTATATTATTTTATTTGTCTTCACATATAGACCTAAAAAGGTAAAGTTATAAAAATATCGTTTTCAAGAAAATGGCACGGTACGTAAAGACAAAATTTCAAATTATGATATTAAGATATCAAGATGTGTATAGTTTTTTTTACCATTCTTCTTGCGGTGCATTAGCATGGATTTGGTTGGTTATTGACGTAAAAATTTGTAGTGACATCCTATAGCTTATAATAAAATAAATTAACATACTAAATAAAGCAAATACCAAATTAGCAAACAATTTTCATTTTTTATAAATTCAGTCGATATCATTCAAATTCGTACGACAACGACGCCAAATCCAAAATATAAATATGTGAGCATCCTAAACTGTATTATCACGTATACAAATTATGATCAAAGTGACATGGATTCAATTAAAAGGGTTTTTTTACATGAAAAGGTGTGTAGGTCCCCTAATGTCGGATCCGACATAAACGAACGGATTTTGTTCTTGATGAACGATCAAGACGGGTGTGTGAAATTAAACGACCGAACGAATAATATAAAGATAAAATATAAAATGATCGATCTCAAAATCGGTTTAAAATGATTTCATAATATTAAAGAACACCGATCCCACCCAAGGTGAGCTCCTCTTAATTGGGTGGGTGATTTCACCATACAAAACACACACATAATTAAACAAACACAAGTCTCTATTTATAGGCTCACACATAATATAGAAGCTTTCCCGTTGAAGTTAAACGTGCGTCGAAGCTGCATCTAGGATCCGGAAACCACTCCCACTTTAATCATTTATTTAACCAAATATATATATAACCCGTTTCATCACATTGATATCGCAAGTCATAATTTGGCTCTACAAGGTGTTCACGCGAAAGGACAGGTTAGGCGAAGGTGTGATATTATCGAACGAATTTAAACTTTCGTGTGAACAATTGCATGAGATTTCCATAATTCTCGTCTGAATGGCTATGCAAAAGATCTTAAGTTTCACATGAATATTTGTTTTTAAACGAAATGTTTTAAAACATGAAAATCTATGTGCAAAGAAAGTTAAAGTTATAGATTTGAAAAAAAGAAAAACGGTAGTGTTATGAAGTCAATACATTGATGTGTGACTTAATATACATTTGTGGTATGCGTGTTAAATAGGCATTAGGCAATGGTTGATCTTCGGCACCACCATTGGCATATTGATGTGTCATATTTAAAATAGTTTTATAGTTTCTTATAAATATATTATTCAAATGCATCAAAGTCCAAAATTGTAATTTTATATTAAGATAGTTGACTTAGCCTACAAGCAAACCTTCAATATATAGCAAAAACGTTAGGTGGTCAGTGGTCTTATGGCATTTGCATTTTTTTAAAGGTAAAATTTATAGCATTCATGATAGAAGTAAAAGTGCATGGTATATATTATTTGTTTACATAGGTGTATCATCATGAATCATGAATTAAAAACTTTGTTCCTTGTGATGTGACTTTTAAAAAGTTGTGAATATAATATTAAAAACTATCATATTTCTAACACGAACATGTTAACACGACACGATACAGATTTTAACAGGATTGAGTTTGCGCTTCATGTGTCCTATATCTTAAGCATGTCGATCTGTGAGTTTGAGCTTCATATGTCCTATATCTTAAACATGTCGATCTGTTTAAGACATGTTTAAATTCGCGTCTTAACAAGTTAAAGATCTGTTAACCAATATTAAGATTTTTAATTAAAAATAATAATATACGTTCATAAAGTTCTAACTTCTAAACCTAAAGTCATACCTAGATACGAGGTTTCACTCATGTCCGTCAGAACCCGATATTATATTTTAAATGGATGTTATGATTTGATTGAATGCTCTTTTGTTTCAACTATGTTATGAATTTAGTGGGTTTTTAAGGTATATTATGAATTATGTATTAATCGAGACCTTTAAGTTCGTTTTGAACCTTTTTGTTTATTACACGTGTATTACTTGTGTCTTTAAACATGTCTTAACATGTTAACATGTTCGTGTTTGGAAAAAAATGACACAATTAGTTATCGTATTGTGTTTGTGTTTAGTACCACATATCATCATGTCTTACCGTACCGTGTCCCATGTTATGACAATCCTAATTAAAAATCCCAATTGCCTCCCCCCCCCCCTTCCCAAAAAAAAATAAAAAATTCCTTGGTTCGCCACTGCTTATGCATCAATTAGTTTATACACTTGAGTTTTCAAAAACGCAAGAGCTTATTTCGTGAGTTTATTCTCCTACGAGTTCTTTAGCACTCAACCAAATATCTTAACATGTTAGGAATTATTTAAGTATGAAACGAGAAATATTATGTTTTCTAATGATAAAACCAATGAAAGTTAAATTTGTAAAATACTTATAAAGAAAAATAGTAAACCCTATGCTCAGATTTCCTAAAACTGGCAAAACCTTTAATCATAATCAACATTTGTTACTATAACCATTACCGAACCATACACATCGATTATAAAACCATAATTGTAACCAAACAATTAGGTTCTCGTTTGATTTAGTCGTTGTCCATAGTTCGCTTATTCGGTTTCTATACTCACCACATTCAAATCCCCTGCAACACTTGATTACATTTATGTATAACAAAATCATTCAATTTCATTGCTTTGTATTGTATCAACTCGAGTCGGTAGTTCCAACATCATAACATACCATAGGTTGTTCTTCTACCATCCTGAATCACCAAACCAAACAAAAACTTCACTCACATGTCACAACTTACAATATTAAACTTGTTAACAATGTATCTAGATTAAATCAAACTTGTAACTCCCGCTTACTCGATTGATCCTCGAATAACGTCTCCTTTCCCATTGGATGGAGATACAACGCCAAATATAACAAAACCGCCCAATAACACAATCATCACACCCAAAACATTCACCAGCATTGCTTCATTCGAATAATGTGATATTATTTTATGCGTTTGAAGAAATGTTACTTTCTCTAAAACACCAGTGATGCAAGAAGCTAACGAAAGTGCGTATATGTACACTCCAAGTAACACATGCCATGGCATCAGTGAAGCTCGGTTTTGTATCGAACCACCCAGGTACCAAAATGTTGCAAATCCCACCCCCCACTACAGTTTAAAAATATTATAAAGTTTAATATTTAATTATTTGGTAATAAAATTTTAATTTATGGAATAAAAAAAGAGGGCAAATCAAGAACCTGAATGGTGAATAGGAATAAGCAGGCTAAACCGAGCCATGAATGCAGGCTGTAAAAGTTGTCGATACCTCTATCATTATGAAACTTCCAAGCGGCCCATAAACCGATTAATCCTAATATTAATGCTAAGAATTGGAGTGTGAGATGAAGCAGCTTTTTATAATTTTTCGTTCCTGATGCAGTCTTGTATGCTAGCATAGCTGTTGATCCATCCAAAATGTGGATAAACAAACAGATTTCAATGTAAAATGAATTATAATTTTGATAATTGATGCAGAAACGATATAAAGTCCGATTATAGAGTCAGTTTACCTTCACCATTCAGCAGAAGAAGACCTATTACCATCAGAACAGGATGAACCTGCAGAAAACACAGCTTTGTTGAATATGAGGTGTGTAAACGAGCCAAGCCGAGCCCAAGCTAAGAATTTTATAGATACGTAAATCAAATATTTAAGCTAAATGTATATTAATCAATTAGTTATTAATTAACAGAATGATATAGGCCTAAATTTCCATCATTTGGGCCAAAAAAGCCCAAGCTCAAATGGCAAAACCAAAAAAACCGAAAACGAACCGAAACTGAACGGTTTTGAAAAAATTCACAAATCGAAGTTTCGGTTTTTGGTTACCAATTTCTAGATGCAGGTGTTTACCTAGAAACGTTTCCGATAAACATTTTCTACAAACAAATCGAGCTAGATCAGATCGATAGAAAGCTAGGCTCGTTTTCAGCTCTTTTCAAGCTCGGTCTCGGCTCGGTTATTACTTATTAATTTATGTACGCTTTTAATTTATATATTTTAAGATAAGCCTTAAACGAGCCTAAGCTCGTCACAAGTTCGTGTAGGACCATAAAACGAGTCAAAGCTCGCTGTGCAGTGTGAAACTAATACATATAAGACCAATACACAAGACTCGTTAAAGCTCAACGAGCCTAAACAAGCTTCCCATGCAGGCTCGTTAAAGCTCGTCTGTTCATTTAGCGTTCGTTTGTTTGTCCATTAGCGCTTTTTAGTGCATGTGTGTTCGTTTGCCCATTAGTGTCCATTAGGGTCCCTTAGTGTTCGTTGTCCATTAGAGTCCGTTTACAATATTAACAAACAGACACGGGCAAACTCAATTCCTTAACGGGCGGACACGGCCACAAATTTTTGTTCGGTAGAGAATTTGTGAACTTTCCGTTTGTCCGACAAAAGCTTAACGAACGAACACGGACAAGGTCTCGTCCGGTTCGGTTACGTCTGTTTACAGCCCTACTCGTTAATTTGTACTGAATTATTAGTGTTAAATTGCTATATATAATTATATAAATATATGAATTTTACATAATATTAAAATTACTAATATCTCAAATGTCAGTCCTTGACCGATATGGCGATATCCGATATTTTTCCGCATTAACTGCTTAGAAACGAACCAAGCTGAGCCGAGCCGAGCCCAAGCTCAACTAGGCTCGATCTAGGCTCAATTCGAGCTCTTTTTCTAAAGCTAGAGCTCAGTTCGTGAGTCCTTTTTTCAAGCTCGTTTATTATTTATCACTTAATTAATATACATTTTTAATTATTTTCATATAGTTTGAGAAACTTTAAACGAGTCAAAGCTCAGCTGTGCGGTGTGAAACTAATACACATAAGTAAGAATCACTAAACCTCAACGAGCCTAAACGAGCTTCCAATACAAGGCTCGATAACTAAATGAGCTTTATTCGAGACTCTCGAGCTCGTTAAAGCTTGACTAGTTTCGAGCTTTTTACCGATCCGATCTCAATTAGAGTAATAACAAACAGTTGATTATTATTAATCAGGTATATTTCTATAACAAACTAGATTGGTAATTAAGTAGCTAATGAAATCGGAGCCCTAATTGAAGAGTATTACACAAATAATAATAATAATAATAATAATAATAATAATGAGAAGAATGATTATTACATTGAAGAGTAGGCTTTTGTTATCGGAGAATAAAGCTAATCCGCCTCTGTAATGGACGTTCCAGATGAGAACTAAGATAGTAATTAATACTCCTAAGCTCCGTACGCATAAGTATGTCGGAAATTTGACCGCCGGAACGATCATCTTACGCCGGCGACTGAGGGTTTGTTCGAATTACGGTTATCGGAGTTTTAATGACGGGAAACGAGGAGTGTGTTATTATTATTATTATTACAGCCAACTAAATTAATAGGTTTTCGGTTATCTGTTAATCAGTTTATTCGGTTAACTTTTCGGTTTGCTTACGTTAGTTTTTTTAAGAGAAAATTATTGTTTTAGTCTCCGCGATTTTTAGGCGGAATCACTTTTAGTCCCTGAACAAATGAACTGTTTAACGGGGAACGAATACGTTGAATTTAAACCACGGGGGTTTAAACTTTAAACAGTTCATTTTTTTTGTTTAGGGACTAAAAGTGACTCCGCCTAAAAATTACGGGGACTAAAATAATAATTTTCTCTTTTTTTTTTTAATTTAGAACGATGACTTTTTTTTTGTGTTTAGGTCACCGTACTTTTCAATTTGGAGAACTCTGTTACCCACTATGACCAGGCTACGTTGTCTTAACCGGGATCACGTTGAATTCAGAGTTTGGCTTGGGTGTTCTCTCAGGAAACCATATCGCAAGTTGTTACTTGACAGTTATGCCACCACAAGAGCAGATTCTTTGGTGTAACACACAGTGAGACGAAAACCCGGATGGGCTCGGGATTTGAACGAACAACCTTATATGGCCTAGCTCAAATCCTTTATTGCTGATATCTACCCAAAATGACACAAATGAGAATCGAACTTTGGTCTTCATTGGAGCACCCAAGTCTTCCTACCATTAGACCAAAATTTGGTCCGGTTAGTTCCCTAGGCTAAAATTTTCATTAAAAATATATGAATTAACTATATGCAATTATCCATGAAATGAAGGTGTAAGTTAATTAAATTGTAGTATAAAACATGAAATAAATATATAAAAATATAAATGTTTTGGTTTCGGTTAATCAAGGGTACATATATAACCAATATCCAGTTTTCGTTAATTGAATTGAAAAACGAGTGATGATACATTTGATACTCAAGCTCGTTTGGTTAATATATTATGATGACTTGTGATACTCGAGCTTGGTTTGAAAGACGCGTGTTTTTTTGAAATCAAGCTCGGTTTGTTACGCAATCTTAATAGACAAGAAAACATCAAACTTTACCTATTTGCAATCAAACACCAACCATTAAAACAAACTTTTATAACAACTAAACATGAACATGAATGTTAACATGTTAACATCCAATAACTAAATCCCATAACAATTAACATAACACACAATTACTTAGATCTTTTTTTATTATTATTATTATTATTATTATTATTATTATTATATAAACTGCACTAAAAAGCATCAAATCTTCATCCATATGGTCCCTGCCACGTGTTGCTCTTAGCCTATGCCCATGGTAAATAACAAATGCAAAAAAAGCCATGTCAGCAGGGTAAATATTAAACTAATGTAATAAATGACATTCAAAAATAATGCAAGGTAAATTTTAATTTATTCTTTATACTTTTTTTATGTTTGGGTAAAAACTTATGTGAGTGCTTTTGTAAGTTTTTTCTTTTAAGTGAGTTTCGAGCTATTGTAAAATCTCTAACTTGACACGATTATTATCGGAAGTTTTATTGGTTCAACCGATTGATTATTTGTGAGAAGACTGTTGGAAATTTGTTGAAAATGAGTTTTTTAAATTACACAAAACCCGCCGCAACTTTATTGTGGTTTATAAAACTAGATGGTGAAGATTTGTTAACAAAATAAAACAAAAAAGTCGAATAAAGAAATAAAAAAAATTAAATTAAATTAAATAAACTTTCAAATAGAAGATGAAATTTAAAAACTTGCTAAAAGGACAAAAGTAAAAAAAATGATAATAATAATAACAAAAAGACAACAGAAACACTATGCCATAACTTTTTATAACCAAACATCATTTTATCAAATTAACAGATTGTCACATTTTAGAGAATATAACTGTAACACATGGAAGACAGTATGAGCCTGAGGCTGAGCCCGAGCCCGAACCCGAGCCTTGATGAAAGATGAACTCGATTCGTTAAAACTTCTGATGAGTGATGATGCATACAATTATTAGCTTTAAAAAACCAAATTATAAGCATGAACACCAACCATTAAAAACAATCTTTTTATTGCAACTAAACATGTTATACCATCAAAATCCCACGGTCATATTCGCGTTTTAGGGGGTCATTTAGACAAAAACCATAAAATGCAAATATAACGCTCACATAGCTAAAAAAAAGTTAATAATATACTTCTTCTTCATATATAGTTAGCCCTTTACTTTATATAACAATATAAACTGGTTACTTTGCAGACATCTTATCTCTAGCATGTGTTGTTTTCTTCTTCTTCTTCATGTCCCTAGTAAATAACAAATGCAAAAAAAATAATATTATTAATATTCAAATTAAATGTACAATAATAATAATAATAATAAGAGAAGATGACTCACAAGCAGTAAGGTACGATACACTTTTGTTTTGTACATGTGTTTATGTGGTTCTTTAACATCCATTTTGCTCCTCGACACTTTTGGCAATCGCTTCGCTTACCCATAGTACATTTAGAACAATGTTGAAGAAGCATCTTGACCGTTTTACAATCCGGGTAGCACCCGTCCATGCTTTCGCATTCACTCGCGTGCGCTAAAGCATTCAATAGCCTCTTTAACTGCCCATCACAAAAAAATTAAATTTTATTAAAAAAAAAGTTAGCATAGCTAAATTTTATATACAAAAAAAAAAGTTATAATTCTTACCGTGTTTGCGTTTTTACTCTGAACTGGTATTTTTCGGGCCTCTTTAACTGCGGTGGGACAGGTGTCAGCTTTTGGTTGGACGACAAGATTATGTTTAAAATGATATAAAATCATCATGGAGGAATATTTAGCGTGCCCGAGTGTATCAAACTGGTATCGAGAATTCTGGCACTTGTTCAAGAAATCATCTCGAGTGTCGAAGAACTTGTTAACGAGCACGTCGTCATGATCCTTCGTATCAACCGCTATATCACTCACTATATCCTTAGAGAGTGGAGTATCTTCACAAGAACCACATTTGTGCACTCTGCAAACACATCTGCAAAAAAAAAAAAGTTATAAAGATTATTATTCAAGTCTAAAACAATATTAATGTTAATAAAAATGAATATACATATATATATATATATATATATATATTAAAATTGTTTGAGACTAGTTTTACTATATTTTATATATAATTTTTTTGTTACATATATAAATCATAAGTTTACATATGTGTAAAAATTTATGTAATATCAAATTTATAAATACATTAAAAAAAAGTTTAGATATGTGTAAAAACTAATTTTCATAACTGTAATCGTATATATAGATATTAAAAGTGATAAAACTACACTCAAATAACATTAACATACAAATTTTTTTATAAAACATATATAATATATATACTCACCTTGAACATAACTGAACCTTGTTACATTGTTTACAAAACCATCTACTTCCTGATAATATTACTTCATTGCAGGATGTGCAAACATGTTGTAACCGAACGATCATATAATTTTCTTTATCCGGCATAATTACTTCACCAAGCTGCAACATAAATAAACAAAATTAATAAATATTGTACTACAAAGTATAAAACATAAAGAGATTAATATTAAGTATGTAATATTTACTCTGTGCATCACTAAAGCCTCCTTTGTAACATGTTCTTGTCCATTTGCCATCAAGATTCGTTTAGTTCGTGACTTGGCAAACAAGTTTTCACCAGACTTTTCTTCTTCATCAAGTTTCTTGCTTATGTTTTCAGCCGCATCCGACCAACAATCGCCAAGAAAATATGGCAGACGTGATGCACTTACTTTAGCATTCGATGGGATAAAGAATTCGTTGTATAAATTAGTCTGGTCGACTGCAATCCCGTCTTTCATCGCTTTCTTGATCATTAACTTGTACCTTCAAAAAAAACATATTTAATATATGTTTTCCGTAACAGGATCTCATAGTTATTAAAAAATTTAAAAAAAAAAAATATGTTTAATATAAGTTTTCCGTAACAGGTTCTCATAGTTATTAAAAAATGTAAAATAAAAAAAATATATATTTAATATAACTTTTCTAGTAACAGGTTCTCATAGTTACTAAAAATTTAAAATAAAAAAATATATTTAATATAAGTTTTCTGTAACAGGTTCTCATAGTTATTAAAAAAAATTTAAAATAACGATAATAATAATAAATTAACGTACCATTGTCGTAGCTTAGTCTTCTCGGGTGTCTTTTGAGTTTTGGGATGGCAATAAAAAATATAATCTTCGCCTTTAATAAGCGGACACGACCATATGTAACACGATGCAAAACCTCGTTTTTTGCAATGCTCAAGGTACCCGATCTAAAAAGAAAAATAAGTTATCGCAGACAACGATAATAATTAGTTAAACGGATTAAACAGACTAAAAAAAGTAAAGGAAAAATATTATACCAATATTTCATGGTAAACGAAGGTGCGAAGAGGCTCGCCACTAGCGGTTTTTCTTTCGGGCTGAAAGTATTTGACCGAGTCAATGTACGAGATGTAAACGCATCGGTTGTTCGGCCCGTTACACTCGGACCCAAATTCTTGAACATACATTCCAAACAAGCATACATCCACACCTCCTATTTTCTGGAACAAAAGTATTAACTGTTTGCAAAAGAAAATGAAAAAAATGTTAGATGTTAAATTACACTAACATATTTAGTAATAATATGTCTATATAAATAAACTTACTTTTGATCTATATTCCATTTTTTCTGGATAATATTGTCCATTAAATATATCTCTAAATTCTTTTTTCACTTCCAACTCTTTGTCAACTGATACCACCACTCTAACAACAAGACCTTCTGCTACTGGTACCTGTAACATTTTAAAAAATAAAAATATATCAATAACCATATATTTTTTATATAAACTATTTTTAAAAAAAATACATAGAATTTTTTTATTTTTTTTTACTTTTTCTGATGGTGTTCCGTAAAATGCTGCACTTTCTTCTCGCTCTTGCTTCATTCGTGTAAAAAGGCGTTGCTCGATGTGATCACTGAGATTCGTTCGTGGCAAATATTTGGCTCCCGTGACGTTGTTTGGTAACGGGATTCGTTTCCCGTTTTCCATTTCTTTTAAGTAACATTTCGGGCACACGTATTCCGATTTCCCTTCTAAATCGGTTTCGTTATTGTATAAGCCACATATCCTATGCTGCCAGTTTTGACATGTATCACATTGCACCCACTGCAAAAAAAAAAAAAAAAATTTAAAAAATTACAAAAAATTATGAAATGAGTAAATATTTGAATGGAAATCATAAGGTTATTTAACATACCGAGTCTTCGATTTCCTCATCATTTTTTACAATGTGAAGATTGGCTTTTGAAACCGAACCGACACGTGTCATGATGGTTGACCCGCGATAGCCTCTAAAGCAGCACATACAAATGCAATGCTGTGTGTTGTTCTCAGTTGACCGATAATATTTAACGTTTCTTTTGACGCGCAAGTCACACGATGAGCAGTATACGGGTGTGGGAGCGAGTAAAAGCTTGTAGTTGGAGCATAACTGGCACGGCTTTTGACCTTCTGAAGACGTCGTGTTTGCTGATGTGTCATTTGTAGGTTGGATAAAACTTGACAAATATTCTTTCATTTGACCCGCAGTGAAAGCGTCAGCCAACGAGGCACTCGGTTTCTTAATATTAGCAGCCTCCGGTTCTGGCCCGTTATCTTGAAAAGAATCAGCCAAAGCAGCACTTGGTAACTCTGGCCCGTTATCTTGAAAAGAATCAGTCAAACAGACACTCGGTTTCATAACATTAGCGGGCTCCACCTCCGGCTCGTTATCTTGAAAAGTATCAGTCAAACAGACATTCGGTTTCAAAACATTAGCGGGCTCCACCTCGGGCCCGTTTTCTTCAACAGGTGTAATCGGGCCCGTTATTTTCTCAGATTCCGAAACAGTCGGTTTCATTAACAGAATTGACTCCAAAACAGCCACATAATCATCTACAGCTGCATTTAACTCGCATATCACTTTTGGGCCCGATGCATCTGGTACCGTGTTAACATCCGAGCACAATGCATCCTCATTATTGGGCCCGGTATCCTTTTTAGCAGCCGAAAATTTCATGAACCTATTGTAAACATCCATAAGATCACCAGAACTTACATCTGCGTCCAGTAGTTGACTTAACACCTCCTTTCTATCAGGCCCGTTTCCCATCTCAAGCGGGCCCGAGAGTTCACCACTCTTGGGCCATTGTTCCAATGCAGGCAGGTTAAAAGGCAGACAAGCGTTGATCACTACATCCATTAGAGTACCTCTATCAACCCAAGATTCATAATTACTTATCGGGCCCGTGTCATATTTTTGCCTCTTAGATTCCATTAGCCCGTTAACGTGCCCAAACGAATAACTCAATGACTCATTATTAACGGGCCCGAAATTATTCTTTCTTTTTCTCGGCATCATCCCAAAACCAGCGGGCCCGTAAACACCATAATTCAAATCACTACAGTTATTATTTAAACTGAGCCCGTTTGACTGATCTGAACGCTGACTCACCCACTGGCCCGCAACATAAGCTCGTGGACCCACATACGTCTCACAATATGCACCCTGATTATTATACATAGCTCCCAAAATGTTTGGCTGCACATTATTAGCTGACATTGAAAAGCCCATATTATTCGACCGACCAACCGACTGCAGATAACTCCCAGGTGTCACTGTTGTATTATTAAACATGTTTGTACCAACAACATTATTGATCGAAGAACCTGTAGAAATTAATTATGCACCTTAATATTCATACCCAAAAAAAATAAAAAATAAAAATAAAAATCACAACTTATATTATAAAGATTATAAAGATCACAATAAACAAACCTCCAAAAAACTGCTGATTTGTCATGTTAATAGGCAGCGAGCCGTAACTGAAACCAGTGTAACCGAGATTTACCGGATTAACTCCATTAGATATCATTGGATTATGATAAGTAACATATCCCTAATAAAATATTAAAAAAAACAAGTTAATATACAAATCAAGAATTATATAAAAATAATATAAAATTATATAAAATAATACAGGTCAAGAATTATATAAAAATAATATAAAATAATACAAGTCAAGAATTATATAAAGTAAAAGAAAATAAGTCATACCATTGGATGAGTTTCACAAATATCATCCCTGCAAAAAAAAAAGTTTATTAACATTAAACATAAAAACATAAAGTTTATAAATTTTTATTTTTTTTTTAAAAAAGATGTGACAAGATTGAAGACTAACAAGTTATAGATGGACCCGTGACGATTACCGACAAGAAAAGGTGAATTATGATTCATGTTACAGTGAAATTATGATCAAGAAGATCAAGAACGAAGAGGGTTTTGACGAACACAACATTAGGATTAAAACCCTAGTATTATTATTATTATTATTATTATTAAGGAAAAATTAGTGATTCGAAGAAGAGGGTGTAAAAGCCTTGGCCTCCAAGGGTTTTGGGTTTTTATAGGTTTTTGGATTTGTGGGTGTGGGACCCACTAGGTGAACTCCATTGACATTTATTGACTTGGGTTCGAACAATAATAACTATGAAGTATAATAATAAAGTTAACTGGTTTCAAACTATGTAGACCCATTTAGTTGATGATGGGTTGAAAAAGTTAGAGGTGCATAAACCGGTTTAAAAACTTAAACCGGTTCGGGTTGGTTAATAAAAATCAAAACCAGTTTATGATCGGTTTCGGTTCGGTTCGGGTTGAAACAGGTTCATGAACAGTGTCGATCGGTTTCGGTTCGGTTTTTGATTAGTTTCGGACCTTCGGTTTGGGTTTTGGCCGGTTTTTGTCCGGTTTTGACCGGTTCGGTTTGGTTAAACGGTTTGGAACCTGTGTTGGTGGAAAAATTACAAACCAGTTTCAAACTTACGGTTTCAATCCGCTCCAAACTGATTTCTACATAATCTGTTTCAAACTGGTTCGGTTTAGTTCGGTTTTCGGGTTGGTTCGGTTAACCGGTTTATTTGCCCGGTTTCGGTTCGGTTAAACAGTTTGAAACCGGTTTTGGTGGAGAAAATTACAATCCAGTTTATTGCCCACCTCTAGTGATGAGTTATAAGCGCGTAAATGAAGTTAGTGAACTGTCTATGAATTGTTTGGTGGAAAGATAGTTTGTGTGTTGTTTATTAAGAATGAGTGAATATGATTAAACTTTTGTGGGTTAAAGCAATTTGTACATATATGGGTTTTGGAATTTGGGGGTTTTATCGGAAGCAAATCTCTATTGATTGTGGTACGGTATGTCTATATGTCATCCTTCTCTAACCCTACATACAGCTTGGCTATGGGTAGGTTTGTACTGGATGGCGGTTTGGTGGTTTCTTAGGTGAAGGCGGGTACCCTTGTTATGGATTGGGTTTGACCAAGTGGGTATTATTTAAAGTTAATCTATTTTGGGTGGAAGGCGGAAAATGGGGAAAATAGCAACATCAGATGCATTATGTAGAAGGCAGGTACTTGAAGATATAAAAGCGAGCAATACAAGAAGTGATCCTTACTATATGTTGGTGCTTGTGAAAAGTAAGGAGTGAGGCGATTTTTAATAATAGACGAGTTTCGATCAATCAGCTCAAAGAAGACATTAAGAGGTTCATATTCTTTTGGGTTAAGAATAGCGTGAAAATAGTCAGTTTAGATTAAGTGAATTCACAATTTGTAACCGGGTGTGTATGTTTTTGTCTAGTCTAGCTACTTGCATATGTTATGACAATTGGTTACTCTACAAATGTTATAATATTTTAGTAGTGTTATTATAGGTTGAAGTGTAGAGTAAAACTAAAATATTTCATAGTGTCTTGAATGCTTAAGTAAAGAAACTACCATTTGATATGATAGATTGAAACAATCTATTGATATGAAATATGAATTTAGACTATTTATTACATAAACTATCTAAAAGATTTTGAACCATAAATTTAAGAAAACTCAAGAAATAAAATAAATCTAATCAATTAGCAATTGCCTGTTACATGACTAAGTATAATAATATAAAACGTTGTATGATAACTAAAAGTTTACATTATTAATAATAGTAAAAGGGCAGGATATAACGAATTACTATTAGATAAAATTTTTTCAATATTATAAAAGTAGGATTACAAGGCCGAGTACTCTCCGAGTACTCGCTACAAGGTATGTCACCGAGGTGAGTTTCTGTAAATCCGCCTAGTTACTAAGAATCGGTCAAATGTGGTCAACCTCAGACAGAATCACATCTTATCAGCGAACTTGGAACGATTTTGACTCAAAAAAATAAAACATAATTGTTATTTCAATAATATTAAAGAACAAATATCATTTTTTTAATTAATGATTAGTAAATTTTATAATATTTTATATTTAAAAATGTATTTTTTTTATTTATATTGATATTCACCTACTTTGTTATAAATATTAATAAACTTATGATATTTGACATATATATAATAACGAAATATTAATTTTCTTTATATTTACCATATCTGAGTACTCTCCGATTACTCCCCGAGTACTCCGAGTACTCCCTCCAAGGGGGTAGGCCGCTTAGGGACCGTCTAGCGACTTTTACAACATTGATTTTTTTAGTAAAAGATAGTTATTATTTATTATTACTCTTAATTATCTAGCCTTAAAATTATTCAAATTTTTATCATGATTAGTTTATCTGATAAATCGGTTCCAAATTAATATTGTAACAACTTTTCAGAATAAGTTTAATCTTTATTTAAGTATATAGTATTTAACAAATATAACAAAACAAATGTTACAATTGATTTTACATAATTCCGTGCACAACAAAAAATTTTGATCTATTTATTTTTAATAGCAAAAGTTGTATTTAATTAGTAGGCATAGATATCGAATTGGCGGTATGTTGATGCATGATGTCAATAGTTCAGTATCTTGTGTTTTGTCTGTGTCTGTAATTGTTTAGTTTGTTTGTTACGTGTCGAATACTGTTGATTATGTAAGTTCGCTGGTATGTATATGCGAACTTGGGGACCTAGCGAAGTTATGACAACTTCGCCTAGCATGTTAGGCGAAGTTGTCGAGGTATATATAAACCTCAACTTTGGGTTTTAGGTTAAGTTTTTACGGAACGAGTTATTGGTGATTTTAGGATCATGTGTTGGCGTTTGGCAATATATCAAGTTTACAAGTATTATTCTGTGTGTTTTGTTTTACCGACTCAAACGTATTACTTGTCTTACACTCGTATCGTATCACGTGGGGATTCCGCACCCTCGTGTTACAAGATATTCCTGTGTGATCCAGCTGGGAACCTACAATTGGTATAAGAGCTTTTGCTCGTGATTGTGTGGTTCAGGATTATTACACGGTGTTAAGATCGTTCCGTTTGACCATTCTGGAACGAGTTTACGTTGAAATACCTCGTTTTTGTCTTTTGCCCATCTTCCCCCATCAAATATACCCTCGAAACACCCTCGCGTCCATCGCAATTAACCTAACAAAACCTGCTCATAATCTTGTTCTTGAGGCGAAGTTGTCGTCTCCTACTCTAGGGTTTTTGGCGAACTTATAGGGTTCCTGCGAAGTTGTGAAAGGGCGAAGTTGTGAAGGTGCGAAGTTAAGGGATAGGCGAAGTTAATAGTCAGGAGAAGTTACCATCTAGCGAAGTTAACTTAACTTCGCTATTACTGATTTTAAACCAGAATCTCATTTCAGATCTTTAAATTACAATTCTTTCAAAAATGAATTCAATAAACATCACAGAACTCGTAAAGATGGAGGTTGAAGCTGGGTCTGCAACTAAAGCTCCAAAACTGCTGAAGGGTACTGATTTTTTTTTTTTTTTTTGACAAAAATAGTAGGTTTTTTTTTAATAATACCGAAGTTTTATATAATTTACTATAAAACGATTACAATAAAGTGGCAGGCAAACGGGCAACAAGCTGCGCCGCAACCCCCTTTTGAACAGCAAAGCCAATCCTGCTAAAAACGAAGCTTTGGGACCTAGAAGCTGAAGAGGTTCCGTGTACGACGCGCTGAACCCTACTCAAAAATTTCACAGCCTCTGGAGCCAGAAAACCAAATGTATCAAAGGCAAATGGTAGAAAGACATGTTGATTATCTAAACAAGCTTTCTCGTGTTTAACAACTTTGCCCGATTCAGCCTTCAACGCAGCCTGACCCACAACAAACCCACGATCCCTGAGCCCAACAAGAGGAGACACTCCTGTAAGATCCACACAGGCGTGTTTCCCCCCTGCCCACCCGAACACAAGAATATCAGTTGGTCGTAAAGTAGACCTCCCTTCAATAGGATCCGTGAGAAAGTTAACAGGGGCCTCCTTTTTAGCAGAAATCCCTGCCCGTTTAAGAACATCACACAGAACATCCCTAACCAGATCATGTCTGTATTTAAAGCCAGGCAATTCTTTGCAATGCACCGCATGGTCACCAAAAGAATCCAAACAGACCTTACGACAAATTGGGCAAGGTTCATCCGTCGGGAACATAGGGATCATTAACCGGTACTTAAGGATAGCCCGATACTCCAAACCCGACATACGTTGGCCTAATCCTTCAATGGGGATGGCCGTTAGAAAATCCTGAGCCCGAGGAGCCCGAAGGCATTCAAACACCGCCTTTTGGCGAGGGGATAGATCAAACTTCACTTCTAAACTCTTGACGATTCCACTAAATAAGGCACTCGCCACAACATGTTGGGCTTTAGGGGGGGCGGTGTCCTTATTAGAGAAACCGCTAAGATCAAAATCTGGAAGTGAAGTACGTAAACGATCCATCGCACACCCATAATCAGAGTCCAACCCATAAATATCACAACCCCGAAGAATATGGTCTTGCAAACACCACGACTGTGCTCTCGAAGCCACAAAAGCATATGTAGATACATCCTCGGCCGAACAGAGACCCAACCCCCCGTAACGGATCGGAAGTGATGCCAACCTCCATTGGAGATCCCCAAAGAACGGACCTCCACAAACCACGATGTCCTCAATCGCCCTCCGAAGACCATTGTCAAATATAGAAACAGCTTCCCCCACATACATAGGTTGGCATGTTCTCAAACCGAACAAAAGCTTGGCGACTCCCATACATGAGCGAAGCAAAAGAAGCTCGCATTGAGGATCCCGAAGTCTTGGGAGACAGCTCATCAGTTCCACAGCGCTAGATGCCCTTTTCATAGCCAAACTGCTGATAAACCCCGCATCCTGGCTTACAGCACCACCAAGGAGTTTCACGCCAAGCACCGGCCTTCCAATCCCGCAAGGGAACAACCCCTCCTGTGCCTTCACCCCATTGCATGTTGGCCAAAATAACTCTGTTTTCTTAACGTTTAATTCAAGACCCAAACGAGGCCCCTCAGACCTGATAATATCTAATGCTTTGGCTACCTCTCTAGTATCCCCGATAATCGTGCCATCATCCAAGTACCAAGCATGAAAGAGAAGCTTGCACCGATCTCTGATTTGGTGAACAAGTGGGTGCAAAGCTAAGGCAAAAAGGAGAGGCCCAAGAGGGTCCCCCTGTTGAACCCCAGTGGTGGATTTAATGAAAGTATCACCCACATATAACCTAGCCGACTGCCCATATAAAAAATCCACCCAAAGAGAAATGGAAGGACATCGACTTCGAACCTCATGTAGAAGGGTCGTCCTATCAACTAAGTTGAAGGCATTGGAGAAATCAACAGTAAGCATAGCCAATGACCCATCCGAATGAAACTGATTTAGAAACCTGTTCGCGCTATGAAGCACGGCCTCTGCCCCACTGGGGACTCCCACCCCGAATTGAAAGTCACCGAGGTATTTAACCATCTCCTTCCCGACACCCCTCATAGCCACCTTAGAGACCAACCGCCTCCAAATGGCCCCAACGGCAAAATGTCTAATCCCATTGTCCGGTTTAAGCAACGGCGTAAGTGGGGCAGACGCAACAAACTCTGCCAACACCTTAGGACACCTTCCCCCCAAAAATAAATTAACCACCGCAGAGATAGCCTTGAGCAAACCATCCGCAATCGGAGACCCCTCTCCGCACAACGCATCTAAAATGTGTTGGGCTCGCAAACCGTCCCGCCCACACGAAGTCCCTTTACTGATTTCGTTGCATGGAAAGATCGATTTGAACAGTATGTGAAGTATCAAGATGCTAAGATGTGGGTTTGCATTCAAGACGGGTACATTCCACCAACGTCTATGTTTGAAGGTCGTGAACAGATTAAGAAGTACAGTAAGATGGAAGATGATGAAAAGAAAATGTATGAGGCAGAGAGTAAAGCGCATGCAGCTATAACAATGGCACTTCCACAAGAGATTCTCCATACTTTCAAAGAGTACAAAACTGCTAGAGAACTATGGGAAGCTCTAGAAAATAGATATGAAGGTAATGTTGGGATACGTACCTCAAAGACAAAGCTGCTAAAGACTCAATTCTCCGTATTCAAGTATCTGAAAAACGAATCACTTGATGATATTATCACACGATATTATCATTTGATGACCGAACTGAATAATTATTCCATTGAATACGAGGAAGAAGAGATAGTAGAGAAACTTCTTGATGCTCCCACCAAAATGGGAGATATACACTGTTCTGATGAGAGAAGATAAGGACTTTGACAAGATTGATTTGGAAACGGTGGTAAATAAGTTACGAAATTTTGAACTTAACATGGTTCGAAAGGAGACACCAACTGATCAGGTTCAGGATCCGGGAATGTATGGTGCGAAAGTCACTCCAAGCTCAAGTTCAAAATCAGAATCCACTGCATACTACTCAAAGGGAGAATCAAACTCCACTCCAGATGGTCATGTGATTCTCAATATGGATGGTGACGTATGTTTCGTAGCAGGAGGTAGTAAGTCCTCAAAACCTCAAAGTACAACTGGTAGTTTCTCATCCAATGATCCAAGCAATAATTACTCACAGATGCCCATGAGTGTAAAATCAGCTTAACTGCAGTTTGCTCTCTATGCATCCTTCATTGCATCTTATGAGAACTACATCAAAGGTAATATAGTCGACCCTGCAACTTTGGATGAAGACTATGATCAGATCGATGCTGATGATTTGGAAGAGATGGATCTGCAGTGGCAGATGGCTATGATAGTAAGAAGGGTAAAGAGATTCATGAAGAAAACGGGTAGAAAGTTCGTTGGAGAAAGACCAGGGTTTGATAAATCAAAGGTTCGATGTTACAACTGTCAACAAAATGGTCACTTTGCTAAGGAATGTACAAGTGAGAGAGTCGAACGAAGTCAGAACATGCCTGCACAACAGAATGGGGGTGGTAGTGAAAATAGGGCTATGGTATCTCAACAGAATGGTGGATACAACTAGAATATACAAGTTGAGGAAGTGTTCGAACAGGCTAATTTGGTAAACATCGAAACTGGAGGAAGTGAGAGAGAGACGGGAGAAGATCAGGCATACATGGTAGAAGTGAACGATCAGCTCTCTGAGGTAAGTTCTGAACTTCATTGTGAACAATGTGAAAATCTGTCTGAACAATTGAAAACATTAACTGATCAGTTTGTTAGTTTGGATACTCAATTTAAAAACCTGAAAGAAGAACATCACTATTCTAAAACTAAAGAAAATAGTTACTCGGTAAAAATAAAAGCTAGTGAAAAGGATATCAGAAAGTCTTAAAGCCAATCTAGCTGAAAAAATACAAGTAATTGATCTTAGTTATGAAGTGTTAGAAGAAAAGACCAAACTAATTGCTGAAAAAGATAAACAGATAGCTGATTACCAGGTAAAAGTGGTGGAACTGAACAGAAAAATTGAACAATTTAGAAATTCTTCAGCAATGCTAGATCACATCATAAGTGTTCAACGTTCCCCGGTTAACAAAGGGGGATTGGATTTTCTGAAGTTCCACCACCGTACAACAATAACTATACTTATGATCCTAGTAATCAGTAATCAGCAATCTGCGAATGTTGAGATTAGTCAGACAGTTCCAATCAAAATATCTACTAAAGAAACTGAAGTTAATAAGAGCGAAACGAGTAAGTCAAGTTCTAATGTTACAAGTTCTGTCCCTAGCTCTGTCTCATCCAATTCGGACAAGTCGTCTGAATTGGGTGAGATAAAAGAAGAGGTTGTGTTACTAAAACGAGGGGAGGACTATAAGTTTGATGAAAAGAAATCTTCTCTAAATCCGTTCGTCCCACCATATGTGAGACAAACGGATAGTAACGCTACCTCAACATCTGCAATAACTTCTGAGACGAAAGTTCAACAAAAACAGAAGAACAGAAGTTGTTTTAGATGCAACAGGATAGGACATGTTGTCGCCGATTGCCCTCTGAAACAAAGAAAACCTGGAATTATGAGGCCTCCTAAAACTCAGTATAAAACGAGTGCTAATTATGATACTGGTAAGAGCAATAACACACCAAGTTACAATCAATGGTCAAATCCAAGATTTCAAAGAAATCAGTCTCGTTTTTTTCCAGTAAATTACCAAACCAATAATTATAATTCTATTAACTCGCGAAGGTTTGGATGGCCTCATAGCCAGTCATCTAGAAGTTTTTCTTACAGAACTTATAAAAACTCTCCTCAAACTAACTTTGGGCAACCAAGATACTGGATGCAGGATAACAGATTTAATCAACCCAAGACCGGAAGGTCTTGGGTCCCCAGATTTTAATCTATTTCTTTAATTGTGCAGGAACAGTCAAACAGGGCTGTAAACAATATGTGGGTTGTTGACAGTGGCTGTTCCCGGCACATGACTGGTAACAAGAAATTGTTACGTGACTGGAAATCTGTGCAAGGCGGAAGGGTTAGTTTTGCAGGGGAAAGTGGAGGAAGAATTAGTGGTATTGGAACTGTGACAAATAGGAGAATAAAGTTGGAGAAGGTGAATTTTGTAAAAGAATTGAAGCATAACCTGTTGAGTGTTTCTCAAATTTGTGATAAAGAATACACTGTTCATTTCACTAAAGATGAGGCACTAGTACTTTATCCTGGTTTCAAGATACCAGAGACGTGGGTTGTCATGAAAGCTCCAAGAGAGAAGAACACGTATGTGATGGATATGAGATCAACCGAGATAACAACAGAAGAATCATGTCTCCTGTCAAAAGTAACAGAATCTGAGTCAGAACTGTGGCACCGAAGAATGGGTCATATACATCTTCGTAAGATGAACTACATTGTCAAGAACAAGTTGGTACTTGGGGTGGTTCCGTTGAAGAATTTTAACTTTGAAGATCAATGCATGTCGTGCAAGAAAGGAAAGCAACATAAAAGGCCTTATCACTCCAAGAAGGTTAACTCAATTGTCAGCACCCTAGACCTACTTCACATGGATCTTTTTGGTCCAGTGAATGTAAAGAGTCTAGGAGGAACCTCATACTGCTTGGTTGTGACCGATGATTACTCTCGATACTCTTGGGTTTACTTTCTGAAGGCAAAAGATGAGACAGTTCAGTTGGTAATTAACTTGATTACCAAGGTTGAAAATATTGTTGGGAGAAAGGTTAAGTACATCAGGAGTGATAATGGTACAGACATCATGAACTATCAGATGGAGTTCTGCTTACAGAAAGGGATAGAACATCAGTACAGCGCCCCGTATACTCCGCAACAAAATGAAGTAGCTGAGAGGAAGAATAGAACGCTAATCGAAGGAGCCAGAACCATGCTGGCAGATGCTAAACTTCCCGTGGTGTTCTGGGCTGAGGCTGTTGCTACAGCCTGCTATATCCTTAATCGTGTTTTAACTGTTAAAAGATTAAATAAAACATGTTATGAACTTATGCATGGTAGAAAGCCAAACTCGAAGGGTCTTGAACCTTTCGGATCCCCATGTTCGATATTAAAGACTAACTCTAAATTTGGTGAGAAAGCCGACGAAGGCATCTTAGTTGGCTATGTTGTTGGGACACCTAACAGAAGAGTCTTTAATTTATCGAACAGCAAGGTTGAGGTGGTCTGTAACACTGACATTACTAGTTACAAATCACCAAGGCCTAGCATGGGACCGGCGGAGGCTTTCGACTATGATAAGCTTTTCAAATCTTTTAATGTGCCCTACTTGGATTTTGCAGACATTGATGAGAAAATTGCTTCACAGATTCTGCATGACGACGAGGAGAACATTGTGCAACGTCCGCAATATGATGAAAATCAACCAACCTCGTCAAGTGCAGTTGATACTCCGCAATATGATGAAAATTAACTTTGAAGATCAATGCATGTCGTGCAAGAAAGGAAAGCAACATAAAAGGCCTTATCACTCCAAGAAGGTTAACTCAATTGTCAGCACCCTAGACCTACTTCACATGGATCTTTTTGGTCCAGTGAATGTAAAGAGTCTAGGAGGAACCTCATACTGCTTGGTTGTGACCGATGATTACTCTCGATACTCTTGGGTTTACTTTCTGAAGGCAAAAGATGAGACAGTTCAGTTGGTAATTAACTTGATTACCAAGGTTGAAAATATTGTTGGGAGAAAGGTTAAGTACATCAGGAGTGATAATGGTACAGACATCAAGAACTATCAGATGGAGTTCTGCTTACAGAAAGGGATAGAACATCAGTACAGCGCCCCGTATACTCCGCAACAAAATGGAGTAGCTGAGAGGAAGAATAGAACGCTAATCGAAGGAGCCAGAACCATGCTGGCAGATGCTAAACTTCCCGTGGTGTTCTGGGCTGAGGCTGTTGCTACAGCCTGCTATATCCTTAATCGTGTTTTAACTGTTAAAAGATTAAATAAAACATGTTATGAACTTATGCATGGTAGAAAGCCAAACTCGAAGGGTCTTGAACCTTTCGGATCCCCATGTTCGATATTAAAGACTAACTCTAAATTTGGTGAGAAAGCTGACGAAGGCATCTTAGTTGGCTATGTTGTTGGGACACCCAACAGAAGAGTCTTTAATTTATCGAACAGCAAGGTTGAGGTGGTCTGTAACACTGACATTACTAGTTACAAATCAATAAGGCCTAGCATGGGACCGGCGGAGGCTTTCGACTATGATAAGCTTTTCAAATCTTTTAATGTGCCCTACTTGGATTTTGCAGACATTGATGAGAAAATTGCTTCACAGATTCTGCATGACGACGAGGAGAACATTGTGCAACGTCCGCAATATGATGAAAATCAACCAACCTCGTCAAGTGCAGTTGATACTCCTGCTGTATCGAATGAAGATGAATTCTACAATCCATTTCACTCTCAGCCTCAATCTCACACTGATGAACTCTCTTCAAATCTTGAGAATGATCTGGAAGTCAGTCCGGTTCAGACTACTAAAATTCACAAGAATCATCCTTTGGAGAATGTGATAGGTAATCCTTCTGACGGTGTTCGTACAAGAAGAATTTTGGATGAACACACATGTGTTTACGCAAGCATTAAAGACATGGGTATTATAAATGAATGCTTGTACACCTGCTTCATCAGCCAGATTGAACCAAAGAATTAGCAAATGGCTCTAAAGGATAGCTCGTGGGTTGAAGCCATGCAAGAAGAACTAGCACAGTTTGAGAAGATGGAAGTATGAAAATTAGTTGAAAAACCACAGGACGTAAACGCTATCGGTACAAAGTGGGTTTTTAAATGTAAGAGAGATGAGAAAGGGATAATCATACGCAACAAGGCAAGATTGGTTGTGAAAGGGTTTAATCAGCAGGAAGGAGTCGATTACAACGAAGTGTTTGCTCCTGTAGCAAGATTGGAGGCAATCCGACTATTTTTGGCATATGCTGCACACAAAGAGATGAAGGTGTTCCAGTTAGATGTGAAAAGGGCCTTTCTTTATGGTGAAGTTGATGAGATGGTATATGTTGAACAACCCCCGGGTTTCCCTGGCCCAGATTTTCCTGATCATGTGTACAAACTGAGCAAAGCATTATATGGGTTACATCAGGCTCCTAGTGCCTGGTACGCAACATTGTCAGACTACTTGCTAGAGAATGGGTTCGATAGAGGAAAAATTGATAGTACGCTGTTTGTCAAGAGAAAAGGGGAAGATTTTCTACTCGTTCAGGTTTATGTGGACGACATCATTTTTGCTGCCTCAAAAGTTACTATGTTTCAGGAATTTGAAGCGGTCATGAAAAAGAGGGCTGAGATAAGCGCCATGGGAGAATTAACTTTCTTTTTGGGATTGCAGGTTGATCAGAAGAAAGATGGCATGTTTATTCATCAAACAAAATATGTCCATGATCTGCTCAAACGCTTCAAGATGGATGATAGTACCCCATTTGACACTCCAATCTGCGTCAACCACAAACTGGGTGATGATTCCGACAGTGATAAAGATGTGGATCCCACTCAATATCGAGCAATGATAGGTTCCTTAATGTATCTAACCGCATCTAGACCTGACATTATGTTTGCAGTTTGTCTTTGTGCTCGTTTTCAGGCAAACCCGAAGGAATCTCACATGAAGGGAGTAAAGAGAATCTTGCGGTATCTCAAAGGCAAGCCTAAGTTGGGATTATGGTACACGAAAGGGGGAGAACTGGATTTGGTAGCTTACACAGATTCTGACTATGGAGGTTGCAATCAGAATAGGAAGTTCACAACCGGTGGATGTCAGTTTCTCGGAGGAAGATTGGTGTTGTGGCAGTGAAAGAAGCAGACTTCAGTAGCCATTTCCACCTGCGAAGCGGAGTACATGGCAGCATCAAACTGCTGCTCCCAAGTTTTATGAATACAACAACAATTGCGCGATTATGGTCTGAATTTCACTCAAACTCCTATTTACATTGATAACACTGCTGCAATCTCAGTAACTAACAATCCCGTGAAACATAGTAAAACTAAACATATTGACACCCGTCATCATTTTATACGGGATTGTGCTGAGAAGAAATTAATTGTGCTTGAAAAGGTTGATTCACTGGATAACTTTGCCGATCTTTTTACTAAAGCGTTTGACCGATCCCGTTTTCAAAATCTTGTTGAGCTTAATGGGATGATCAATCCCGAGTAACCTTGTTTTCTGCTTTATTTTACTTAAAAAAAATCACTATCGCTTAAAATTATGTCGGTCACTTAAGTCTGAAGGACATATCCTTGGATATGTTTTGTCCTTACTTCTACGTGTAGATTTAAGGATAGCCATTAACCAGATGACTGAAATTGACCGTGGCGGTTTATGATGGGTTTTTATTCTTTTGCTTAAAAGTAGTCGTTCATACTTAGTTATATCGACACATACTCGTATGTGGTCGGCCCGGCTGATCCATTGGATCTTCAGGATAGCCGTTTACCTGAAAACTTTGACTTGATCGGGGCGATGGAATTTAAAACTTTTTTTGGGAGATGATATAATTTTTCATGTCTATAACTTCGTAAGAAGTTTCAATACAATGTTTAAAAGAAAATTGATCCAACATTGGAAAGTGATAGAAAAACTGATTTTGTGTGCTTAACTGGTGAAGTTGTTAGGCCTAAAAGACTCTAGAACAGTCATTGTATGTTATGGTAGCTTTCTATGGTACGTAAAAGTAGAAGTGATACAAACTAAATCTTCTCGATTTAATGTGGAGAATCATTCTGAGTTGTGCATGTCTCCATATACATCTTTCCGAATGATAGGCAGAAAAGTGATTACCCAGTCATACACGAGCCCGTGAGTGTTCTGATCCCCGCGAAGATAGTATTAAGTACCTGCAGTGATCCAGATTCGGGACTTGCAGATGAATTCAATTATGAAGTTGTATAAAGGTGTTTAAAAAAAAAAAAAAAAACTATGGCTATTATTGCTAAGCCTTCTGAAGCTTATTTTATTACACATATCTACAAAGAGGCAAGATGAATCGGTCAAAGTATGAGATATAACGGGAAGAAGAATCCGAAGATCGATGTGTGTTACAGATTAATCAGACACTACGGGTCGAAGTCAACTCGAGGTGACTTGGGGAAAGCCAAATACGCCTTGAGAATAGATAGGAGGCACCACAATCTCTCATGTGATGTCCACCTACATTTTGAGCTTAATTAAACCTAATCCGTATCACAGAAGCGATGAAAACCATACTAAGTTTTTATACCTACTTACAACCTGTTTCTTTATGTCATAATACCGCTGAACATGGATCTATGTGATAGCCACCTAATTAGTATGATTCCTGTTCGGATCTTTTCTTCAACATGCAAGTTATCATCAAGACTGAAATTTGATCCCGTTTATTCTATTACTCAAATTTTCGTTATGCATTTCGTTTTATGGTTTACATTTGTAGAACTTGGTTACTTGGTTCTTTGATCGTCAAGTTTAAATCCTTTTGAAAATGTTTAAAAAAAAATCAGTTGCCCTTTGGTCAGATTTATAAGTTTTCGTTTGAAAAATAATAAGGGCGAAGTTAACAACAAGGCGAAGTTAACTGGTAAGCTGATTAGGCGAAGTTGACCACTTGGTTGACTATAGGCGATGTTAACTATTTGCGAAGTTATCACAACTTCGCCCCTGGGGTTTCTTTAACCTATATAAGGGGTTCGGTGGTCAAACGAGTCAAAGTATCTTCAAACTCTAACCCTCAGCGATCTTATACACTTGAATCGAACCCTTTCTTATCTGTTTTCTGTCCGAGATTAAGGTTTGTAGGATCCAAATGACCCGTAATTTGTAATATATGGTGATAATCGGTGTCACGATGACTCGTTTTGTGGTCTCTCTTGCTGCAACCCTTTAAACACTCGATAAACAATCTGTTTTTACAGTGCTCGTAACACATTTGGTTATCTGGATCTCAATCGAACAACCTCTTTCATGTTTTCATCCTCAAATCAGCCAAACCTAACCACACATGGGTCATCGTGATACGCCGATTAAGAGGCGAACTTAGGGTTTAGGCGAAGTTGTACTCAACTTTGCCATATGTTTAACTTCGCCTGTTCAAGAAAATATTGTTTAAGTGTTCTGGTTTGTTCTCAGGCGAAGTTGGGATTTATGCGAAGTTAACCATCAATTATATCATAACTTCGCTCCTGGTAAAAGGCGAAGTTATGATCTGTTAAGCCGATGAGCTAACTTAAACCGTTTGTTGTGCAAATATGGCTGCTGTGGCAGGTGCTGGTGGTGATGAAGGTGGAGATAATAACCGAAAGTTCTTTCCGGGTCACAACATGTATATCACTTTGGATCCGGATGCTCGTGGTATAGACGATTATCGTGAGATCATTTCATTCCTCTTTCGCTCACGTATTTTTCATGCCATCACGACTACTCTTCCCATTTCACTACCAAATATTGAAGACTTTTGGCGAACAGTTGAGTATGACTGTAGGGTTGATCCTTCGGTTATGCGCGCTACAGTTAACAATCAGGTGGTACAGTTCTCAGCCGAACAGATACGGGTAGCTTTACAGCTCGGGGTTGAAACTACTGATGATCCTACTGAGTTTTCGGCCTCCTTCAGAGATTGTGCGTTTATGCGTATGGGGTATTCTGGTCCGTTGAGAGACTCTCAAAGGAGGAAAGGATTTTTGTTAGATCAGTGGCGGTTTCTTATGCATGTGATGATAGTGTGCATGTCAGGTAGAAAAGCTGGTACAGATGGTATGGGTGCAACAATGCAATCGGCAATGACTGCTTTGACCTACAACAAGCCTTACAGCTTTGGTCATATGATTTTTTATGAGATTGACCGTCAGAGACGTGCTGTTGCGCGGGAAAAGTTTTTGATGTATCCGAGATTCTTACAGATGATTCTGAATCATGTAGCTCCTAATCTGCCACAAAGACGCCCTATTTCATATGTGGAAAGTGTGTACAAGAGGATCTTTGCGCAATGTAAGTCGTCAGGTGCTCGAAGTAATCCTGAACTCCGTCCGAGGCACACTGCCTTGTTTGGTTATCTGGTGAATCCTGCGTATGTTGCTCCACCGGGTGATGAATTTCTTGATCCGGCACCGCAACAGGGAAATGTTCCTCAACCACCTCCTGTGGTTCAACCACCACCCGTGGTACAGCAAGCACCGCCTGCTGATCCTGTTGTTGCTCCGGAGCAACATGTTGATCTTGAAGTTGCCTTTGGAGGGCAAGGTTTCTTTGACATGGACCGGGTTGATCCAGCTGCTGAAATTCTAGCCTCCGTAGCTGAGGCGTATGGGGTAAATGTGTCCATGGTCGCTACTTCGGTGGCTCATTCTGACAGAGCCGACTCTGACTCCTTCACTGACGATATCATTGAGGCGCAACAAATCCTTGCCAGACAAGAACGAATCCACGGCAAGCGACAGAAAGACTCAGACGATAGTGAATCTGATTATGAGAAGGACTTATATCGGATGGTACGAAGATCAAAGAAAGCAAGAGTTGGTGAAAGCTCAAGAGTTGGTGAAAGTTCGAGGGTTGTTCATTTTTCTCCACCCTCATTATCTGGTATGACTATGGTTCCTGCATCTGTGACTGTAACAGTACCGATTACCACTGGTGTTTCTTTGGTGACAACGTCATCATCTTTTGGTACTCCTCCAACCACGTTTCAGTTTACTTCTCCAGAGATAGTTTCCTTACCACCTCATACTCTTACTCCGTCGGCGGTTGTTGCAAGATTTGTTGAATCGACGTTGGTTGCTACTGCGGGGTTACCTGTTTCGATACCACCCGTGGTTACTATTCAGCCGACCTCAGATATACCAGCTAGTTTGGGAATTCCTCCACCGTATGCTCAGGATATTTCTCACATGCGATTTGAGTTTGATGCTACTTTGTCTGATTCTGAAAGGATAGCGGCTCTTGAACGGGTGGTTGCTGAACAATCGAGAATCAATCTCATCCAGACTCAAGCTATCCAGCGACTTGTGGCAGAGAATAAGATACAGTCTTCCCTCCTTTTTGAACACGGTAAACTATTTGATGCTCTTAAACAGTTCTTAGCATCTCAGGGGGAGACGAGCTGCAAGGGTGATGAGTTGAGAACCAAAAAGGGGCAAGACAGAGACGATGATCCCAATGCATCAATAGGTGCAGGTGGTAAGTTGCCAAGAACTGAACAAGCTCTTGGGACTTCCACATCTCAGGGGGAGTCAACTGGTACATCAGGTGGTTCAGGTGGTGAGAATGTGGTGGTTGTGGATAGGGATGTTCAAAACGGTTTGGGACTAGGAACCGGAACCGGTTCCTAACCGGTTCCTATATTCAAAACTCCCTTTAAACCGGTTCCAGGCTCGAACCGGTTAGGGAACCGAACCGGTTATCCCACCCTCGGACCCCTAACCTATCTAACCGGTTCTTACCGGTTCCTAAACCGGTTCCTACACTGTAACTGGTTCCAACCGGTTACAGTGTAAAAATTTTTTTTTTTTTTTCGTTTTTCGTTTGCGATTTGGATTCTAAACTACGATTCGTATTTGTATAGCATGAAAAATAAACAAAACAATTAACATAAAATTCATTTTATTTACTTTAAGAAGTTCAAAAAAAAAAAAGGTTACATGTTTTAAAATCTTCAAATACAAACTAACAAAACATTAAACTTATAAATATAAAGTTGTGACATATTATTTCTAGAAAAGCCTTCTTGTTCGTCGTAATATTGAGCGGCGACTTCTTCCTCGGAATTACTTGTAGAAATGCCTTATTGTTCGTCGTGCACTCGAACATCAAGTGGTGTTTCATCTTCGAGAGTGCTTACGTGTTGAATACGATCGATTGAGTCCAAGTGATCCTTTAAGCAAATGCACATCTCAACCGACTCCGAATTTAGTCTTGTTCTTCTCACCGATATTACCCTGCCACTAAGAGAAAAAGCGGATTCCGAAGCTACCGTAGAAGCTTGGACGGTTAGTAAATCACGGGCCATGGTGGCAAGAATCGGAAACTCGGTTTCCTTTACCTTCCACCAAGCCAAAACATCAAAAGTGCCATATTCCTCTTCGGATAAACCGGTAGAGTAATCATTTGCACTATACCTTCCTAGTTCGCTTGAAGGGGTGTTACCCCTTTGTTTTTTAGCCGTTAAGTTGCGAACGGTGTTCATAAGGCTAATCATGGGATCTCGTACTCTAGTAGCACTTGAACTTGATGAAGACCCCCCCGGCATAGGCATGTGTATGTTTGACCCATATTTATTTAAATAAAAGTCATACATAAATTTAAAATTCAAGTTAAAATAATTTTTTGCCTCTGTTGAAAAGTTTGGGTCAATTTCATGCATATCTAAGGCTGAAAAAATTTCGTCTATCACACATTCAACCCCCGTAACATTTAACATTGGGTTTAAAGCGGCGGCGCAAGTAAAAACTGGTGGCAATTCAAGAAAGTATTTTTTTAATTTAAACTTCATTGGTAATATGATGTTTGAAAACATTGGACTTTTATTTTCAAATTCTTTAAGATTGTTAACAATTAAAAATAACTCCGAAAGAACCAAGGGACTTGTCGGATAATACGTTCCCGATAGTTTCGTAGTTGATGTTTTAAAAACTTCAAGAAAAGTTGATAAGTGATTGATAATTTCCCATTTCTCATTTGAAAAGGGGATTGCCAAATCATTCTCGGCAAGACTAGAATGAAACATTTGTAAAGTTTCTCTTTGTTCCAAAGCACTTTGAAACATTATGCAAGTGGAATTCCATCGATGAGGTACATCCCAATTAGCTCCCAAAGCTTTTCTTCCCGTATCTTTACAAAATTTTCTATAATCCATTTGTCTTTTTTTACTTTTCTTAAAAACTTCATGTATCATTAGTCTAAAATCATTTATAACCGATGTAACCTCATCCGAAGCAAGTCCGTCTTGCACGATTAAATTAATGATATGTGCAACACACCTTGAGTGAAAAAATACACCATTGCAAATCGGCGTATATTTTAATTTTAATTTATCAACCGCCGATGTATTATTCGACGCGTTATCAAATGCCATTGAAAATATTTTATTTTCTAGTTTATAAGTTTTTATAACATAATCTAAAATTTCAAACAAATTATCTCCCGTATGTGGATACTCAAAGAGTTCGAAAGCAATGGTGCGTTTCATCATTTCCCACGATGACGGGTCTACCCAATGAGCGGTGACACAAAGATAAGATTCGGGTAGACCATGTGGAGCCGACCAAACATCACTAGTTAAGTTTATTCCCGTATTTATATTTTCAAAATATGCAATTAGTACCTCTTTGGCCTTCTTCCACAATTTTAAACAATAACGTTTAAGAGTATGACGACTTACGTGAGTGTATTGTGGTTGAAGCGTATCTCGAATCATGGCGGTTAAGCGAGGGTTGTCGAAGTGGCTAAACGGCAAAGCTTCTTGAATCACAAACTTCGCCATACGATCTTGAACTCGATCAATTTGGTATGTAAATATTCCGCCTTCACTATCCATTTGCGTTTGTTGCGAATCGACGTTCTTTTTCAACGCCTTGCAATACGGTTTTTCGATGTGTTTCTTCAAATTTGAATTCGAAAGTGGGTTTAAATAAACCCCACAAAACTTGCACCGAGCCTTCAATGAATGGTCACTCAATTCAACCAAATCCCAATTGCACCAAATCTATTGATTACGATTATGAGGTACAATACGAACAAAACTTGGTTCGGCGTTGGAACCTTGACCAACCGATGATTGTGAGGCAGCCATAACAACAAATATGAATATAGAAGAAGAGAAAACAAGAGATTAGAGAACTCAAAACGTTGTAATAGCGTTTTTTTGTATTTTTTTGCGTTCGGGTTTGCGTTTTGAGTGTTGTGATGAACCCATGACACCAAATACCTATTTATACTAGTAGTGGGGTGCTTGGGGGAGCCAAAAAACTGCTATTTTTGACCCCAACGGTCAAAAAACGGCCAAAAAAACGATTTCCAACAGCTTAATCGATCCAACGGCTAGAATCGGTTCCTAACCGGTTCCGGATAGAACCGGTTCCTAACCGGTTCCGGTTCGGTTCCGGTTCCTACCCTCCCCCACTCAGAATTGCAAGAACCGGTCACGGATCATCGGGTTGAATCAGATAGGGTCCGGTTCCTACCAAAAAAGGGTAGGAACCGGTTCGGTTCCGGTTCGGGTCCACCGGTTCGGTTCCAGGAACCGGTTTTTTTGATCAACTCTAGTTGTGGATGATGAGGAAGTGTTGGGTAATGATGATGATTTAGGAGATGATGTGTTAACAATTGATGATATTGAAAAGATAGGGGAACAAATTGAGATTGATAGTGAGTTAGAAGAAGGGGAGATTGTGGATGATGGTGTAGAACATGATATTCCAGATGTTGACAAGGTGAACGTGAGCCAAGATGCAAATGTTTCAAACGAGTCTGAATGGGAAGAACAGCCGAGATGGAAGGAAGGATGTGCTCAGTGGTTTTTCAAGACAAAGAAGCCTGCAGTGCCGACAATGTTCAAGAAGAGTTACAACATCAAGGGGTACACTGAGTCAAAGAAAGGTATTATTTGCTGGTTGTATGATGAGCAGTTAAAGTTGTTTGTGATTAAGCGTTATGATGGGATTCAGTACTTTAAGAAGGCGTTGAGATCACTTAACACCTTGCCTGATTGTGAGGTGAAAGACTTAGCTCAGTTGAGGTTGATTAATCGAAGTGATGACAATTTTGCAAGATGGGTTGGAAGGATCGTGTGGAAAGAAAGCGTGAAAGAGAAAAAGTTCGAGCTGCTGAAGCCTCAGAAAGGAAAGTTGGTTGAGGATAAGGAACGGGGAATGAGGGCTGATGGTAAGCCTTGGTTGGTGATGAAGTATAAGCCGATTCGGTGTTTAAAAGAGGTGCCGATGAAGATGATGCCCAAGGATGTGTTAAAAGATCTCAAGTGGTGGTATGTTGATTGTCAGACAGCTGAAGCTGTTATGGAAGATGAGGACAAACAGGAGATTCTCAGAGTGTATGATCCCATACACTTGGTTAATTTGTCTCAAGCTGATTTGCAGGTACTAAACGATAAGAAGATATTCTACATTCCTGCGTGAAAGGATGAAGCCAAGAAGTACCAGAGGGTGGTCTCTGTCTGTGTAAGGCAGGGCGTCCATGCTTGAAGACGAGTGGTATGAAAGTTTTGGGATTACAAGACACGAGAAAGAAGATAGAGATATGAAACTACTGCCAAGGGGGAATCTGTTGATGCATGATGTCAGTAGTTCAGTATCTTGTGTTTTGTCTGTCTCTGTAATTGTTTAGTTTGTTTGTTACGTGTCGAATACTGTTGATTATGTAAGTTCGCTGGTATGTATATACGAACTTGGGGACCTAGCGAAGTTATGAGAACTTCGCCTAGCATGTTAGGCGACGTTGTCGAGGTATATATAAACCTCAACTTCGGGTTTTAGGTTAAGTTTTTACGGAACGAGTTATTGGTGATTTTAGGATCACGTGTTGGCGTTTGGCAATATATCAAGTTTACAAGTATTATTCTGTGTGTTTTGTTTTACCGACTCAAACGTATTACTTGTCTAACACTCGTATCGTATCACGTGGGGATTCCGCACCCTCGTGTTACAAGATATTCCTGTGTGATCCGGCTGGGAACCTACACGGTATCATCGGTACCAATATGTTACCAACTTTTTATGGTTTTTGGATCAGCATAGTACGGATATCTTATCGAACTTTTGCCTTTAGTACTGTTATCGTACCGAGCATTTTCGGTACCGGTTTTAATACCCATTTTTTGCGAATTTCAATATTGGTATCATCGGTGCCGGTTTTCAGCACCGGCACCGAGTAGCAACACCCATGTTAGAAAAGGGTGTACCCGGGTATTTTACCGATTTTTTTCCCTTCAATATAGGTATCACCAAGCATTTTCGATACCAGTATTAGTACCCATTTTTTGCAAATTTCGATACCCGTAATTTCAATGTCGGTTTTTTGGTATCTCTATCGTGCTCATCCCCAATAGCAGGAAAAAAGGGTGTGCCCACGCAAGGTTTGAGGAGCGGCCGGATCGCTTCGTGATACACTACCTTACCCTACATTTATTGCGCAAGAGGTTATTTTATTGTATTAACTTTTAATAATATACAGAAGTACAGAAACCCCCCCCCCCAGTCACCACCACCACGGCCATGACACTCCACCGACACGCCCACCACCCATCGCCACCACCATCGTCAACTCCATCTCATTGCAAAGACAATTAAACACTTCATCACTAAGCATATAAAGAAAAGCATGCAGGTCTATATATCAAATTGCTTTCACTAAGTTACATAATACATATAATTCTCTATACTATATAACAAACATAGTAACACAAAAAAAAAAATAAGACACGTAGCAAAGTTTATAATTACAAACATGGAATCAAAAAGGGCTAACAAGAGCAGCCAACTTAACCAACGGTTCAGGACAAAGTCGTTTCCTCGGTGGTGCCATTGCATCGTTAGCCAGTGCTTCCGCATCACCAGCATGCAAATACGCAACTATATAATCAAACAACTCTTCCTTTCCACCGCTTAAAGGATCCTGTTAAATGTTAAATTGTTAATTCACTCCACATATTAACCTGTTTCTCGAAAAACGCATCTTACTAATCAAATAAAATATTTTTACTTACTTGAATAAACAAGTCGGTATGCGTCTTTCCATGATATAGTATTAGTTCGGCTCGCGCCCCAACTCTCTTGAGTGTATCCACAAAAGTTACACTGCAAAACTATAATATGTTAGCATACAAGTAGGGTTGTAAATGAACCAAACGTTCCTTTCTGAACCGTTCGGCGGGAGGTTCGTTTATGTTCGTTCGTTTAATGAATGAACAAACACGAACAAGAAATTCCGTTCGATTAGTTAAACAAACGAACATAAACAGAGCCCCGTTCGTTCAATTCTATTCTTGAACATTCGGTAATGTGTTCATGAATGTTGCTCATGAGAGTTTTTGTACATTTATTTATGTTATTTAAACATTTTATATTCCTTAATTTATTACTCCTAACATAAACTAATAAACTATATTTTCATCTTGTTTTTGCATTGTTCTAATTTGTTTTCTTATTATTCACATTGATGAATACAGCGGCCTCAATCTCTAGGCTCCGCCAATTTTATTTGTGTTCGTGGACACGTTCATTGGAACACAAATATGAAATCTCGTTCAGTAAGTGTTCGTGAACCATCCGTGAACACATTATTTCCTTAACGAACATGAACAAAGCCTTATTCGTGTCCGTTCGATTCATTTGCATCCCTACATACAAGCGCAGCCGGTTTTGGCCCAGCCCATTTTAGCCCAAATAAAATCTTCAAACCTTGATTCTGGCGGTATAGAAAAATCTTCACTTCCATGAAAAAGAACAATATGAGGCAAGAAAGTAACAGCATTGCTAGCACTCGGATCATCAATAAGAAGCTCAGGAGAAAACTGTTTTAACGATTCATCTCCTTCCATTATACTGTCATCATATTAACATTAACATGTCAGAAACAAATTCTACAACATATACTTTATTTTAAAACACATACCTTAGAAATATAGATCGATAAAGTCCTCGACGGTCAAAATGGTCAACCAAGTTGGTTAAGTTGTACCCACCGGACAAACCAAAATACGCGTTTATTTGAGGCGCATGCCAACAAACGCTCTCGCCATTTGATTCCTTGATCGCCTGATTTATAAGTGCACAAGAAGATATATGTGCACCAGCAGACTGGCCCATTAGGTATATCCTTCATCAAAAAAGTCAAACTCAAAGTCAACATGATGTCAAAGTCAACATGATGCGTATGATAGACTGATAGTTGGCTACCTATTTGGATCGCCTCCGTATTTAGCTATATTATTGCATACATATGATATTCCTCTAGAAACATCTTCAACCATATCACTAATTGTACCTTGTGGAAAATTTCTGCATAAAAGAATTTATCATTTATCATCATTATCATCATCATCGTACTTAGTATATCCCACCAATAGCAATGCTATGGTAGGGTCTGAGGAGGGTAAGATGTAGACAGCCTTACCATAGGGATAGAGAGGCTGCTTCCGGTGAGACCCCCGGCTCGATAGTAGTTTTGAATCAAGCCTTGGACATAAGACACATAACACTCAATCATCGGGACACCGGCTGATTGGTGCATGTGCCCTTGTCTTTCGGCTATCAACGCCACCACATGATGCCTGATTAACCTTCCGCCACTTTTAACGTTATTTTCACGTGATTAGTAAAATAACGTCAAAATTAGTGCAATTTTACTTTTGCCCACCCAAGGGTTCACACATATATACATTATATGTGCGCACCGCAAGCAGGGCGTATTAATCATTTATGAAATAAAAAAAATAATAATAATGAGAAAGAAAGTGTGGTTTGATAAAATTGATCACGGACTCACCGATAATCGAGGCATGTAACGATTATATCTCTTTCTAATAACTGAAATCCTAAAAGAGAACCCCATCCTTTATATCTATAAAATAAGCAAATATTATTAGTGAAAGTGCATATAAAAGAAAATAAAGATCATGTAGTTTTTGCTTACCCTATGATCCATGCGCCACCGGTCACAAATATAATAACTGGCTTTGGACTATTTATGTTTTTGGGTAGGTATAAATCCAACCTGAAAAGATTTGCAGTCATAATTAATATGATAAATTGTTAATGAGATAAGATGAGTTGTGTACTTGTGTAGTGTGCGTGTCTCGAATAACCAAATTAGCACTACCTGTTTCTAGGCTTATCTCCATAAACTATGCTCCTCCGAATTTGGCTAGAAGTAAAATACCGATACAAAACTGCCAAAAAATGACTAATTAAAGTTTCTTTTCCAAAAGGACCAAAACATGATAACTAGCATAGCACCGACTTTAATACTGAAATCTAATGTTTAAGTGAAAATTTGTGTAAATATTTCACAATGACAAGTGTTTGGTTACAAACGCACCTTGGAGGAAGCCAGGCATTAATAACATGGCATAAAGACCGAGGGCAAGAAGCCTTGAGATCCACCGGCGGCCTACCCTGATTGAAAACAAATGATTAGAATAGAACTATCAACTATCGCAGCGTGCTGTTTAAATTTTAAAAACAACACAATGCTTTGTGAAACAGTGTGTCAGTTTGGCAATTATAATATTAATAGTCGGTAGTACTTAAATTTTCTTATTTTGTTATTGTGAGTGGCAACTTAGAGACTGTTGATGGTTCTTAGTTATTACTCAAAGTTGGTTGCCAGCACTAAGGCTGAACGTAATGGGGCGATAAATGCCTAAAAATTGGGAGATATTCATCACCAACACCCCCCCACCCCCCACCCCACCCCCCGGGGTGATATTTGGGGCGACTAGTTTTTGTCGCCGTGGTTTGTTTGAGAATATTATTATTATATTCTTTTGTGTGTAGCATATATATACCAC
Organism: Bidens hawaiensis; assembly: GCF_021521415.1. Lineage (NCBI taxonomy): Eukaryota > Viridiplantae > Streptophyta > Magnoliopsida > Asterales > Asteraceae > Bidens > Bidens hawaiensis. The sequence goes on along the minus strand of NW_027491689.1, from coordinate 809,115 downwards.
TACACCCCTAAAACAAAAATCCCTCCTTTGCTGACTGGGCGCCAAATGTCGAAAATCGCCCCATTCTGTAGCTCCTCCACTACACATAGCCAGTTACTGCCGATCACTCATTTCCAATCAATGGATCGGTTTCCTACCATTGTGTCCACCAACCATGGAAGCCACTCTCTCAACGAGGTAGCACGACTTCATTGGAAATATCGTGGTTAGTGCCAGAAATCAGATTAGTCGTAAACGAGTATGCACTCCGAACCTCTTAACTCCCAATGAAGTTTATTCATATTCCTTTTTGGTTTTTTAAGTAAATTCCAATTAAATAAGTGATCTGAAGACACCAAACATTACCTACTGTCTAGTGGTGATGCATAGACACTTAGAAAGCGAGCTGCAAATAAAAGCGGCTAGGATTTAGTAGGCGGATAGGTCGAGTTTGGTACCAACTTAAGACACTTAGCTTTAATAATGTGATAGAAACCCAAAACTTAAACAGTAAATTAAAGGATAGTTGGCCCGATTCGAGATGGGCAATTCTCCAATTAAATCCTATTCGAGAAGGATTAGATCTCCATTACAAGTAAATTCATAAACATAAACATTGACTCCCCCTAAACCTAGAACAAAAAGTATAAATAAGCATTAATAATAACTGGCCCTAAAATTAAGCTAATAGAATAATAACCGGCCCTAATCTTCAGCATCTCTTTTATTCACTTTCCCCCTTTTCAATAGCATCTTAGACCAAGATCTAGGATCTTATCATAATGTGGTTGTATATTGATTGTATAGGTCTTTATATAGATTTAATATCACACACATCTTTACCTTCTAGACTATACACAGATTTCACTTGCAAAAACCACTTCTTTCACAACCTAATATCAACTTCACAAACACGCGCTCACTAATTTTTATCGTCAGTCGAACCATAAACAGGAAAATCTACTTGGTTAAAAATCTTGTTTACGTGACCGTGTATCTTGCTATTAGCAATCTCACTTAACCAAAACATGCAAACGGTTAATAACCAATTAGGCAGTCTTTTTAAACAGTTAGGTTGTTTAAGTTCATAGGTCCACACGGATACACATGTAGTATGCTTCATGTTTTGGCAGTGTTGTAAAAGTCAGGATTAATCGCTATTCGGTGGGTTACTGATTAATTTTCAGCTAATCGGTGCAACTAATCGGCCCAAATCAGATTTTATTTTTATTTCCTATTTTCTTAATTTTTTTGAAAGGCAATCGGACCTTGGTTTTAACCCATTAACCCCAGTTACTGGTCTTTCTCATCGATTTGTTAAGTTTACGTTTTAACTGTTTATGTTCGAACTACACTGATTTGTTAATTTTTGTCATTTTGAAAACTCACATATAAAAATTCCAGTATGTTTAACCGCTAGCTAGTCACTTCACACTAGCCTGACTAGCGACTTAGCAAGTTCTACAGCACACTAATCGTTGCTCTAAATCTATAAACTCAATGCACATGCTCCAAAAGTCTAAAAACTACCATCAAACAATTTCATTTCCTCCGTATAAGAATCTAATAATCCAAAACAATATGCAAAAAATCATCAAAGCAATAACAGATCCAAAATTAATAAATTGTGTGAATGTTTGCCCTTAATATATTGTGAACCAGTTCAAACCAAGACCTACTTGAACTTAAATCGCAAAAAAAAAAATTCGAAAAGAGCCACGCTTTTTCGAGTTTGAGCCAAGACGAGCCTCAAATAAAGCTTGTTTAGTTATCGAGCCTATCATCCATGTTTAATTTTATTTTTAACCTCTTACAGACTTCTATGTATTAATTTCACATCACTCAAGTTTAGGCTAGCTAGCTCTAAAAGCATTTACTAAATATATAAAATTAATTAAAAACATATATAATTTAATTAATAAATAATAAACTAAGCCAGAGCCGGTTTATGCTAGCTATAAAGATTTTCACAAACTATATAAAAAGTAATTAAAAACATATATAATATGATTTAATTAATAAATAATAGTGTTTAAATAATAGTGTTTAGATCAAATACAAATTATTACTAGAATAAATATGTAAACACTAATACATTAATTACTCTAGTTATTTATATGTTTGTTAAATTTATTTAATAAACGAGCAAAACCCGAGCTTAAAACGATAACTACTCTCGTTATTTGTATGTTTAGTGGGTTAATTTTATTTGCACCTGACCCCACCCCTAAATAATAATAATAATAATAATAATAATAATAAACAAGCTAGACCCGAGCTTAAAAGAAGAGTAATGGTACCCGAGGTATCTAAGAAGAGTAAACGCAAGGCGAGTAATCAAATACGTTTCAGTAGCAGCTCGTCCGAAAGACTGTAACCGGCACAGCGGAGGTCTGCCGGAATTGGTTCTCCGTCTGGTTGTCGTTGAACGTCCGGCAGTGTTCATGTCTTCTTGTTTAACCGGAAAGAAGCCAATCGGCGACGGTGAAGCCACCATCGGCCAGTTTCCGGCGGTTATAAGATTTGAATTTTTTTTATAAAATTGAAATTGAAATGGTAAGGCGGCGATTTGTTTGTTGTGCTTAAAACACGGTTATCTGTCTCTGCAGCCGCTATAATATAAAGCGGTGAGTGTTTTATTATTATTATTATTATTATTATTATTATTATTGGTTTTATCCTTTCATGTAAATTTGAAGTTGGTATATTTCACTGTCTCGGTTTCACAAGTTGACTTAAGGGATTTTTGTTTTTAAATGAGTATAAACGGTTGATATTTTATCTCGGGATACTTTATCTGGTAGAGATGAGAGAAAAAAACTAGTTAACCGAACCGACCGAAAATGCAACCGGTTTGAAAATGAGTAGAAAACGGTTTGGAACGGATTGAAAACGTAGGTTCGAACCGGTTTTTAATTCTCACTACCGAAAGTCCTAAACCGGTTTCAAACCAGTTAACGAACTGAAAACCAGTCAAGAACCGATCGTAAACCAGTTAAAAACATGTTTCAACCCGAACAGGTTTAGAGTTTGAACTGGTTTGTGCACCTCTACACTCGGGTATTATGAGGAGTTTCAAATGCATTGAATAAGAAAAATAGAAGTTGTTTTCAAAAATAAGAAGAAAACAGACGGGCAAATTGTTTCAAGGAGAGAGTGAAGACGTTAATTTTGAATTTTGGAGATAAAGATCAAACGTGTTGTAGATAATTCTTGGTGAATTATTTATTAAGTATTTTATATTTAAAGTAGAGATAATTATTAGTTTTAACTAATAAGGTTTATCTAGGAGTTTATTTGTTTATTAAAATAGAGTTTGTGTTGGGCTAGGATTAGAATGAGTTTAGTATAAATAGATGGCTATAGGTATTGTAATTTGTGGTTTTGGTTTTATAATAATAAAAAGAGTCGAACAAGTTGTTCAATCTTGTGTTTGATCAAGGGCCTGATTTCCAACATAGAGAAATTCCGTTTTGTATTTCTAGGTGGCATGTCATTTTAATTTACCAATTCTAAAAATTTACAAAGGTTGTAGTGATTGGTGTTACATAATTTAAAACAATGTTTTTATAATCCGCCTTGAGAAATGACTGATTACCTAGAAACACAAAATAAAATTTTGCTCTCTTATAAATCATTTGTCCGTAACTTTTTTTTTCCGTATTTTGGAAAACAAACATTCATCATGTTAACAATGTATAGTTTGCAAATTGTTTGCAAAATGTTATGTAATAGTGTGTTCAAAACTAAGATCAAAATCATATTTTCTTAAAAATAAATATTGATCAAATCCGTAATATGAACATAACAATAACCTTGCGTGATGTAATTTAGTCAAAGTATAAACATGAAAATGAAATAGAAAACCACATAAAAAGTCCATAATGGTTTGCTCAAAATTATGAATACCATCCATGGCTCATGGCTGATATAGTTTGATACTATCTTTCATGGTCTCTTTCACCTATGGTCCCTTAAATACATATAAAAACAAAATTATATAACATAATTAAGTATTCGGGGATCCTAAAACAACAACACATTCCTATTTTGTATTCTCCATCGATGATGGCGTAGGTTAACGATTAAGGAGTGGTGGAAGAGGTGATTTAAGATACTGGCCTTTAACTCAATGTTTTTAAACTCGGATCAGACATTGACCTGGACGTCTTATCATGTTACAGGTATTAGAGTTGTTAAGTTTTTTTACATTTGAATTCATAAGTTGGTTGATTAAGTTATATTTTATCTTAATTGGTTGGGTAGGTAAACTTAAAAACTTAACGTCATTTTCATACAATCTTCTAATTTGTTTTGTGGGTAGAAACTAGAAACATGATCTAGCTGTTAAAAAAACATAACAACAATAATAATATAATTAATTTTTCATACACGTTCGGCCATATGACAACATGAGTCATATGCCTTGTCGAGCACATGTGCTGCACATGCTATTCCTTCACAAAGTTATATTTTTGAACATCAAGATAATACTAATAAATTATTAAAATAAAATAAAATCATAAAGATCTGATTTTGCATCAACATAACTTCATAAGCTTCAAAATCTTAAAAGTACAAGTTTACACAAGTAAAAATGAAACATCAATCCACTCCAAGAAAAATAATAAATAAAATTGTGTGGTTCAATCAGGGCTTTACGGCATCAAAATCATGTTTTAATCTTATCAGATAACAGACAATGGTATGAAATGATAAGATGTACAATAACATGGAGTCGTGGTCTCGTCGACCTCCAAACACATATATTTCCATGTCTTCTTTGAGCGATGGATTGAATCCGAATCAATTCAAATTGAATCGAACCTTACATTTCTAGAGAATCTTGAAATATGGTGTGTCAGTCTCGGATTGGATCCATGACCGAATATGAATTCTCTATGCTAACACGCTTCATATGTTGGTATTTATCTCGACCATACCAAACCCGAATTCACCCCAAAAATTAAAACAAAATACCAAACCAGATATAGTTAATCGAACCGTCCTAACCCAAATCCGCTAACTTCTAGTCATTTTACTTTACATAGAAGTATGGCTAGGTACCCTTTAATGTATAAAACATCATCTATGATTCTTACTGAGGTCAAGACTATAATATGACATGATATGATATAAATCATATTACAAGTTTACAACAACAAAAAAATACTCTTATAATAACAAGAATTAAAATGATAATAATTAAACTTTCTTTAAAATAGGGCTTTTCTATCCCCTTTTGTTTGTGTTTAAAGGAGAGGGTAAAAAGTAAAAAAAAAAAAGTAAAAAATAAAAACTTTAACTTGCTATTTTCCTTTTCCTTTGATTAATCTTCTCTTGGGCTGATCTCCTACCCTCCATCTTCAACATATGTAGCAGGAAATCACTCCACGTGTCAATAGGTCCAGGTAGACACCAATGCACACAATCATTATACAAAGTCACATTCTCACTGGGCCAATGACCATACCTACTTGGGTGTCCATCAGGCCTTAACAACATGGGCTGGGTTATATCCATAAGCCTAAACTTAAGCCCATTTTCACTTGCTTCCTTTTGGGCTTTTTCAAACTCTTCCATTTGGGCCAAATACAACTCCAAATTAGAGCCCTCTAACCTTATCTCATTGTTCTTAAAAGGCTTTTTTCTAACACAATCACCTCCTCCATTCCATTCCCCGCCTTCGAAATGCATCGGCGCAAATGTTCGTAAAATCGTCACGCCTTTAAAGTTTTTCCGGCTCAGGATCCCCTTGTACGCGGTCTTTAACGCTCTTCGATACCCAAATGTCATCGGGTAGTCAGTGACATTTTGTATCTGACAACATTTACAACCAACCACCCGATGGTTCTCATAGTAAAACGAAGGCCTTGAGAACCAATGGCCTCCGTTTATTACTAAATAATTAAACTCATCAATGTGGTTAGTCCACTTCTCATCAAACTCGTCTAGGTATAGACTAAACACGCCTGTGTGAGTTGGGCCATCAGTATCAGGTTGTTCAAACTTAACTAAAAACGGTGACCAGTACGTGGCCATCGTGAAATTGTACGACACATAGTACCAACGCTTGAAGTCATCGTCTTTTGTCGTTGAGATATCGATTGGATACTCCACCTAAGAATTTAATTGCAAGACACCAATATTGTCATTGTCATGTACTCATGTTACATATAACACATGTATACCTTAAAATGAAGCCATTTGTATAAAGTAATGCACATGCAAATGCAGAGCTTATAGTTATATATGATCATGGTTTCTGTGGAAAAGACAATGAAATTTCTGGAAAAAAAGACAGTGAAAATAAAAGCATGTTCCCACATGAAAATATTCCATAAATTTTGTCACCAAGTAATTATGATTTATTTTCCCCTTTAGCTATATATGTAATACATAGATGTATCCATGTCTAGAGTTATCAAATTCAGTTTGACCTAAAAACAATTTTTAAGTTTATATAATTTTATTATTACATGTTGTCATTATTATAATTATTTCCCCGTCAAACATATTAGTCGGTCACCTACTTTCATACAAGTCAATGAAGCAAATATAATACAAAACTATATGAGAATTTTTAAATGGTTCATTACCTTATCTCGAGGTTTCACTTTCTTCAAAATATAAAAAATAATATACATGTATTATATATGATGCTACGTGTTCACACTATAATCAACCATACTTGAAAATATAATATATGTCTCATCATAAAAGATTAAATATTTATTGCATATGTTTGGTTATTTATAATCGGACCATCTCCTTCACCAGCTATCAAAAAAATTTATACATTTTATTACATATTTTAAAAACATACTCTTTTTAGTAAAAGAAAATATATTTTTTTACTTAGGTTCCTAGCAAGTGACAATATTTCACACATTTTTATATGATTTTTTGCAAAACATATATATAAGTAAATAATCATACATGTAAAAGTGAGTTTTAAACTTTTAATTAAAAAATCAAAACCTAAAACTTAAACGAAATTAAACCCTAGAAATTAAAAACCCGTTAAAATGGCACGTCAAGCGTTGTTCACGCATCCCTCCCCTCCTCTTACTCAGGAACCCGTATTTTTTTTTCGAGGAATTTTCTTTTTAGAAAAATTTATGTGTTATTCTTTGTTGTTCGACAACTGGAGACTCGAACTCAGAATCTTTTATTTATTAAGATTATACTTTGTCAAAGTTTTATTTAAAAATATTTAAAAGTAAAATAGTGTGAAAATGAGAGCTCAACTGTTCTCAACTTTTGTTCCCATAATTCCGAATCTTGTTTCCTTTTCAACCCCGTTTTTTTCTACACCCGATGCAAGATTGTTCACAAAAATAATATTATTAAAAAACTATTAATATTAAAAACAAAAACAAAACAAAAAAACACCAAGAATATAACTTGTTCAAGACTCAAAATCTTTTTAATACTCCCAAATAATTTCCACAAATAAGAAAGTTAATGTCATCAATCAAGACTTGATCTTTTCAACACATTTATACAAACAAATTCTTCAAATAATAACTGTAAATCTTTTTCATAATTAAGTAATTAACAAATTAACAAAGATGAAAAGACATGTACATGGTTGTAAAAATCACGTCTAGACACAGATTAATCGTCACTCGGTATCTACTAACTTCCCTAATAACTCTGATTAATCATTAGTCCCTCGCATCATGTCTAGCCACAGGTTAATCGTCACTCGGTATCTACTAACTTCCCTAATAACTCTGATTAATCATTAGTCCCTCACATCATGTCTAGCCAGAAATTTTTTCCTGCAGGTTCGTAAAATTTCGAAGGACGGACGACCGATTGTTCATTACTTAGATTTGGGTTTTCTACGGGTTCGCTGTTAAAATTTCTACGGGTGCGAATGTGCGATGCCAAAATACACTAGTATATAATACTAAAACAAAAATTCGTACGGGTTTGGAACCCGTTCCCCTAAAGCTGTCTACGGCTCTGCGCCTAGCCAGGCGTCGGTTAATCGCTGGTCGCTATCTACTGACTTCCCTATTAATCCTGATTAATCGTTAGTCCCTCCCCACTGCCTGACTAACGTCTATCGATTTCTACAACCATAAGATAAATTAAGATGAATAAACATACGTACCCTTGATAACATGCAAATCAATGATTGCATATGATTCCTACCAACCGAATCACCAACAAAAGCCAAAGCTTTATCCCTCACAATCTCCAAAAACTGATAAGGATTAAACACTTGTAGATCACATTCATCTGGCTTCCATTTCCACTTCATGTAATCCGAATCTGGCCTTCCATACTTCTGGCAGTTTTGGTGTTCATGGATAGCCCAACATGTGGTGTTATGGTAATAAGGTGCATCAGGGTTTGGAACCCACTCACCAGAGAACACATCACATTTGTGGTGGTTGTCATCAATGGTTATGAGTGAGTCTTGTGAGTGGTTAACAATTTGTGAGGTGGGAGTGTGGTTGTTGGTGTTAGAGATTGATGGGAATTTGTGGAATGGAAAGTATAAGGGTATGACTGTAAGGGTTATTAGGGTTAGGGTTACTAGTAAGAGAATCTTGGAGGTGGCTAGATGTGTTATGGTTTGGTTGTTGTTCTTGCCATGAGAGAGTGCACTAGTTTGCTTCATGGGGATGAAAGAATAAGAGAGAGGAAGAGAGATGATCAAGTTCCAAGGAGATGATGAGTGAATAAGGGAAGTGGTATTTAGTATTTAGTTACAAAGTTTTTTATATATGGATATAATATAATATAAAGTTTAATATATAAGACATAAGAGTTAAGACAAAGACACCTTTCATATTGTTATTTATGTATGTTTAGTGACAATTATTAGGAAAATAAGTTATTAAAAAATTAAATGGGTTAAAGGGTATACTATTTATAGTAAAAAAGGTGAAATGAAACTAAAAGAATGTTAGGTGACACCATGTAATTAGCTTGGTTACTTTCTATAGAAGCATCTACAACAACAAACTTTTACAAACCGTCACATTAGTTTTAAACTTTTCTCAAAACACTCACTTTATTACATAATATTAAAATTATATATATATATATATATATACATGTTATATATATGTATGTGGTTGAGAGAGTGGTCCCCCAATTTTTGACACCTGTGATGTTTGGACGAAGTTTGTAGTCACAAACTTTGTGAAACAAACTTGTAGCCCACAACAAGAAAAGTTGGTATCTTTATTGTTTGAAGTCATTCACATCATCCACACTTTGGGTTTCACGTCCCATTATGGATGCTCTAAGTTGGTTACTTAAGGTATTACCCCTCAACTAATATGTTTATCTATATGCCAAGCTGGTTGTCATTAAGCTTTTATGTCGAGCTGGTTGTCATTAAGCTTTGGGTTCCACACCCCATTATCACTAATATGTTCAGTAAGTTTCTAATGACATGTCATGCAATTGTTCTTCATTTTAATATCAATCGTGTGTATGTGTTAGGTAGAACCACATTTAAATGGATGTTTATTAGTTCATCTTTTAATTTCCTTCGCAAGAAAACCCCACTTCTTGTGTTTACCATGAAGGATGACTTGCAAAGTCAGTCCAATCACATTGTCTTATGATTTTTCTCATTTCTTTAACGCGGTCTAATCAACAACAATGTCAATCAAGCTTTCTTTTCCTTTATCGACCACTTTCTTCCCTTTCTGTGTTGACTGTGCAGTGTTAGTCATACATTTAGCTCGAGTATTTTGCTTATGAACCTTCATTTTAAACATGTATAGTTTTCGGATTATGATATTTTTGCTCTATTTTTGATGGATCTGCAAACTCCACACCCATCGAGAATTTAATAAAATAACTTGTTGGCTAGGAAACACTCTCACTTATGATATATTTACTACCACTCTTAACTTTCAATTTATTTTATTTAACACTTCCAAGTCATTTCATAAAATTTCAAATCGTAAAAAAAACTAACTTACACGTTGACACGGGAGCGCCTGAAAGATAATAAGGTGAAAGTTAGGAGTGATGATAAGTATTTTGTTAGTTGGGTGTGTTTTCTTTCAACAAGTGAATATTGTTGAAAATATTTAAATCTAATAAATAAATAAATAAAAATGAACAAATATGATAAATAACCAACCAAAATTTTTGTTTTTTTCTTCTCATGAAAGCAATTTAAATGTTAAAAGTTAGAAGTTACGTAAAGATAAATATATCTATAGATACATGTGAATATGAAGGGGTGAGACACGTTTACACTAATTTTACTATTGCCGACAATATTCAAACAAAGAAAACTTTAAATATATAAAGATAATTGATGTAATTGTAATCTGTCACAATTTTTATATCGTGTATGAATAAATTTGGCCACTATAGTTGACTTAAAATACATTGAATAAATCATGGGCGTGATTTCTGGAGACCCATACAAGAATTTAATAAAAGTCAAGTAACCATGGAACACTCCAAACCTTATAAAAAATCTTTTTTTAATATTTTACAAACTCAAATTAATCATTAGCATCAACTTAAAAATAAATTTAATCCTATTAAGTATTTCGATTATTTAATTTATTAAAGTTCAAAATTTTCTTTCTATAATTGTTGATGGTCGTTCGCCCATTTGGTTCACTATAAGTTCGAATCCAATTTCAGCACAAAAATCTTGCTATTACTAACATGGGCTTTCAGGCATAGATAAATTGTAGGGTATAAAAATTTGTTGATTTCTTCCTTAAATTGATTGGCGCCATCCTCGAGCGTTAATAATTGATGGTTAAAATTCTATCCGAGACTCTGAGGTATGGACATATTTGAGCTATCAAGAGTTATGTCACTGGGCCTGAATTGTTATTATCGTTTAAAAAGAAAAATTATATTATATTTAAATTTTTGCCATCAATTTGACGAAACTAGTACAAATAAAAAGAAATTGGATTTATTTGATCAGTAACTTTTGTTTTATAAATGAAAATTTTTATTAAAAATATTATCCTTAAGTTTGAATTAACAAATAAATTACTTAAATATTACAAACAATAAATTAGTAACAAGTTATTAATATTGATATAGGTTTGCAGTTTGCATCAAAACCTTAGTGCCTTGACCATGGTCCAGACTAGAACCCAACCCATTAAAAACATATGAGGCAGCCTAAAATTGAAAGCTTATAGCCCAATGGGCTACTGATCAAATACTTAAAAAATGTAATAACAAATCAAATACAAAATTAAACTAAAAAACACTACAAGCCATGACACTACAAACTTCTTCCCTCATCATTAACTCCATCAAGAAATCATTCCAAGCGTCAATGGGACCGGGTAAGCACCAATGGACGCAGTCATTAGCCATGGTCACATTTTGTGACGGCAAGTGACCATATCTGCTCGGGTGCCCATCTGGTCTCAGATGCATAATATGGGTCATGTCCATAAACGTAATTTTAACCCCCTTTTTCCTCCCTTCACGCTCCCCAAACTTGTACTCTTGCAATTGAGTCTTGTACATTTCTAAAACATAATCTGCTATCTCACTCTCGTTACGCTTAAAAGGCTTTGTTCTTACACAATCCCCACCTTTATCCAATGGCCCACCTTCAAAATGTGAAGGCACAAAAGATCTCAAGAATACAATTCCCTTAAAGTTCTTTAAGCTATTAATTGCTCGGAAAGCAGTCCGCCACGCCCTCCTGTAGCTGAAAGTGGAGGAACGATGGCGGATGGTGCTTTCTGGGCAATAAAGACAACCAATTACTCGACGGTTTGAGTAGAACATTGTGGGCCGAAAAAACCATTGACCTGCTGAGACAATGACATAGTTGAAATTTTCGATCTGGGATGTCCAAGATTCGTCGAATTCATCAAGGTAGAGTTTGAATGGTTGCGTTATATCGTGCCGATCGGTTCTTTCGGTGTTCACTAAATAAGGTGACCAAAAAATTGAAATAGTGAAGTTGTATTCTGGATACTCATATTGCTTGAAATTCAAGTCACTTGAGTTTGAAACATCATTTGGATATGCAACCTGGTTAATATTGATGTATAAATTATCAATGTCAACATTTTCATAAATAAATATTACATGTTAGAATGTATTTTTATAAGCCAGCATAATAATATCTATGATTATTCAATTAACAACTACATACATGTGTACTCGGATCCACTTAGTAAACATAAGTCACGTGAATAAAAAAATTTGTTAATATGTTATATTGTAGTTCATTTTCTTTATGTGTTATTATTGTATATTTAAGAGTTTAATAACACAAATTTATCTAATATTTTTCAAGACTGTTATATAGGGTTTTTGAATTAAACCATGAAAGTATCCAAACCGATTATCAGTTTTGGTTTCACGATCGATTTTCTAAAAGTTTAAAATCTTTAAAGTTTAAAGTTTAAACTGTACTGAATGGTTTGGCTTACAATTCATATTTGTAAGCTGGTTAGAAAAACCGAATCGGGTTGTATGATTTTGGGCTATGTAAGTATTTTTATTTACTTTGACCTTTTAACAATTTTGAATCAAACAAGACAATGCAAGGAGTCGGGTTTTCAGGATCAACTATTGGAACATTATTGCTTCTCTACATTAATCGTTTTTTATGATTTTTTTAATAAAGGTCCAACCCCTAACCCCCCTCTAAAAAAAATCGGATTGTATTGGGAAGAGGAGGGGGGGGGGTTATTTAATAAAAATGGAATAACAAATAGTACGTTTAGCAACACTCAATTCTTAATCTTTATTTCTATTTTAATTCATTGTCATCTTAAATGCACATAATAGGATATATATTAAATTTAATGATTATCCTATAAATATATTTGTATTTGTGAAACGATTAGGTTTCTTAGTATAGCATATAGATCAAATTATAATATATATGTGTGAAAAGACAAACATACCCTTGACAAGAGGCAAAGAAGAGATTGCATATGATTTCTTGCAACAGAATCACCTACAAATGCAAGAGACTTCCCTTTAACCATCTCAAGAAACTCAACTGGATCAAACACCGGTAACTCACAATCGTTAGGTTTCCATTTCCGTTTCAAGAAACCCCTATCCGGCCGCCCAAATTTCATACAATTTTGATGCTCTTGTATCGCCCAACACGTCTCATTCGTGTAATAACTCCCATCCGACTTCTCCACCCATTCGCCCGAATACAAGTCACATGACTTGTTCCCACCACCAGACCGTCTTAACACCACCTCCTGCCCTCTGGGTGGCACTGGCACTGGCACTGGCACTGGCAATGCCATTGCCACCTTGTGGTCATTTTTTTTCCTGAGGGTGGTGGGGAGGAGGTGGCTATGATAGATAGGGTGGTGGTGGGACAGACTTGCGGTGGTTTGAACACGCACGTGATCATTTGAACATGAAATTGTTTTTTCAAGAATGTAATGTATGTAAGGGTAGTAAATAGGGAGAATGGTGAGGAATAATGATAAGGCTATAAGATGTGCTAATATCTTTGAAGGTGAGGTTGAACTTCTTGTTAAGACTTGAATTTTACCTTCATTAGCATGAAGCTTCATGGAATATGGTTTATGATTATGGTTTTAGAAATGATAACAAAGGATTCAATGAAAAATAAATGGTTGATTTCATACATTTATTGCGGTTTCTTCGTTAACAAAGTTGATGGTTATCTCCATCATTGTATTTATAGTAACTTATAGTAAATTTATTTAACATTTTTTAAATTGGGCCCTTGTGGTTTAGATTTTTCCAATACTTGGAAAAGTTGTTCTATAATATTAAAACAAATGAAGAAAAGATAAAGGGATGACTTGCACGAAAGGTGCATATCGTAGGAGTGTTTATGATTCAGTTTTAACAGAATTTACGGTTTTGAAAAATGACAAGCTAAATCAAATAATTTAAAAATGAAAAGCAAAAAAGATAAACGGTGGGTTTCGAGTTTCAAAATGTGAACCAGGCTATTAAATGTGGGTTTTAAACTGTAAACCGTGAATCAAACTGTATGAATATCAAGTCTGATTTGCTATGGCTTTAACATTTTCTAAAAATATTTCGTGTTACGATTGCGTGCGATGATTTATGTTTTGCATAAATTTAAAGGGCAAAGTGAAGAATACTATGCCATAAATGTAGTTTCCTTAAATTTAATAAAACTCAAAAACTGGTAATTATAGACTGTTTTTGACATGTTATATGTGAGTAGACTTTTGTTCCATTGTTTTTGACACACAGACTTTAATTTTTCATATACCATGCTTTATAAACTATGTGAATGTGAACGCATACCAACAATTAAAATAACTAATATTACTAACTTGTCACGCAAATAGAAAAGTATAGAAAGTATATTAACTTGTCACGCAAAGTTAACACTATCTTTTTGCTTCTATAAGGAACCAACACACATTCCCTTTATTATTTCTTCACCGATATGCATATTATAATTTAATATTTTAAATTAGTAATACAATGATTTTATTATTATTTTTTGAACGATCAATAAAACCCAACCACCGCAAAAATCCATTCATGCAGACAGCTTGGACCACACCCACGGAACATTTATCGCGTTGCCGTGAGTGCAATACAAGTTTCTTATGTCCAATCAGGTGGTGCCACATACATATTTCTTTTCCTTTTAATAAATTATTACACTAATTAATTAAGACTTAAATTGATTTTTTTCAAATAACTTGTGTTTTTAACTGTAAAAAAAAAAGGTTTAACAAACACGGGTGGTGTGATCGGTTTTTCAAATTTGTCTGAGCAGTAAACCGGTAGTGCGATCGATTCTTCCTAACAAGTGGAAACAACATACATAGATGTGTTAAGGCTTCCTTTGTTTGAATCATATGAATTATAGCTATATGTCATTTTATATTCGTTGAGTTTCTATCATTACACTATTTAATTTAAGACTTGATCAACTGTCATCGACATTTGAAAGACGACACCATCAAAGTTGGATTAATTCAAATGTCAAAACCCCTTATGGGAGCAAAATATATATATATATATTCCTATTTTTTAAACAAATCCGTTTTTTTGAAATGTCAAGAAAAAAAATAAAAAAAGACTGTGTATTTGTTGGTAAATCAAGAAGCAATCATACACAAACTGATATGAACAAGAGATGGAAATAAACTTTATCGATCGTATGCTAACAATGATTGTCTTTGGGTATATAAATCCAATTAACAGACAAAATGTTTAAACGCTAACTTCTAACCATAATAACTGTAATTTATGTTTTTTACTTTAAAATATACATACTAGACCCTTCTACTTTAACAAGTACATAATAACACACTAAACATACTTTCTAACATTGACACAAATACCCCTTATTTAGTTTAACTATCGATAGTATTAGTTTTTCTTAACGGTTTTTAATACAACTCAATTCAGTAACCAAATTCATATATTCAAAACTTTATTTCCATCTCTTAGAGTATTCACATCCCATTCCATATATTTTTCTTATAATTTAGCTAAAAAACATCATTCCATAAATGAGTAAAGTTAAAATACAAAGGACAACAAAAATGAGAAGGGTGAGAGGAATCTAGTCCATTGATTCTAAATTGAATGACTGAGATTAATTTAATAAATAAAAATTGATGAAAAGGGCATGAAGGTAATAAATCACATTTGTTGACTTTCTCTCTTCACATGCAAGGCACATGTCGATTCTCTCATCATTTTAAAATGTCCATAACTTTTTCATACGACATTATTTTTTTTAAAAAAAATCACTATAATAATAAGCGTTTTTTTTATCTTTAATATGAGTATCATGTTGTTATATAAAAATAAAAAAAAATTAATGGGTTTTTTTAATTGTGTTTTTTTGTTGTTCATTGTGTAATATGTTGTTTCCATTGTGTTATATTTACCAGACTCTGTTTCCATTGTGTTATATTTACCAGACGCTGTTTCCATTGTGTTATATTTACCAGACGTTGTTTCCATTGTGTTATATTTACCAGACTCTGTTTCCATTGTGTTATTACCAAACGTTGTTTCCATTGTGTTTTTCAGACTCTGTCTCCATTGTGTTATATTTACCACACCATGTCTCCATTGTGTTATATTTACCTGACTGTGTTTTCATTGTGTTATATTTACCTGACTGTGTTTTCATTGTGTTATATTTACCAGACTCTGTATCCATTGTGTTATATTTACCAGACTCTGTTTCCATTGTGTCATATTCACATGACTCATCTTATGCACAATAACACAATAGTCTAACTGCATAATGACACAATAATGTTGTTTCAGACTCTGTCTCCATTGTGTTATATTTACCAGACTCTGTTTTCATTGTGTTATATTTACCAGACTCTGTTTCCATTGTGTCATATTCACACAATAGTCTAACCGCATAATGGCACAATAATGCTTATACGCTCACACAAATGATCTTAAATGACACAATAACACAATGACGTAAATTATTTTTTATTCTTATATAACAAAATTATACTCATATTAAAGGTAAAAAACGCTTGTTATTATGGTGAATTTTTTTTTAAAAAAATATCATATGAAAAAGTTATAAACGTTATAAAATGATGGGGGTATTAACATGTGTCTTGCATGTGGAGAGAGAAAATGTGTACAATTACCTCTATACCCTTTTTTCTTTGGTCCATACTTGACACATGTCAATTAATTATGGCTTCTCATCCTTCTCATTTTTATTCCCCTTTGTAGAATAACTTGACCCTCCATAAATTTATCTATCATTTTTCAAAATACTTCCACATTCTATTCCCTATTCATATCCATAAATTAATTATTTATTATTTTTTCTCTTTTATCTTATGCACAATACCACAATAGTCTAACTGCATAATGACACAATAATGTTGTTTCAGACTCTGTCTCCATTGTGTTATATTTACCAGACTCTGTTTTCATTGTGTTATATTTACCAGACTCTGTTTCCATTGTGTCATATTCACACAATAGTCTAACCGCATAATGGCACAATAATGCTTATACACTCACACAAATGATCTTAAATGACACAATAACACAATGACGTAAATTATTTTTTATTCTTATATAACAAAATTATACTCATATTAAAGGTAAAAAACGCTTGTTATTATGGTGAATTTTTTTTAAAAAAAATATCATATGAAAAAGTTATAAACGTTATAAAATGATGGGGGTATTAACATGTGTCTTGCATGTGGAGAGAGAAAATGTGTACAATTACCTCTATACCCTTTTTTCTTTGGTCCATACTTGACACATGTCAATTAATTATGGCTTCTCATCCTTCTCATTTTTATTCCCCTTTGTAGAATAACTTGACCCTCCATAAATTTATCTATCATTTTTCAAAATACTTCCACATTCTATTCCCTATTCATATCCATAAATTAATTATTTATTATTTTTTCTCTTTTATCTTATTATATAGTAAATGGTGATTGGAAGATATGTGATATATTATATGGTATGGATAAAATGAGTCCCTATATTTAGGGATTTACTTTAGTTGCCATATAACTCATCCATATAATAGAGAATGGATTGGAGAGGTGTTTTGGATGGTTTTCTTAAAATTTACCCTAAATTATATGGGTTTGACAACTTTAAAAATTGGGTTGAGAATGCTCTTAAACCCAACCAATATGAAGATGAACTTAATAACCTTATATTACATACAATATACAACTTGAGTCCATCATAACTAAACACGAAAATTTCGTTAAATTCTCGTTACACAATATATGATGTTCAAGAACCAAAACTATCTATTCTATCTAGGATCATATATTACATTCCGTCTGTACAAGGATTTCCAAGAATATTTTTTTTTCCAAATTAGTACGAAAAATGATACTCCGAAAATATATGAACTGCTTAATCTCACACATTAGTCCAACATGAATGTTGCTTGATGCACCAGCTTAATGTTTTTCACTGGCAATAAGAATAAACAATCTTATTAGTAATTTAAAGGCGGAAAATCCGAACCATTCATTATAAATGGGTCGATTCGGATTATGTAACGAAGTTAATCCCTTAACTAATATTTGGCATACTAGTTATTTAATTATAGAGTGAGCTGTGGTTTTCATCCATGTGGTTTATCCAAATCTTCGGTTTCAGTCCAATAGTTTCAAATTTGCGATTTTCGTCCTTGTGATTTCATTTCACTTGCAGTTAAACCCAAATTCATTAACCCCATTAAGTATGATTGTTAAACCCATTAGTGTGCCCCTCACATGAGAGGCATTTTTGTCTTTTTTTTCTCCCCAAATAAACCTCAGTCGTAATTCGCAAACCCACTCACGTGAGGGGCTGGGGTGTATTTGAGGAAAAATGACAAAACTGTCCCTCACGTGAAGAATACGCTTATGGGTTTAATGACCAGACTTAACGGGGTTAATGGATTCGGGTTTAATTGCAAGTGAAATGAAACCACATGGACGAAAATAACAAATTTGAAACTATTTGACTAAAACCGCATATTTAGACAAACCATATGAACGCAAAACGCAGTTTACTCTTAATTATATTTAATACTTTAAACAAAAAAACCAACCCGTATGACCCGTCCATTTTCAACCTTTAATTAGTAACAAGAAACAAAATGCAACCCGAACCTGGTCTCCTCTTGTTTCGAACTTGTGACTACTGCCTGATTGTCGTCGGCGTCGTCTTTAGGTACTTCGTACTCAGGTGAAAGTAGATCAGTGGGATGATTACCGGAATATGGCCCAACTCGATTATATGATGATAGCAACCGCGAAAGAACCTCTTCAAGCTTTCCAGAATGCTCATCGTGTCGATCCATCTCAATAAGATCCTACAAACAAGTCATATGATGATGCAAGTATTAAATAGGTAACATATACATAATGCATGACAAAACTACCTCAAATAATATTACAAGAGCATGTTTGGGATCGAGTTTTCAAACAACTTATTGGCTATGGCTTATTGGTTTTTTTAAAAAGAAACAAGTTAAAAAATTGTCTGGCAATCAAAAAAATCTTTTTTATTTTAGATTTCTAAAATGGTTAAAAAGTTGTTTTCTAAAAGTCACAAATCCTGGCTTTTCAAAATGACTTTTTGAAAAAGCCAATAAGTTGTTTTTAAACTCAATCGCAAACATGCTCTAAATATACAAATAAATGTTGAGAAGTGCGATAACCACATATCATAGTTGTATTTTTTTTTGCTTCAAATGTGATACATGAGGCAGTTTTATAACCAGCTACCCACTATCACATTAAATCATCAATGTCCTAGATACAAGTGTTTTAACCGGTACTTGCTGATGTCAACATAAAAGTGGTTCTGAGAAGAATGTGTCCCTATATACAAATATAGGTAAAATATCCAATACAATAATCCCTTAACGTACAATAGGTACTTGAATACCTTTTTTCACGAAATCGATCCATGAAATCACATCCCAACATCTCGGAATCGTCAATACATATCCAATTACTCATTGGTTCACCGAAAAAACAGTTTTGGATCGTTAATCGATCATTTTCTTTATTTTTTTTCACGAAAACCGTTTTTGAGCGTTTTAGGTTTTTGGCTGAGCGTTTTAGTTGTGGTTGAGCGTTTTAGTATTTTTGCCTTTGTTTTTTGCCTTTACCTATCGTATGTTAAGGTATAATTGTACAGTATCTCGACCCTACAAATATATGTGCGTGTGTGTGTGTCCATATAGGTGAACTAGTATCTATTACTTATTTTAAAAAAATATCTATATATACATGCTGATTTAAGACAAAAATGTTGTTTTACTTATTGATTAAATAGTCCTAATGGTGAACTAGTAATTGTTACTTATTAAAACTTGGTTATGCATTGGACTAATTATAACTTTATAAACTATGCAGTTTATAAATTCTGCATACTGCTATGACAAAAATATTATATCATATTTTTTGTATATTAATGTGTAAAAAATAACAAAAGCTAAACTTTGTATGTGTGTTTTGATGCAATATATACCTGTACAGCTTTGTTTGTAAAAAGTGGTAGAAACTTATGGCGACAATACAAGTTGAAAAGCAAAGTGAAGATTATAAGTATGAATGCAAAGCCTGATGCAGTGCCCAGTCTTTTCATTCCAAAGATGATTGAAGCTACTGATTGCATAACTATTAAAGAAAATATTGCAGAGTTATGTGCAATAGGCCAATAACTTCCATTTGTATTGTATCTTGTAATATAAACATTCAAAATCTACAACCAAAAAAAAAAAAAAAACCGTTAGCTTATAGTTATAGACATTGCGCTAGGGGTGGCAAACGTGACCCATTGGGTTGTAACAAAATGCGCCGCCACCCCCTTTTCAATGGCAAAACTGATCCTACTGAAAACAAAATTATCGTTCTTCGGCGTCGTTGAGTTACTGTGCACGACCCGCTAAACTCGTTTTGATTTATATTTCGAGTTATGATTTTTTAATTATTTTTTTTGAATTTTTTAATGAGGGATTTATGAAATCTTAACTCATTCTGAGCCATTTCAAAAACCCCTCATTAAAAAATTCAAAAAACAAATTAAAGATCATAACTCGATATATAAATCAAAAACTAAAAGTACTAAAAAGTTTCCTCCGTTTTCGTTCCAAACAAAAAAAAATCAAGAAATGTCAACCTGTTTTGACCCGTTTCAGTTATTTTCTTTTTTTAGTTTGACCCATTCTGACCCATTATATACATTTTAATACAACTCATTCAACCCAATGGGTCAAATTTGCCACCCCTAGCTTATAATAAGTTAGACATTGCGCATAAAATGTAATAACGAATAATGCAACGCAAACCTGATTTCGGTACACAAAATAGGCGAAGAAATAGTAGACGAGAAGAAAAGGTAATATCAGAGGCGCCAGAATGGAAAATGTGAAACCGAGAAGTGCGAACAAAAGGGCCCTCGGAACTTCGGTGTGATAAGGGAAAGTGTAGAGATCACCATATCCTTCTGGTCTCATAAGAACAAATTGGCAAAACCAGTTAACTATAAGTACAAATGGTTGCATTAGTTCATAGGCCAAACTTGCCCAACCAGTTGTCATAATGTATGTCATAAAAAAAGGTGCCTACAAAACAACAAAGAGTTATCAGTTTATCACACATTTGACTAGACCTGTAAACGAACCAAACGAACACGAGCATGCGCTTGTTCTTGTTCGTTTGTTTAACTTTAAACGAACATAAACACTTAATCAGGCAAGTATTTGTGTTCATGTTCGTTTATATTCGTTCATTTAAATCTAAACGAACATTTCACGAACATAAACGAAATGAACATAATTGTATAAAGATAAACGAGCATACACAAGCATAAACGAACACACTTAAATTTAGGGGTGTGCGTGGTGCGGTTCAGTGCTGTTTTAGGCTAAAACCAAACCGAAAACAAAAATATCGGTTTTTGGAGTTTTTGAAACCATTCGTTTCGGTTTTTTGGTTTTCGGTTCGGTTTCGGTCTTTGCCATTTGAGCTTGAAAATTTTAGACCGAAAAAAATGTTATAAAAATAATGAATTTAGGTATAAATAATTTTGTTAGTTGTAAAATAATAGACTATTATACATCTGATCAAAAATATTGGAGAAACATATTTATTAAATTCTTATAAATTATTTAATATAAAATATAAAAAAAACAAAAAGGTAGGAACTCGGTTCGGTTTTTTCGTTTTCTTTTACATGCAAAACCAAAACCGAACCGTTAGTGCGGTTTTATAATACCAAACCGTCGGTTTTTGTTTCGGTTCGGTTTCTTCAGTCTGGATTTTTCAGTTTTTCGGGTTTCGTATCGGTTTTTTCGGTTTCTTGCACACCCGTAATTAACACAAACAAACATATATAAAACATTAAGTAGAAGAATCATCCAAAAATGAACATAAATAAACTAACATAACTGATGATAAATGAATGTTCACGAACATAATGTGTTTAAGAGGAATAATATCACTTATGTATTTAAGAGATATTGTTTTTCATGTTCGCTCATTTATTAAAAGTACGAACAGAAACGAACTTCTCACCTGACCAGGAACTAAAACACCAAGAAGGGTAGCCATGTCTTTCAAACCAGAAACAGTTAATAAATGCATACGGTCCCACCAAGTACCAGTGAAAAGGTTGTACAAAAATATGTTCCAAAAGAAGAAAATAATAACTTTGCAACATGCACTCTTTTTCCTGCCACTACGTGACACAGCTCCTTCAAGTGTAGCAAACATTAACATTACTGGTGGGACCAGCAAAACAAAGAATGTTAGCACCAAACTTGGTAGATACCCGGATATGATATTCACATACTTCCTGCAGCATTTAATAAATTGATCTTATTAAGTTTGTCGAGTCAAGTCACTCGTGGTGAGTGATGCAGAACGGAAGCAAGAAAATAATAACGGGATTTTTAAAGAAGAAGAAAGTGTATGGAATTATGAATTCTCAAACCATTACAATAGGTCCCTCTATATTTTTTTTATTTTTACTTTTTGGAAAATTTTATAATAAAAGAGGATCAAATTACAATAAAGAGACAGGTAAGCGGACAACAAGCTGCGACGCAATCCCTTTTGAATAGCAAAACCGATCCTACTCAAAACAAAGTTATAGTTCAAAATTTGGCAGGCTTGACAAATTTTTTGATAACTTTTGATAATAATAGAAGTAAATTGCGTAAGTCATCCGTAAAACGCGTAGTTCTAAATTTAGAAAGGCTTAAGTGTTGAGAGAATTGAGGAAAAAGTCTTATTTGGTGAAATTGGAAGCCTAATCGTCGAGACCTTTACGTCGACTAGTAATGAGCTTCGTAAAATATACTTGTGGCGAGTTTGCTAACTCTTGAATCAACTCCTGATTACTCGTAAGCAGGTTCAACTCAAAATAGATCGAATAGATCCCAACTTAAACAAGTGTGAGTCTGAGCTTGAGCCTAAATAGAAGCTCATTACATGAGCTTCACATGCCGAGCAGGACTAGGCTCACGAGCCTAAACGAGCTTGTTATATGTAAGTCATAATTGTATTTTATATGATGAAAATATATCTAAATATTATGTATCATTATATAATAGTTTAGATAAAATAATTAAATTATATACATTTTTTACATAACTATAAAAACAAAAATATATGAATAAATATATTTAAAAACTAATAATTTACGTCTTTAAAAAATAATAAACAGGCCAAGTCAAAGCTCAAACTTGAAACACTATTAACGAGTCAAGCTCGGGCTTATACATATACAGAACTCAAAATGAGCCAAGTTCGAGCTTGAGCCCTTATAAATTAAACAAGCACAACTCATTTACACCCCCTAGCGCCATGCCAGCGTCACATTCCTAACACGTCGGAATACCTTAAATTCAGAACTCTAAAACTATGCTAACTTTGTATGAAATAATCTCATTGTTTCATTATATACATATAAGGAAACCTTAAAAGAAACAAATAATGTTTCATTTGAAAAAACAAACTTAAAGTTGACAAACCTGTCTGCTATGCCTCTTAGGAATGGAAATGTGGTCTCCAACTGAGCAAGATTACAAAGACCTTGAACTAATGATGTAGGTAGCAAAAACCACACACTGAAGAGTATAGTGCCGATAAAAACTAATGTTTTACGGATCCAAAGATACCGATAAGGTATACAAAGGTTAGCCCAATAAACGTCTTGTGGCTCTGGCGCAAAATCAGTGACCCATAACATAGGATCTTTTGCCTGGATGGTGTGTGATGCCACCATAGCAGCGTATCGGTTCCTAAAAAACACAAATGCAGCTGCACATTCCTGTGTTTATATCACACATATTTAAACCATCACAAATAATAATAATAACAACGACAACAACAGTAATAACATTTGAACAATAATAATAACTAGGTCTGTAAATGAACCGAACGTTTGGTGAACTGGTCATGAAACATTCAGCGGAATGTTCGTTTATCTAATAAATGAACGAACATGTACAAAAATTTGTGTTCGTTTAATTAAACGAACGAACATGAACACATGTTCCGTTCGTTCATTTATGTTTGTTTATGTATTAATATAAAAAGTTAAATATTATCTGGATGAGTCATCTACTTAAATATTTATATTTGTTAATTTGTGTTGATTTAAGTGTTTTCATTTATGTTTGTTTGTGTTCATTTACATTTGTTCATATATGTTCATTTATGTTCGTTTAGATTTTAAACAAACGAACATAAACGAACACAAATGTTCGTTTTTTAAATAAACGAACATGAACATAGATATTTGCTCGATTAAGTGTTCATTTCATTTAAAGTTAATGAACGAACACCACGAGCATGCACTTGTTCGTGTTCGTTCATTTCGTTTACAGACTTTCATTATTCACATTGATGACTACATCAGTCTCAATCTCTAGGCTCCACTGATTTTATTTGTGTCCGTTTGTGTTCATAATAATAACAAAATAAAAATAAACAGAAGGATAAAGAGTCCTAACCAAATCTCTCATATCCTTTTTATTATTATGTTTATGTTTCCTGAAAGTAGATTCCGTTTCAGAAGCAACAATTTTCAAAGGGTTTGATGACGGAAGAGCTTCGACGGTTATAGGTTGAACATATTGAGTTATAGTTGTCTCTGCAAGCACCTTATACATCTTTTCTGTTTCCATCTATATAAAAAACCAACATATATGTTGTGAGTGTTTAACATCTTATTATTCAATCAAGAAACACATAAGAAACACATATGGTTACCATTAACTTCTGAATTGCACCGGATCGATAAACCATTTGGTGTGCAAGATAACTTAAGTTATACCAACTGCTAAAGTGTTTGCTAACAACTTCACTATATGATTCTCCTGGACTCCATGGGATACCTCGAACAAGAACCGTGTAGTGACTTGGTTTTCGTGGAAACTTTATTGCTTGTTCTAACCTCAACCTTGCAACATTCTTGAACTCCTATCAAAACAAACATAGGATCATGTGTGAAACATAGGATTTATTTTCCTTTTTTTTTCGAAGATATATTATTCGATATATTAGAAGCTGACGTGAGCTACTAGAGATCAGCTCACTAATTTCTCAAAACAACTTGAACTTAAACAAGCTCGAGTTCTAGCTTGACCAGGTTCGTGAACCTAACGAGACTATTATCTTTATAAAAACATTCATTGTAATTTTTAGTATTAAATATTATTTTATAAAATTATGTTACATATAACTAAAATCAACTCTTGCTCAAACTCGGCTCATTTACAGCTTAACGAAAACAATAATATTAATACATGAAATGATTAGAATAAATGTTATATTCGCATTCTTACAACGTATAGAAGAACATAAGCGGAGATAGATATGACATAGAGCGCGAAGAAGTGGGCCCAAAGCCTAAGGGGAGAAAAAGAAAGTAAGAAATAAAGGAGACTAATGAATAGTAGTTTTCATGAAGCATACCCCGTAGAACCTTCCGGAACATTCCTAATGGTAAATATGTCCATTTGCGAATCAGGAGTCGTCTGCTCTATCGCTTGCCCAAACAAGTTCACTGGAAGGACGATAAATATGCAAAGAACGGCTGCAATGGAGAATATCCGTATGCTACACCACAACAAAACAAGGAATAACAATTCTCATTTTTGTTAAAAGTTGTGAAAATCTATGAACGTGACCTTTTAACATGTCCACTGGTTAAATATGTTGACATGGCGTGTCAGTTGTGTAAGATAGTTGACGTGACATGCTCGTTCGTACAACTTTCACAGCATTTGTCACATAATATTACAAAACTGATACGTCACACACTCACACACCACCTAAACATGATACACAAATGGAAAGCCATGTGCACATGTCATGCATAGAATAGTCCATGGGAATAATGTGTCATAATAAAAAAATTGAGTGAACTGCAGTTTTTGTCCATAGCGGTTTGTCTAAATCTACGGTTTTAGTCCAATAGTTTCAAATTTACGATTTTCGTCCCAATGGTTTCATTTTACTTGCAATTAATCCCGATCCCGCTAACCCCGTTAAGTCTGGTCGTTAAACCCATCAGTGTGCCCCTCACGTGAGGGGCAATTTTGTCATTTTTTCCCAAATACACCCAGCCTCTCACATGAGGGGGCTTGCGATTTAGGGCTGAGGTTTATTTGGGGAGAAAAAGGACAAAACTGCCACTCACGTGAACGGCTAGACTTAACGAGGTTAGTGTGATCGGGTTTAATTGCAAGTGAAATGAAACCACAGGGACGAAAATCGCAAATTTGAAACTATTGGACTAAAATTGCAAATTTGAAACTATTGGACTAAAATTACAAATTTGGACAAACCACGGGGACGAAAACCGCATTTACTAGTACTAGTAATAATAAATTTTGGATCATTTCATATTGAAAAACTAGTACTAGTAATAACAATAACAACGACGACGACGACGACAACAACAATAACAAGGTAGTAAGTTAGTTTATTACCAGAAAACTATGAGCCCGATAAACACGAGTCCATCTATACCTCCACAAGCATAGAGATCATCATCGGTTGCTTCCCACGCTTTAACTAACCAACCCGCAGACGGGATGAGTCGATCAAAAAAGTAAAGGTTCTTTTGGCCTGGCTTAAGTTGAGCAAGCCTTTGCCCGAAATAAACTTTCAAATTATACGGTTGTTTTCGCAATATCGAATATAGTGAAAAAAAACCAACACAAATCACTATATTGAAACCAGCAGATGTTAGTAAGGCTGGTAAGATCATTTCTGACTCCTATTTTTCTTCTAGCAACAAAAATATTATCATGAAACAAACTTATGCTTCTTTGAAAGTTGGTTCACACCTAGCAAAAAGTTGGAATATTATTGAATCAATATGATTGTTGTCAAGTATATTTGCAATGAGATAATCATAGATTAAAAGAAATTATCTAACAATGACACAATGAGGCCTGTAAGCGAACCGAACGCTCAGTGAACTACTTGACGAGAAGTTCGTTTATGTTCGTGAACTTTCATTTATTTATGTTCATTTGTGTTTGTTTATTTATGTGCTTTTATGTTCGCTTACACATTAATATAAAATAATTATTTATTGTTTATATGAGTCATCTAGTTAATAGTTTTTTTTCCCCTTAGTATATCAGTTTATATATTTTTTTATATAAATTATACTTGAATCAATTAGTTAGTTTTAATGTTATTAACACAAACCAAGCTACATCTGGATAATGGGTAAGCGAGCAACAAGCTGCGCCACTATCCCCCCTTTGAATCGCAAAGCCTATTCTACTAAATATCAATCAATGGTTCATCGGGCTCTGTGAGTCATTTTGGACCACATTCTGCACCCGCTCCAAAAAGCGAACCACCTCGGGATCTAGGGATACAATTAGTTAGTTAATAGTTAAATATTTGTTCGTTTGTGTTCATTTATGTTTGTTTGTGTTCAGTTACGTTTGTTCATATATGTTCTTTTATGTTCGTGTATTGTTGTTCAGTTATGTTTATTTATGTTCGTTTAGATTTTACACAAACGAACATAAACAAACACGAACATGTTCAATTTTTTAATAAACAAACAAGAACACAAATATTTGTTCGATTAAGTGTTCGTGTTCGTTTAAAGTTAAAGGAACGAACACGAACATGCCCTTATTCATGTTCGTTCAGTTCGTTTACAGGCCTAGACACAATGCTCAACAATACTTGAACACAAACCATTTTACCACCACAAATTTCCAAATAATATGCCATAATTTAACATTAACAATAAGAAAAGGAAAACGATTGATCATACCCGTATGGAAGTGAACGAATCGTTGCATGAACAAATTGTGCCGAAAATCAAATCGAATGTAACGAATATAAGGCTATAATATGGGCTAATGTTTATAAAGGTGAGGTTGATCTTCTTGTTAAGATTTGATTTTTACGTACCTTCATTAATAATGGCATGAAGCTTCATGGGTGGTTTATGATTATGGTTTTAGAAAGAATAATCAGGGATTCAATGAACAAAAAATAATTTGTTGATTTCATACGTTTATTGCGGTTTCTTCATTAACAAAGTTGATGGTTATATTTTGCTTTGTATTTATAGTAAGCCAAATGTATATATAATAGAATATATATTCTCACTCTAATTCAAAACTATTGTGTAATAATAGATACTCTAGTCTTATCGGTATTACTTTAATATTTTTTTAGATTTTTTACGTTAATAGTTGTTTGTATATGGTCCTACCCCCATTATATATTGTATATGTGTGTACACGCGCGTGAGTGCATGTGTATGTGTGTTCGGATCAATTAATTGTTACGACGTAAATTTGAATAATTATTTCGTTATAACAAAATGAAGTAGAATATATACTATTATTTTAGTTAAAACTATAACGTAATAGTAGTGACTATAGCGTTAACATAATTACTCATGTAATATTTTTATGTTTTATGTAACTAAAAGAATTGTCTAAAATTCATACACATGACTACATGAGACGACGTTACATAGTTATTACAAAGCCCATTACTCCACAAACTAGACTTGAGGCTATTACTAAATTGCCATATTAAGTTTGGCAAAAATATAACATCTTCGAATGTTAAACACCTATGAATAAAATGAAAATGTCCCTTCATAAGTTCAAGTTTCGCGGACTAAATATTTGAAGTTTGAGTGTGCTCAAATTGACTAGTTGTGCTTGCATGATGAATGCATCGTTGGTCGCGAGCTGTTGCCGCTCGCCTGATGAATCCAATGCCACAGAACTATTAAGTTGGCATTCGGACGCCACACGAAGTCTAAATAGATTGTTTTGTGACATGGTGCTTCAAATCTCTTAGATAAAAAAAAATAAATAACCCTTAGATCATGTATACAGGAGAGGTTACTTTTGTATGTTAAATCATCACATCAAGTTGAAGAGAGGGCCGTCAAGGGGTGGAAAACCCCTTTGGGCACTACCATATTAACGACGACGATAGACAAGATAAGGGTGTGAGACCAAACCTTGTTCCAACCAATTAAATCACCCTTTCACATTTTTGTAAAAGGACAATTAATAATAATAATTGTGTTATCAGTTAAGCTATTACGCATTTTAAATATAAAAAATAGGAAATGCGTCTATGTCGACGTGATACAAACAAATGACGGTACTTTTTGCACTATTTAGTAATTTGGTCTTAAAAAGCTATTCATGGATCCCACTTGATATGGAATCCAAGGCGAAAATGGTAAAGGTTTGAGTGAGATAGCAATGGCAATTAGCAACAATCGTGGTCGTCCTTTTCGGTCTAATTAGTCTACAAAACATACCTTCTTTCCATGTCACTAATTACTTGGCCTACGTCTTCGCACTTGTTAATATCATGGCCATTCTTCTATCTTAAAAATTATTTAATATAATAAAACTGAAAAGGAGTTATTACATTGACACCAAAAATAACCAGATAACAATTTACGACGTTGTCCTTTAAAAATTGGTTGACGAGTCAATTAGGTTTTATGATTTGGTAATAATTAGTACTAGCTTGTTTTATTAGTATGATGTTTCGTTTTTCATTTATATCCGTATTTAGTAACATATTATACATTCCAATAATGGCGTATACGCACGAGGTATGAAAAGTACAATATTAAGTAACAGAAACAAATAATACCTAACATTATAAAATCAAACTAGTGTTGTGGATCCAATTTGGAAAGTAAGCTAGATTGGTTAATATAAGAATAGTTTTGTTATAATGAATGTGTGTTTTTTGTTTCTATCGTTTGTTGTTTAAGAAAAGTTTAAGGTTTTGGTGTTATTCCACGACTAAATGCAACGAATGGAATCATTGAATTAATATGTCGTTAAGTTTGGTATAGTCGTTACGATAGTTTCTACGGATGATATATATATTTTTGCCAGATAATTATTTTATGAAAACTGCTTCGAGTATTCATTTCTATAGCTCAAAGGTTATTTTAACTCGTAAAACATAATAAATGACACCATGTGTTGTTCGTATAAGATGTAAGGTAAGAACATAAAATCGTGAAACTTTCACTTTGTTGTAAATTCAAAAAGTTTTGAGGTCTTATTTCTTATAATCAATTTAAGTAAACAAACATAGTCATTAGTCGATGTATAATCAAGACATGTCACCAACGTCTATAGATATCATGTCATTAGTTTTTATCGTTTCAAAACATATTTCATTTGCAAAACTATATAAACGAAATACTTTTTATGCATTCAATTATTTAAGACTATATGTTATGAGTTAACATCCAAGCCAGGTCAATTCTAGAGGATGCAAGGGTGGTACACACCATTACGTGGGGCCCGCCAAGGGAGTTAAGTGCAAGCCTGTGAGTGTGGAAGAAAAGCGGCAAAGTTTAAACCCAATACATGGAATTAGCTATGTAAAAAAGACGTATAGTAGAGCTAGAGGTGCACAAATCGGTTTTTTTAAAAAAACCGGTTCGGTTATTAACCGGACCGGTTTTTTTTTGGCCCGAAAAAAAAACCGGTTCGGTTAATAACCGGACCGGTTAATAACCGGTTTTTGTATGTCAAAACCCTAACCGGTCTAACCGGTTAGGACCGGTTTAGAAACCGGTTAGAACCGGTTTAGAAACCGGTTAGAACCAGTTAATAACCGGTTAACCGGTTTTTTTTTTTAAAATAACCGGTTAATAACCGGTTTTTTTTCATAATAACCGGTTTTAAAAAAAACCGGTTTTTCCATTAACCGGTTTGTTAACCGGTTTTGGCTCTAAAACTTGTAACCGAAATACGAACCGGCGGTTTGTAAACCGGTCAAACCGGTTTTTAAAAAACCGGTTTTCGTAAAAACCGGTTTCCGGTTTAAACCGGCAAACCGGTTCCCGGACCGGTTTTTTTGACCATCTCTAAGTAGAGCACCAACCCCACTACACATTTTCTAATAAGGACAAAAGAAAAATTATGTATAGATCATGACACTTATTATAAAGTATGTGACTAGTAAATGTCACCTTTATCATATAGAGTTAAAATTAAAACAATCATGTTTCAAAAGACAACCACGTAAAATATTGCTATAACTAATTTTTTTTTAATAAATATAAGCATACCTAACTAATAATAATAAATTATCTGGACTATAACTATATACATCACTCTTTAGAAATCACAAGCTACTCATCTCTTTAACATTAATACTTCTTTGTGACATCTTCCTCACCATATAAAAACACACACAAGGTATTGCTCTTTAACATTCCGAATCTTTTCTTGTATATGTATACAGTTTTTACAGTTCTCAGCATATTATTGATTCTGTAAAGGATAAGAATGGCCTTGTGGAGGTTGATGGAGACACTGAAGACGAAACTGAGGAATTTGAAGATGAAGAAATTTGTTGTTGATGACGGAAGTTCTTCACATAGTTATGACAAGATCGAGAAAAGTGAAAGCATGAGAGTCGAAATAAGAAGCAAGAAAGCGCGTAAACTTATTGAAGAAACGCTTAGAGTTGCTGATTCTCCAAGAACTACAAAGAGCTACTCTTTTTGATACCAGTAATATATGTTGCTACAATATATATGTACTTAAGTTGCAATTTACTATAAACTGAACATATTATTAGTATTACTATATACTGTTGGTATTATTATTATTTGATCTTATTCTAGTTTTTATGCTTAGTTCATGTCAATGGTATACATGCAGAAAATAAAATAAAAAAAAGATGTGGCTGCTGGGATTCGAGCCCAGGTCTCCACGGCCACAACGTGGAATTCTTACCACTAAACTACAGCCACATAATATGTTTATCAAAACTTAAATTTTTTATACATATAATATATCTAAAACTTATTTTTTAATGGAAGTAGGTAGGCTGTGGTGGCTGCAACATTTGAAAACTAAGGCCATCAAAGATGATCTCGGAGACTGCCCTGAAAACTAGATGCTATAAGAGCATTTATACCAACAACAAACGTTCATAAGTCTCAGTTTCACATGAGATTCTAGCACTCGTCATAAAAATACTCATTTTCTTTTACGACAACAAACCTTCATAAACGAACTTCAAGCCTAGATCAAGCCACGCCGGCTTCTTCTTGTCTGTGTCTAGCCACATCATCCGGACCACACCCGTTATGGGCACTTGTAGAGGTAGGGTACCAAAAAGACCCAAATACCCTTAAGTACCGCCCGCGGGGCACAGAGAATCCTCTTATAAGCTACCCGCGGGACACATGGATCACCCGCATATCACGATAGAGGAGGAACGCCCTCATAACATGCGCGGAAGCATTCGGGCATCCTCAGAAGTCGTCCGCAAGACAAGACACCCGTCCGCATAACGACGGGAGGACGATGCCCGTGAAACAGCTGTCACTCTCTAAAAAGAAGGCTCATGATTCTTACTTGGGGAATACGTGACATATTAAGCAATGAACAAAGGACACCTGGCCAGGTTGTTATAACCGTGCACATGGCCAGGGTGCAATCCATCCTATCGATTGGTGACACGTGTCCAGGTTGTTATACTCCTGCATATGATACGTATAGCTCAACCTATCAAATGAGGACACGTGTCTAGGCGGTTATCAAAGATCTTCTAGAAGAGGACAGCTGCCCCAATCATCTTCCATCATCCTTCGGCTATAAATACCTTGTCAAACGGTAAGAGGTATTCATTCACTCACCTATATCCAGACTACACTTAGTCTTGGTACTTCAGTACTTACTTCATTACGAACGTTACTGATTCTCACGCTGGAGGGTGGTTACAGGAAGACCCCCCTCTTATCCTTCCTGTGACGAGACTCACGGTGTGTTTTGCAGGTTCCGGTCACTAGACTTTTGGAATTCTTACTCATATCGTGTTGGTAGTTATCATATTGTACCCTGTTGACTCATTGGATCCAGGACCCATACCCGAGGAGTGGATCCGTGTTTCTTCAGTACTCAACTTACATTGTATAACAAACTGTAAATATTTACTATCGAAATTTTAACTTTTAGATTCAAGAGTATGTTATTTAAAGTTAGGCGTATTTAGTTTTTATATTTTTATAACTAAATTACTTATCGTATACTTCATCTTACTTACCAACCTATTAATTCGGTCTTTTTCAAAAACTAGATTACGTCATGAGTTATTTAAAATAAAATATGTAACTGCTTTATATTTTAATTTGGATTCGCCTTGTTAAGAACTTATGGTGCCTATAAAAACAAAATACGAATCGTGAATTTGGAATGAAATAGTAAACGAGATTTGAAATAAAAAGAAAGTAACGGAAACACGAAAATTCAATTCGTCCATCAATCTAATTCGCTAATTCATGCCTGGCTCATAATCGACCGACCCTGATAAATTCAACTCAAGAACACTTAACTATCAAAATTTTGAAACTGACTAATAAGTTAATAGAAAAACTGATCGTAAAACCTCATGTTAAACAGCTTTAAGGTTTTAAGTCAAACCGTGAACAAACAGTTTAAAATATTTGAATATTATATAAGTTTTATTGATATAATTTAGTCTTAATATTATTATATATTCTTTGGTATAAGTTATTAATCATATTCTACACACCCAACCCTTTATCTTGCCACAATCATTCAAAAAGTGGGATATCAATAATATCATCCATCAATGGTTTCTCATCAAAATTCCCAGATTGGAATGTAAATTCCTCTTTGTTTTGTGTTGTGTGATTGAATTATGGTTTCATTTTGTTTTTTATTTTGTCTTGATAAGTAAAGTTTCAACCTTTATATGGAATTGAATCTTGATTAATTCATGCTGCTGATACATATATATTATCCATATTTGTATCTAACTAGGACCACAGTCTACCCTTATTATTATTATTATTATTATGAAGTTTACCTATCTCATCAATCATTCAAAATTGGGATCTTCCATTGATGATCATCAATTCTATTTATATGCTAAAAAACAAAAAACATAGACACCAACCAAAGGTTCTTTGTTTAAGGTAGTTAGTTATATATCTTGATGTATTTGTTGGTAAAAGATTAGGAGTATACTGTGTTTGTTGTGAATTGTAAGTTTCTTGAGTAAAGTTTTAGTTTTTTTTTATGCAAATGTGATTTGGATTAGGTGTACTGTTTTTATTACTCAACTATCTTTTACTTGCTGCTGGTCCCAACTAACGAATTGGCTGGTAACGGTCTCACCTTTTATCGTATTTGTTTCCAACGGTCCGCGACTAACCGAATCCTAACACTGTTACTTATAGGTCGCCGGAAAAATGCTTTTGGCTGGAAAAGTCACATTTTTTTGCCAAAAAACTCAACCTGCACACCACCAATTAACTCACCGCCACTTGAGCACCACCAACCGATTCCGACGTTGGTTCTAGGATTCCGGCGACCTCAATAATTGGTGTTTTTACTAGAAAATGTTTCTTAATGGTCTGACCTAAGGTTACAAAGATGTTTGAGACGAAAATGCTGAGTTTTCTGGCAAAAATGTGAGTTTTCCGGCCATAAACGTTTTTCCGGCGACCTGCAAGCAACGGAGTTATGATTCTGTTAGTCGCGGACCGTTGGGAACAAATACGTTAAAAGGTGGGACCTTTACCAGCCAATTCGTTAGTTGGGACCGACAGTGACCAAAAGATGATAGACGTGATTAATAATAACCAATACACCTTTGGTTTATGTTGTTTCTTGAAAAAGGAATAAACTTTTTAGTGTATAATTCATTAATATTAGTAGTAGTGGCATTTGTTTTCATTGTTTGTTATATATATAACTATTTTGAAGATTGAATAATCTTTGATGTACTGAAAAGGCGAAATACTTGATTAAATTTGTTAGTTTGTATTGGTTTCTTTCTTTTAAAGTTTACATTTTTAATATTATTGAAAAGAATTTTATTTCACAGGTTCGTTTAATCTGCATTGGCAATCTTTACCGGATTTGAAGTGATTGTAATAGGCTTTTTGTTTGGTTCATGGTACGAACCTGAAAACCATTTTGATCGTGTTTTATGACATACTGGTTTTGTGTGTGGTCTGTGAGAGATTAAACGTTTCTTTAAACGGGCTTTCTTGCAGGCGACGAATGAAAATCTTCCTCCGAATGTAATAAAGCAGCTTGTTAAGGAGTTGAAGAATCTTGATGAAATCCCGCCACTTGGAATTAATGTAGGAGTAAATGATGATGATTTTTCAACAATATATGCAGATATCGAAGGCCCGGGTAACATTTTTGTTTTTATAATTTTTTGGGAATATTATGTTTGTTGTTCCGAGTGGATATAATATGTTATGTTTGCAGCTGGAACTCCGTATGAGAACGGTGTTTTTCGCATGAAGTTGATTCTGTCTCGTGATTTCCCACACTCGCCGCCTAAAGGTTCTATTACTGTTCTTTATCCAATGGTTTTGTAATAGCTGAATCCTGTTCATGACACGTTTAGTTAGATGTGACAAAAGGGGTGGATCTAACGACTAACGGTTCGGATAATTAGCCGAAATGAGTTGTGTTAGTCCACAACGTTTTTTACCTTTCGTTAGTTGAATTTTTGAATACTTAATGTTTTAAATATACATTATTATTATTATTATAAATAAAACGATTTAGGAGGTTTTAAAACACTTTATGTGGCTTTTGACCCGTTTAATCTGTTTTTTGTTATTTTAGTTTCAAAGGATGCTATATAGGCAAAGTTTAACTCAAGCTGACATGTTTTTTTTTCATAAATTATATAAATTGCATCTATGTTCCACACAATTTCTAAAGATTTTATAACTTTTGGTGGAGATAAAATTGCTATACATAGCAATGTATTTCACTTAAATTTCAAAGATTTTATACGTTTTGTTGCTAATGTGATTTTTAAAGGATATACAAATGCCATAGGAGTTGCATAATGGGTGGGTCGTATGCGTTGGGTGAAGGTCAAACCAGTGGCGAAGCTTGGACGAGCTTGTCGGGGGGGGGGGGGGAGGGGGGGGGGACTCAAAATGTATTCAAAAAATCATAAACGTCGAAAAGGGCTAAATTTACACTACGTATACAAATTTTCGGACGAAAACGGGTAAATTTACACAACTGCGAAAAAAAACAGGGGGGGGGGTGGGCCACCCCGGGCCCTCACTAAGCTTCGTCAATGGGTCAAACGGGTATTTTTTTGTTGGCCCGAAACATTTAAATTTTTATTAACGGTCTGGGTGTTGAATATGATTACAAAATTTGTATTAGCGTGATATTAGTTTAAATTCTCGCGCACATTTTTACCAACTTTCGAGTTTTGGCCTGCCATTTTTTTAACTAGTTTTTTTTACCAGTTACAGTAAGTTGCTTTTTTATGCAACATGTGTTTTTTTTCATGGAAATGTACTAGGTTGTTTTCTGACCAAGATTTTTCATCCGAATATTGCAACTAACGGTGAAATATGTGTTAACACTTTGAAACGAGATTGGCACGCTAGCCTTGGCTTACGCCATGTTTTAATTGTAAGTTTCGTATTTTGTTTATTCATTTTATGTTTGTAGTTAGAAATCACTAAGCTTTGTTTTTTGTTATGTCTTATTGCAGGTAGTTAGATGCTTACTGATGAAGCGTTTCCAGAATCTGCATTAAACGAGCAGGCCGGCAAAATGCTGCTTGAAAATTATGAGGAGTATGCAAGACATGCCAGGTCAGCAGCTATTGCCATGCTGTCATTTGCAGTTTTGTTGTTTGTAGTTATTGTAGTGAAAATCCTTGTGCTTTTTCATGTTTCTACTATGCGGCTTCAACTGAGTTCAAGAAATCTTGGAATAATGTAACCCGAGGGCTGTTCGAGCTCGAGCTCAAACTATAGCGAGGCAGCTCGACTTGGCTCGAGGTCAAGCTTGAAGTAAAACGAGCCTATGATCGAGCCAACGAACTGAGCTTAGGTCAAGCTCGGCTCAGTTACAAAAATGAGCCAATTTGGTTCAGGTCGTTTCAAATCATGTTTTTTTAGCTAGTTTTATTCAAGCTTTAATCGAGCGAGGCACTAACCCGAATTTCAAGCTGCGAGCTTTTTGAACAGCCCATCGCAACGCCTTTAGAAACCTTGAAAATTTTGAATAAAGTTTTAAACTTTAAAAAAAATCTTGAAATATCAAATCGTGTTTTAAAGAAATCTTGAATAATGGTTTAGACTTTAAAATATATCTTGAAATATCAAATCATGGTTTAAAAAGAAAAAAAATACTTGAATCTTGAATAATGCCTTCAGAAATATTGTTAAACTTGAACAAAGGTTTAAACTTTAATAAAAATCTTGAAATATTGAATCATGGTTTAAAGAAATCTCGAATCTTGAATAACGGCTTAGACGAATGCTGAGACTTTAAAGAAGCTTAAAGTTTTTTTTGAATAATGGCTTATTTTTTATTTTTTGTACTATCGAATAAAAAGTTATCGAAATCTTGGAGCTTGAATAACGAAAAGTAACGTTTTTTGGAAGATTTGAATAACTGGCATGAATAAATCAATATATGCATCTTTACCATGTACAGGTTGTACACTGAAATACATGCTCTAAAGCCAAAACAGAAGTTAAAGGCAGGGGCTATATCCGAGTCAACTGCTGCAAACATTGACCAAACATCTTTGGTTTGCAGCGTTGACCCGAAAAATGTGGTGGTGCCTACGCCTCTGTCCCCTTCATTAAACACCATGAAAGGGGGGAGCGGTCAGGATCACCCGACAACTGCTGCCACCGTGGCCCCAACCGTGAGTGCGCATAAGAAAGGATGCGGGTTGGTCAAGGGTCAAACCGATAAAAAGAAGATTGATGCAAGAAAGAAAAGCTTGAAAAGATTGTAGTATTGATGTGTGTATATAACTTTGTTTTGCTTAATGAACAAATGTAGGTTGAATGTGCATCTATGCAGCGGCGAAGCTTGGGCGAGTTCGTCGGGGGGGGGGGGGCTCAAACGGTATTGTAAAAATCATAAACTAGGGGGGTCGGCCTCAAATTTTCGGTATAATACGGGTAAATTTACACTACGTATACAAAATTTCGGACGAAAAAGGGTCGATTTACACTACGGTGCAAAAAAAAACAGGGGGGCCGGGGTGGGAAGCTTCGCCCCTGATCTATGTCAGACGGAAAACTGATTTTTTTCTATTTCTTTCTTAGTAACCTAAGCAGTTAATGCGTGAGATATCGATAATTCTAATATCATGTAAAATTCACATATATAACAATTTAACACTAATAATTCAGTATGTTCTCCTACCATTAACAAATTAACATTTTGCGATTTACAAAACACTAACAATCATAGCAAGTATGATGCAGCACACTAAAAGAGAATGAAGGCTAATCATGTTAATTCTATGAATACCCGTGATGATCCTTCCCCAAACCCCCAAATTTGACCCAAAAGGCTAGAATTCGAAAAGGCAAATCTTTTCTTTTATTATAATCTGATCAATGATCAGTCACAAGAAAACTTACATATTAATAAAACATCCAAAATGGGCTTGGGCCAACAAAAACAACCACAGGCCCAACAACAGCCCAAAAGAAAACCCAAACACTAGACGAAAAACATAAAAGTGGTCTAAAAGTGTATCTAGAAGCCTTATTTCCAACGATCGTTTTGACTGGTAGCATGCTTGAAACGGAGGCCCGTAGCCCAAGTTATGCGCATTTTCGTGCAGCACCTCCGGAAACGCGATCTTGGGCCTCCAGAAACATCATGGTCCGATCTTCTACAGTTCTACACTTTGGCCCACATCAAAGTAGTAACTGATTAATACTTAAAACACTAACATTGAACATTAAAAAGTAATAGTTAAGACTTAAAACACTAATATCGGGAATATCGGTGATATATCGATCAAATATCGTCGATATTATCAGTACTGATATTATGACCGATATTTTACCAAGGTACGGATAATCGATATATCAGTGATATATCGATGATGTCGAATGCATAGTTAGTAACTACTATTATCAGCACTAGCTAATTTTTATTGACAATTTTATCCTCTATCAACATTCAACAATAACTAATCAACAGTAACAACACTAAGGTGCCACTAGCAATAACTTTGCTGCTGAGTGCTTATCACCAGTTTTTTTCACCTTAATTACTTTAGGGTTAGTACCCACTAAGCACACAATGTTACTCACCGTACATTCTTATTGGGTACTTTAGTCTAATAGACAATTGATGTTGATGCCCATTAGTTTAATATTGGGTACATTCTCATTGGGTACTTTACTCCATGTTGACTTTTACTTTTGCAATATATTCCATAGGTTATTTTGTGTTTAATATTATTAGAGAATATTATAGAATATATTATGAAAAGGATCAAAAATAATTATTTTTACCCATTAGATTCCTTGAATAACCAATATATTTTCAGACATCCAAAATGGTCATTTTTATAATATATCGGATCCCACCGATTAAATCTGTCACCTGACCAATTAGACTACTAGCCGACCGTCTTTGCAACCACCCACAATAAGACAAGTGTAGTAGTGTACTTGTATTCGGTCAGGACCCGACAAATTTCCAACATCCGACCTATTTAAGAAAAACGACTAAATAAGGAACTTTAAACGGTTGGATCCGACGGTTTATTAAACAATCGACCCTTTGTTTAATAAATGTATTTTCCACCCGTTTAGAAAATTGTCAGCCACTGATCTATTTCCTTGGCTAGCTAATACGTTGTGTTCCTGAGTTCATTTATTGAAGATACATAAGTGAAAGTGTGATACGCAACAACACCGATTGACGTATTGATGATATATAAGTGAAAGTGTGATACGTAACAACGGTTTCTTGTGTAACACAATTTTAACCCCGCACCGATGGAACAAAAATAAGTTATATGTGTAACTCGCATAATTGGCGGACCTTTATGATATATCCAATAATGTTTTGGGTACCGGGGCCCATGTTTT
The DNA here is from genome assembly GCF_021521415.1 of Bidens hawaiensis. Classification (NCBI taxonomy): domain Eukaryota; kingdom Viridiplantae; phylum Streptophyta; class Magnoliopsida; order Asterales; family Asteraceae; genus Bidens; species Bidens hawaiensis. Next base: position 769,233 of record NW_027491689.1, on the reverse strand, counting down.
TGGGGCTCGGAACTTCTACATATATATATATATATATATATATATGATATATCCAATAATGTTTTGGGCTTAGAAGTAGTAATATATATATGATTTTTGTTTTTGGGCTTAGATTTATTTGGTATTAGTTTTCTAATATTTGCCACCAACCAAACCCCCCCCCACCCCACCCCACCCCACCCCACCCCACCCAAAAAAAAAATAATAAAATAAGAAGCTCAAGTCCGCCATTGACTCGCATAAAACAGATACGCGACTATGAATTTGTGTATTTCATGGTTATAAATGTAACTTATTTCTAGTATGTCACACCCCATGTGACCCAAATTCTAGAGTCTTATTGTTAATGTACAAGAGAGCAAGATTGCATACTTGCATGTGAAATGTGCACTTGAACAATACCAAAATTTATAAAATTAAAATAAAAATAAAAAGGCCAAGATAATAAACTTATTCCAAAATCTCCATTTATTTAAGTCCATGAAAACAGAACCTCAGCTGCTAGTCATTAACCCCAAATAACCAACAATACATACTTCCTAACAGGCTAGAGGCCCTTCCAACTAAACACTATTTACACTTTTGCATTGTCCATGCAAACTTATATTGATATTCATCCCATCATCTCAACTCCTAATTTAACTTCACAACAGAACTAGCTTGCGGTTTGAACTGATTCTCGGTCTCAACCAACCCTTGTCCGACATACGCTTTCATTCGCCTCTTCAACTCTTTCCTATATAAAACAATTCACCATACAATGATCAACATTAATGTCAAAGAACAACTTGTTACACAAAAGTAGGGGTGCGTAAGGAACCAGAATTACTGAAGTAACCTAACCAAAACAAAAACCGACAGTTTGGTTTTGCATGTAATAAAAACCGTAAAAACCGAACCAAACTGAATTTCCAGCTTTTTATATTTTTATTTTTAAGTAATTTATAAGAACGTAATAAATATGTAACTCTAGTATTTTTGGCTAAATGTATAATATTCAATTATTTAATCATTAATAAGATTATTTATACATAAATTCATTATTTTCAGCCTAAAATTTTCAAGCTTATATGGCAAAACCGAAAAAACCTAAACAAAACGAAAAACCGCAAAACCAAAGCTGAACAGTTTCAAAAATCCAAAAACCAAAGTTTCGGTTTTTGGTTTGGTTTTAGCCCAAACCGCATCATGTACACCCCTACACAAAAGTACAACAATGACACTTACATCATGAGTTGTCGATCAAGATTCGAAGAAGACAACAACCCTTTATTCTCTTCGGCTCGTCTTAAAAGATAAGGCATGATCTGATCAACAGGCCCGAACGGTAAATACTTGCTAACATTAAAGCCCGCGTTCCTTAACCCAAATGTCATCGCCTCGGACATCCCATAAAGCGAAGCAAACTCCAGCTTCTCACTATCTTTCCCGATCCCCAAATCACGCGCCTTTTGAGCAGCAAGCTCGGCTGTAAAATAGTAAATCCATTCATAACACAAAGTTAGTGCGAACCCATGCCCGAAACAAAGATCTTTAATTCGTCTCAAGAAATACCTCGCTTTCGAGATAATTGTTTTCAATGATCGATTTTCAAGTAACCAAACCATTACAATCCTGATTCAGAATACATTTTTATCAAACTTTGGTGCGCTAGATTTATCTTTTTAGTGATAAATATTAATAAAAATAATAATAATCTTTAAGTTAAAGTAACTTAACTAAACAAAACTAAACCAAACCATATTTCAAGAAAATAATAAAGTTTTCAACTTTACCTGACTCAAGATTATGTGTTGCAAGAATAAGTCCTCCAGGACCATTAGCCACTTCATCTAGCACATATTCAGCACACCCATTGTAACATTTATGTGTGTCATTAATATTATTATGTATAGGTGACTCAACACCTAATGAGCTAGCCAACTTGCTTTCACTCCACATATATGCACCTCTAACCAACTTGAACCCAACCGGCAACCCCATCTTATCAGCAGCCTTTTTAGTCTCAAATAATCTCTCACCAGCGTCTTTTAAATAAGCTTGAATGGTCCCATACACCATTGGCTTTTGACCCTTGTTGTACATAACCGCAGCCGAATATGTAAAATAATCGATGCCTGGTTGGATCGATGTGTCTTCGGCGTCGATGACAACGGGTACATTGCATTCTATGCTTTTGTTGCATATGTTGATTAGTCTTTGGTGGGCTAGTTCAAGGTCATGTTCTTCTTGTGCATTCAAAGGTGATGGTTTTTGTAAAGTGTGGTAGAATGGGCTCGATTCGGCGAATATTGGAAGGGTTTTGAGCTTCCATGGAAGAGTTGTTGATGTGGGGTTCTTGTATTCCCATCTTAGAAGATCACTTACTCTTTTGAGTAGTGAGATTGGGCAGATTGCTGTGATCTTTACCACCACAAAGCTTACCTGATTTCATCAAAAGTTTATTAGTGATTACAGCGAAACAGAAGACATGCGGACAACAAGCTGCAATGCTGACCCTTTATTAATTTTATCAAGATTTTAGTATATGAAAGAAACAAATCAATCAAATGTTTTCCAATTTATGGTTTCATACCAAATTTTAATTAACTTATCAAGATTTGAGTATATTCAAGAATCAAGGGAATCAAATGTTAACAATTATGATTTCAAAATAAATAAAAACTTGATTAATTTTTCAAGATTCTAGTAGATTCAAGAATCATATCTTTACCAATTTATGATTTCATAACAAAAGTTGATTAATTTATCAAGATTTTAGTGTATTCAAGAATCAAATGGCAAAATGATTCTTACCCAATTAGTGATTTGAAAACAAAAGTTGAACGATTAATTAATCAAGATTTGAGTAACTTAAAGAATCAAATAAAAATAAGATCTTTTCCAATTTATGCATTCAAAATATATTTAAGATTATACAAAATCAAAGCTAAAACACATTTTGAGCAAAAGATTGTGACTAAATTTCTTAAAAAACATACAAATTAAAAAAAAATAAGCAAGAATTTGTGTTTTATATTAAAATTTCTTAAAAAACATACAAATTGAATAAAAATTAGCAAGAATTTGTGTTTTATATTAAAATTTCTTAAAAAAACATACAAATTGAATAAAAGTAAGCAAGAATTTGTGTTATATTAAAATTTATTAAAAAGCATACAAATTGAATAAAAATAAGCAAGAATTTGTGCTTTATATTAAAATTTCTTAAAAAAACATTCAAATTGATTAAAAATAAGCAAGAATTTGTGTTTCATATTAAAAAATGGTTCAATAAGAAAACTTTTTGTTAAGAATTAATTAAATATATACTAAGAAAATAAACACTAAATTGGCATGCATATAAAAAAATGATTCTGAACAAAAATTAAAAAAAAACTAATTAAATACACACACAAAAAAAAAAGAAAGAAAACAAGTTGGTTGTATTCATACATAAATAAAATAAAAAATGGTTTGTTAAAAAATGATTAAATACACAAACAGAATAATCATAAACAGAACATGTATGTAAGTGGTAAGTACACATCCGTACTTGGGTTTATTTTAATCAACAAAATCAAACCAAAAAAAAAAACTTAATTATTTTTTACAATAATAATAATAATAATAACAAACTTACAGAAGATGGAGGCAAAAACTGAGTAGACTCAACAGTTTTAATAAACTGTAACGCATTATTATCACACGACTCATTATCCATCGTATGCTCCAACCCATAATCCAACATCCCTCTTAACCCGGATTCCCATAGCTTATTCACTGTCCGACCCGTTTCCTCTAGATCCGACCCGGCCACAAAGTGTTCATACGACGTGTGCTTTATAACGCCCAACACAATATCCCTTAACACGCCCACTTGCATCACCCGTGACCTCATCACCCATGTCCCCATATCCACCACCGGCTCCACCGCCGCCAGGTTTAAGTTAGCCGCGGACCGTAACAACTTACCCGTCGTTACCGACGAAAATAAGCCTTTCGTATCGTCGAAATCGAATATTGAATTAGTTGTTACAGTCTCTAGCGGCGGTTGAGTCAGTGGCACGTCATTATTATTATTATAAATATTATTATTATTGTTAATAATATTATTAATATTATGCGTGGTTGTGGTATTGATAGTGGTGCGTTGGGCAGAGCGGGACCGAGGGGCGGTTAAAGTAGTGGTGGGGTAGGGTGAATTTATGCGTTCGGTAAACGTGCGGATTAATTTTTTAGAGAGAGAACCATTGGTGGTCATAGCCATCAATGGGGAAACGCGAAGGTAGTGGTGGGGGCGACGTCGGGTTGATAAAAATTTAGGAAATGTTTTGAAAAAACGATGGTGGCCGAGGAAACAGAAAATGGTGGTGGAAGTTTAAAAATGAAAGGCTGTTTTTTCGGCTAATTAAAAGTGTGTTTTGTGTGGGTTGTCTTGAAACTAGGGTGGGCTATATATAGGCAGAGAGTTTATGTTTCGGGTTAGAATTTGGTGACCCGACCCAACCCGGATGAGATAAAAGTAAACAAAAGGTGTGGACCAGGGATAGAATGGTCATAAAAGGGTTGTGCTAAAGTAACGTGGGTGATACCGGATCAACTTGAGATTCTGTTAATGTCAAGGTTCAAAGATTCTGTTTTTGAAAAGTTGTAGGAATCTTCGTTTTTATTTTTCTATTTAAATGTATTAATGGTCATAAAAGGTATTAAAGTTAGTTCATTATAAATTTATTTATGTTAATTATATAAATGAATAAATATATTTGGAACTTTATGAAAGAAAATCACGTTTTAAATACCAATGAATTTTAGTATTGATGTTTAACTAATTGTTATTTAAAAAGGATTCGTTACAAAGCATGTTCGTAACCAACAATTTAATTAATGAATCGTATCCGGGTCATATGATTATATATTTTTTTTACCACTCTACCACTAGCTAATTAGCTAACCATTTATTTATGTTAATTATATAAATAAATAAAATATATTTAGGACTTTAAGAAAGAAAATCACGTTTTAATACCAATGTATTTTAGTATTGATGTTTACTAATTGTTATTTAAATAAGATTGTTACAAAGCACGTTCATAACCGAAAATTTAATTAATGATTATGAGATTAAGGAATCCTCCGTTACAAAATTAGTTTGAATCGTTTAAATATATATTTTTTTTGTTTTTCTTTATATAGTTTTATAATTTTATATATATATATATATAATTTTAATTGCTTACGGCAAGCTTTTTCTAACTCGTTATTTATTTTTAGTTGATGTATGAATACACTATGTGTTCCTTGTGATGCTCTACTTAAAATTCGTTTCTATGTTGAAAACGTCACTAATTTAGCTTAATTTATGTGTTACCATATTTTGTATAACTATTTAAAAGTAAATTCCATGTTATGTTAAACTAATTTTAACGAAGAATGAGAACAAATAAGGTAAGAAGTATGTTGGATTGAAACCAATTAAGTCAAATCAACTATATTAAACGGTCAGATTTTCTTAAATTAATGTATTTACACAAGACAATCTGATATTAATACTAAATTAAACCATTTTCTAAATCCTTAACTCGATAATAATAACTTAATAACCATAAAAACTTAATATTAATAAAACCTATTTATTATAATTTGATTTAATGTGAAAAAACAGGAATCTGTTGATTCCTGCAAGTAGAGGAGACCACTAGGGCAGAGTGTGGGGTCAGGCTTGCACTTTTATTTGATTACTTTCTCCATTAATTTTGGATTCTACAACAAACACCAAAAATGTCTCCACCGTGAATATAAATTTATTAAAAAATATTACTAAACAATCAAAACAACACGAAACATATCTAAAAAGGAACGAACCATATAATAATAAAAAAAGTCATGTGTAGAATTAGTGATTTTAGTGCAATGAAACCATAGTGTTTAGCGTAATTTTCTTTGATCATTGTTGTCATGTGTAGAATTTAGTAATTGGAACATACAAGTCAATTTTGGTAGGTTTGTAATGTCGAAAGGTTGGAAATTTTTGGTTGAAATGTCTTGGTTAGTTGTATTTGTCCATAACTGGCATTATGTTTCACTGACATAAGGGGTGATGGTTAATGATCTCATGTTTAAAACCCGGCTCACATAAAAAGTTGTATCGGTCCAAAAATATATAACTTGTATATGTTCTATATATTCATGGAGAAATTTAACATGAAGCACTAACATTACATAAGTATATAATTTTGTATTATCAAATTATATAAAATATGATCTTGTTTTATATGTTATATATGTATCCGATACTAAGTAATATGATTTATCTAAACATTTTAGAATAAAAATATTGCAACCGTCACATTTTACTTTTGATATGGATTGATGTTTGACGATATATTGTACATGTAAAATCATATTTGACTAAAACTTGCAAAAACTTCCCATGTACATTTAGGGTGTAACAAAGTTGATCGAACTTGTTTAAGCTTGAAATCGGTTCATTTCGAGCTTTACTTTAAGCTTTGCTTGTAATTACATAGTCATAACATAATAAATTTTATATGTAATAAATATAAATTAAATAATAGAGTAGTGAACTTACCACTTATAAGATTTTATTCATTAAACAAACATACAAGTTGACATAGTGATAAAGAGAAAGACAATCTAGAAAATTTGAATAAAGTAGTTTGGTGAGGTGAGTCAGGAGTGAGCTGTTTCATTAAAGGTGGGTTTGGTATATCAAACAACAAAAGCTGTCAAACTATAACAACATTAAATGTCATGCACAATCCAAGTCAGCATGTGTTGTCCACATGATGTGGAGTCCATATCTCCAATTGGTTTCATCCAACGGTGCATAATATTCCTACCCCTACACGCTACCATCACACCTAGATTCTAGATTCTACAAATAGAAATAATAATAATATTAATAATAATAAATAATTCAATTATTTGACTTGAGGACCCAATAGTAAATTTGTGTTGTGTGATATAATATAACGTTGGATGGTCGTCAGGAAACAACTAACACGTGTGAAATTGTTTTATACGTGTATATTGATAAGCATTGCGGTGTACATTTTACACCGTATAGACTTCGAAGATAAGCACGCTAGTGGGCCCACTAAGATAAATACAAGGTCAGTCAAACGCTTAAATTTATGGCTTTTTGTAGAGTTTGCTTTTATTTTAAGGAATAACAAATATATGTTTATAATAATTATTATTCAGGTAATGTCGGTGTTGTAAAAGTAGGTCTAGACGGCTAAATACTTGACAAGTAATTCTGGAATATTCTTAAACTAAGTCGAGTATTAATAACTACCCTCTCGATTGACTTGGCAGGCCTAACGACTTATGCAACCATGGTTTCACAACATTATGATTAATATATTTTACAAACTATTCAGATAAAGCCATTATAATGGTTAATTAATTTAGTTTATTTATTAGAACAACTAAATGCTGTACACTAAAGCATTATGTTTTATAAAACTAATCTTGAAATGGAGGCCACTGCTCCGCGCAAAATTTAACATTTTGTATACTTGGTAAAGTAACCTTTTTTTTCTTAAAAAAAAACAAACGTTGTTATTTAAAGAAAACTTAGTTGTCAAATATGTCGATATGTTAAGCTATAATAAGTTAATGACACCAAAAAGACGTGGATAATAGATGTTAGTTAAGATGACATAACTATTTACAAAATTAAAAAACGTATTATTTTCTATATATCATATTTAAACAAAAAAAAGTACCATTACATTATGCATTATGTATTTAGTGAGAAATAGATTGACGGTTTTGTAACCATGTTTTAGATATAGCACTTAGAACAAAAGATACAAGTGAACTGTGTTGTATTTATTTGTTTATATAAACAAAGAAAGGAATTATGTCAATTGCAAAAAAATAAATTAATTCCAACTGTAAACTTATCAAAACAATTAAAAGGTAAGGAATGGGGCCTAGCCATGATGGAATGATGTGTATCTGACTAGGAGTAATCTTAATTACGCGAAACTAGAATATTCCGATTATTATATATTTAAAATATGTTTTCTTGTTTATATTTTCCTTTTTAAAATACAAAAATTTCAACATCTATCATGTGTTTTTAAACGTTTCTTATACTTTAATTAGGTAATTTAGTTTATATGTTGTGCCTTTTATAATTGAAGTATTGCAATGTTCAAAAAATAAATAGCCTAACTCATGTACAAGTAATCATTAAACGTATTCGACACGGACTAACATTTTACCTTTTAATAGATCGACCAACCACAACGTCTAGCCATGGTCTCTAGTTTATCGAAAGATGTCATTAGTTGGTACAATTACCTCCAGAACAACCTATTGGTAATCACGTGAGACGCTTGGCCATGGTCATTCTACGACAACCATCAGGTTGCTCTTGTTATCATTCGTCAAACTTGCGCTACCACCTAAAACCCTGCTCAACTATTTTTGTCTGGCATACGAAATGGCATTCGACGGGAGCTAAACATCCTTGAACCGCGACCCTTAACCCACACAATTAATATACAATTCCTTCCAAACTTCTTAAATAACATATACATCCAAACCAAAATCAAAATATCATGTATATATGTTTCTTAATTATTAAGATATCAAACTTGCCCATTTTAATTTGTTTGGTTAAAAATGTTTTAGCAAAATTTTAAAACTTTTTAAGTTTTTCTTTTATTAGGTTTTTTACTTTTCAAAACTAATTTAAAATAAAACATTTTACAATGGCTATAAAAGAAGCCATTATAAAATATCAGTGATACTTTCACAAAATAATCTAATTACAATAAAAAGTTAGGTAGGTAGACAACAATTTTCATTGTAATCCTTTTTGAAAGTTATCATTTTTTTTTTCACAAAAGTTATTAAGGTAGGTTTTCAACACTCTTCGAAAAGTCAATAAACATAAGAAGCAAGTGGCGGAATGGCATCTACGACTTTTTGAAGTAGCCCAACAAGCTTATCGATCATTGTGTCCCAAATATCCATATCAAATTATTGCACTTTAGTAACCTTAAGAAAAGGACACGCCACATGAAAATATAATTTCTATTCTGAAGCGTTATGATTATATCCGTCGTTTTTTTTCTAGACCATTACTAGAGTTTCGATTTAGTTATTGCAATCTAATAACTAGTTGTTTCTAACGTGGAATCGTTGAGCTAAATGATGTTGTGCTATTGTGAACAAATAGTGAAAAGAAATTGTTTCGACAATTAGAAAAGATAATTAAAACGTAAAATTACAATTATCTTTTCTTTTGTAAGACCAATTTTATTACAACTAACAAGTTGCAAGAAACCTAAAGTAACCAAACTAATTACAAAGGAAAGTTGAGAAAGTTAAATTACACGTTTACGCCAATCATCCCAATTGTAAGGCCCCGTTACCGGTAGCCCTACTTTCATGTTTGATTTACTCATAAACGCAGTTCTAAATATCAGAGTTAATTAAAACATTCGCGGAATATAAAAGCTTTCATAAAACATTTCATAACAAAACACGTCTTGTCTTAAAACATCATTTTGTCTTTCAAAATAAACGAAACATTAAACTTAAACGTCTTGAGTCTTCCGATGCCAGCCTCTTATTCAGTGCCACGTGTCTCCTCAAGCGAGCTGCCTCATCCTACTCACCTGCGTGCATACTAAAAGTCAGCTACGCTGAGTGAGTTATAGTTAATCATACATTATACAATACACATAAACTTATTTTCTTTCATTCATACTTTCATACTTTCATACTTTCTTTTGTATTAACTTACTTTCATATCTTACGTTATAAAGAGCATTACGCCCTACATTCCTCGAGTATTATTAGGGCTCGGTACATTAGGGCTCGGTACCCTCCTTCCTCGAGTATTATTAGGGCTCGGTACCCTCTTTCCTCGAGTATTATTAGGGCTCGGTACCCTCTTTCCTCGAGTATTAGTAGGGTTCGGTTCCCTAGTTCTCGAATATTAGTAGGGTTCGATTCCCTCTTCGTTACCATACAACCATACATCATACCTCGAGTATTATTAGGGCTCGGTACCCTCTTTCCTCGAATATTAGTAGGGTTCGGTTCCCTAGTTCTTGAATATTAGTAGGGTTCGATTCCCTCTTCGTTACCATACAACCATACATCATACCTCGAGTATTGTTAGGGTCCGGTACCCTCTTCGTAGCCATATGTCACACCCTCAAAATCCACTAACGGAGTTTTACCGTCAGAGGGTGTGAACTGGCAGGATCGGAATCATTAGTTATAATCAAACCAAAGAAAAACGTTTAAATGAAAGTAAGTGCGGAAGCGTAAAACCTTAATTCAAAAGTTGCGTCACGCAGGACGACTTAAAACCAAATGTAACTGTTAAAATTAAGTTTGCAGAATAAAAGTGTTTTCATTAATGCATGCTCCTAAACCGCGCGCCCGCCTCGGCTACCTGAGAATAACATACTAAAAGTGTCAACACAAGGTTGGTGAGTTCACAAGTTAAATAAGATAAATCGTTTAGCGTTTTGCGTAACCTCGTTACGGCGTTTCAGTGTTGCGTAACCCCGTTACGACGTTTGAGTGTGTAACCACGTTACAGCGTTTGAGTGTGTAACCACGTTACAGCGTTTGAGTGTGTAACCACGTTACAGCGTTTGAGTGTGTAACCACGTTACAGCGTTTGAGTGTGTAACCACGTTACAGCGTTTGAGTGTGTAACCACGTTACAGCGTTTGAGTGTGTAACCACGTTACAGCGTTTAAGTGTGTAACCACGTTACAGCGTTTAAGTGTGTAACCACGTTACAGCGTTTGAGTGTGTAACCACGTTACAGCGTTTAAGTGTTTTGCATTACCAGATAGTGTTATGTCAAATTATATATCGATAGGTAGCTAATCTATACAATAAGTATCGCTAAGTGGTTCGCGACCGAAGCTGACTGTTTATCAAGTGCCCGTCACCAGGTCCTCCAGACCATGGTAAGTGTTAGCCAAAATTACACCCGCTCGACCTCCAGTCGAGTTTAGCGTTGGGTGGGGTTTGTCAAACCCAGTAGTACTACTCAACAGTGACTCGCTATCCAAGATATTAACCGGTTCGATGTGTAGGACTTCAATTGTTTCGTTTGCCACTTAGCCTTTACAAGTGATATACAATTTACTAACAAAATCTTAAAAATGTGTTGTGGAGTATGTTATCTCCCCCAAAAGAAAAGCGTTTAAAACAGTTTAAAAAGGGGAAAGTGAAACTCACTGTTTGCGAAGAATATCCGATCTAGATCACCGAGTGATGCGCGTCGTAGAAAACTCTCTAGCGTTCTAAAATAACAAAGAGATTTTCTAAGTATCGGAATGTTTAACGAGTCTCTAGACTCGGCACATAATACCTATGCACGTAGCATGTTTCGTGTTTCGTTTGTGAATCGTGTGTGACTTAAACAAGTAAAATTGTGATACGATACATGAGTGAGCAATTACTTTCGTGTCACGTACTAATAATGTATATCACTAGCAATTATTCCCGTAAGGGCATTTTGGTCAACAAACAAAGACTAACTAACCATTATTCCCCATAAGGGCAATTTGGTCAATTCATGGCAATCAACTAACAACTATTCCCCGCAAGGGTATTTTGGTCAAAATACAACAATTTTATAAAAACTATCATATTTCATGCATTCCTATACAACTCAGCAGCTAGTTTCGTTATGACAGAATTTCTATTTGAAAGATTGCACTAGTTCACCGATCATAACGTCTCAATTAATTCACCAAAAATCACCACAGAAGCATACATATCTTAGGTTTCCAGAACATATTTCATCTTATTTTTATTCCACATATTTTTCTTATAATGACCAAAACATTACAGCAAACTCATATCAGTCAGATTCATGCGCAACAGAATGTTATTTACAATTCCCGTTAAACGAAAAATCCAATAAATGCAAGACCACTTGGGTTTGGTTCCTAACTCAGTGAGTCAACCTCCAGAAGTGGAACCAACCCAATTGGTCTCGTAGTTCATGAGATATAACATTTACAACATAACCTAACAGCAGGTCTAACAGCTCAGCTTTGCATCACGTTTTTGTAAAATCATAAAAGTATACTTCCACTTATCCAAAAATTACGAATTTATACTTCATAGAAACTAGACTCAACCTAGTTTACTGCAGTACCCACAATCTCAATCAATTTTCACGTTTACACTTCGTTACAGTCAGTTAAACATCGTATATACGTTCTGTCCAGAATCTGTTCACATCAAAACTCATCATAATAACAATCTATGAACTATCATGCATCCATATAACCCTCTAGACACTATAACTACTATCCATGCATATCAATCACACCATACATACAAGATTAGGGTTTTATTTGAACTCACAATCAAGGACACAACAATTAACATGCAATACTATCAAACTAGTTATCAATCATCATCAATTAAATCAAGAATCACATGAATATCATAATACCAAGAAATCAGCCATAAAGGTTTACAATTAACCCAATAAAACTAACAATTAAACATAGAGGATACATAGAATAGTTGTGTATACCTTCCTAGCACCTTAATCTTCAATCAAACTTGAAAGATCTTGATTGTGTGTGTGTGTATATTAATCGATCTCAAGGAAATAAAGGGAGGGGATGGCTGCCGATTTTTGTAGGGGAATAGGTAGGAGGTTAGGGTTTAGGTTTACCATGTATTTATAAAGGAATATGTTACACTTTGGCCCCTCAACTCCTAAGTATTACTTTTTCTAGAACATTCTATCATAACTTGCACATTAAGTTAACATTAAGTATTACTTTTTCTAGAACATTCTATCATAACTTGCACATTAAATTAACATGACAATAATATTATCACATAACACATAATCCTAACACATAATTATCACATAATTAGTGTTTTAGTGTTTTTCGTTTATTCATCAATCGTTTGCGTTTCGGTGCAAATCCCGAAAGACTACTACACATGTAGTAAGTGTTAAGCGTCATTTAAACCCTAGTTTAAATGTAATGAGGTTTGCGTTTAGATTCAATAATCTAAAGTTTGAATTGACGGAGTTGCGTTAACGGAGTTAACCTGAAATTGACGATTGTCACATCATTCCCATGTTAAAGAATTTTCGTCCCGAAAATTTGAGTCAAGTCGTGATGAGTGTCTGAAAAAGTAAGAAAAATTTTCAGTTTGTCATATCATCCCCTAGTAGAAAGAAATTTCGTCCCGAAATTTAATTCATACCTCCGGTGATTTCTGACGGTTTGCCGGGTTTCGCGGTTTTCTATGTTTGGTCAGCCCTTCAAAAAGGTGAGGATACTTTTTCATCATTTGATTCTCGCGTTCCCACGTGAACTCCGGTCCACGTCTCGAGTTCCAATGAACTTTAACAATTGGAATTTTGCTGTGCTTGAGCGTTTTGGTTTCCCAATCCAAAACCTCAACTGGTTCTTCAACGAAGCGTAACTGTTCATCAACTTGTAGTTCCTCCAAAGGGACTACTTGAGTTTCATTGGATAGGCATGTGAAAAACATTGTGTACACTACTGAGTTCTGCTGGTAAGTCCAGTCGGTACGCCACTGGACCAACGCGTTCCGTTATCCGATAAGGACCAACATATCGTGGGTTGAGTTTGTTTCGCTTTCCAAAGCGAACCACACCTTTCCAAGGTGAGACTTTGAGTAACACTCGATCGTTTACTTGAAATTCGAGAGGTTTTCGGCGCTTGTCAGCGTAACTCATTTGGCGATCACGTGCTGCTGCCATGCGGTTTCGGATTTGAACAATCTTTTCCGAAGTTTCGAGTACCAGTTCTGGACCAGTGATTTGGCTGTCACCCACCTCTGCCCAGCAGAGCGGTGATCGACACTTCCGTCCGTCTAGTGCTTCAAACGGTGCTGCGTTAATACTTGCGTGGTAGCTGTTATTATACGAAAACTCTACCAAAGGTAAGTGGGGTTCCCAACTTTTTCCGAAATCCAACACGCATGCACGCAACATGTCCTCCTGGGTCTGAATAGTCCGTTCACTTTGCCCATCCGTCTGAGGATGGTATGCTGTACTCATATCGAGACGGGTGCCCAGTGCGCTTTGCAGCGACTTCCAAAAGTGCGAGGTGAAACGAGAATCTCGATCGGAAATGATCGAGACAGGCACTCCGTGTCTAGACACCACTTTTTTCATGTATACGCGAGTTAGTCTTTCCATTTTGTCCGTTTCCTTAATTGCTAGGAAGTGTGCCGATTTAGTCAACCGGTCAACGATCACCCAGATGGTATCGCATCCCGTCGGTGTCTTAGGCAAACCCGTAATAAAGTCCATTGAGATGTGCTCCCATTTCTACATTGGGAGTTCCGGTTGTTGCAGTAGACCAGATGGTTTCTGGTATTCTATCTTGACTCTGGCACAAGTCAAGCATTTGCTCACATAGGTGGCAATGTCGGCTTTCATGTTCGGCCACCTGTAAAGTGCCTTTAAATCATGATACATTTTATCTGAGCCAGGGTGGATAGAATATCGGGACTTATGAGCTTCGTCCATCACTAGAGTTCTCAACTCTCCGTATCGTGGAACCCAAATCCGGTTCTCAAAATATCGGACCCCGTTCGATTTGGTTTCAAGTTGTTTGTCCATGCCCCGCATGAGTTCTGATGGAAGATTATCATCTTTCAATGCTTCAAGTTGTGCATCGCGAATCTGGTCGGGTAAGCTAGCATGAATTGTGAGTTGCAATGCTCGTACTCGTCTGGGTTTATCGGTTTCTTTTCTACTGAGTGCGTCGGCCACTACATTGGCCTTGCCAGGGTGGTACTTGATGGCACAATCATAATCCTTAAGCAACTCGACCCAACGACGCTGTCGCATGTTCAGCTCCCTTTGATCGAAGATATGCTGGAGACTCTTGTGGTCGGTGTATATGGTAAACTTGGTACCGTACAAGTAATGCCTCCATATCTTTAGGGCAAATACCACAGCTCCGAGTTCCAAATCATGAGTCGTGTAGTTCTTCTCGTGAATCCGTAGTTGTCGAGAGGCATAGGCTATAACCTTCTCGAGTTAGATCAGCACACAACCGAGACCTTGTATAGATGCGTCACAGTGTACCTCAAAATTTTCCGTTCCCTCGGGGAGGGCTAAAATAGGGGCGCTACAAAGCTTGGTTTTCAACAGTTGAAAAGCGGATTCTTGCGCGTCACCCCAGTTGTACTTAGTGCCTTTTGTGAGTCAAAGCAGTGAGGGGTTGAGCAATCTTTGAAAATCCCTCGATGAAACGCTGGTAGTAGCCGGCCAGCCCTAGGAATTGCCGCACCTCAGTCGGAGTCTTAGGTGCTTCCCAGTTTTTGATGGCCTCTACCTTACCGGGATCGACATGGATACCATTCTCGTTGATCACATGTCCTAAAAAGTGAACCTCGCGAAGCCAAAATTCACATTTCGAGAGTTTAGCATACAGTTGTTCCTTCTTCAGTAGTTCCAGAATTATCCTTAAGTGCTCTTCGTGGTCAGTCTCGTTCTTGGAATAGACGAGAATATCATCGATGAAAACAATCACGAACTTGTCGAGGTACGCCTTGCATACTCGATTCATGAGATCCATAAATACGGCTGGTGCGTTGGTTAGGCCAAAAGGCATAACTGAAAACTCGTAGTGACCATACCGTGTTCTGAAAGCCGTCTTTGAAATATCATCTTCGCGCACTCTCAGCTGGTGGTAACCGGATCGTAGATCGATCTTCGAGTAGTAACTCGATCCCTGAAGCTGGTCAAACAAATCATCAATTCGGGGTAAAGGATAACGGTTCTTGACCGTCACCTTGTTAAATTCCCGGTAGTCGATGCACATTCGGAAAGTCCCGTCTTTTTTTCGGACAAACAAGACAGGGGCTCCCCATGGCGATGAGCTAGGTCGGATAAAACCTTTATCCAACAAATCTTGCAACTGAGTGGACAACTCCTGAAGTTCCGCCGGTGCGAGTCGATACGGGGCTCGTGCTATGGGTGCTGCACCGGGTGTCAACTCGATCTGAAATTCGACTTGACGAATAGGAGGGAGTCCAGGTAAATCCTCCGGGAAAACTTCCGGTATGTCTTCAATTCGTTTCTCCTCCGCGGGTTTCTCAACAATCTGCGCCAAAATTGCCGGATGACCCTTTCGTAAATACTTCGGTGCCTTCATAAGGGTAATGACGCTGGTGGTCATGCCGCTTCTCTCGCCTCGGACCGAAATGATCTCGCCAGAAGGGGTGGTAATATGGACTATCTTATCATGGCATATAATCTCCGCTCGGTTCTCGGATAACCAGTCCATGCCGACAACGACATCGAAACTACTAAGCGTAAAAGGAATAAGGTCGATGTCAAAGACATGACCTGACAGTTTCAACTTACATCCCGCAAGTATATGAGTTGTTACTACAGTTTTACCGTTAGCTAATTCAACAGGAAACTTAGCGTCTAACGGGGTTGGAGTAAGGTTTAAAAGTTGGCTAAAGGCCTTTGACACAAAACTCCTATCAGCTCCAGTGTCAAACAAAACAGAAGCAAAACAATCGTTTACAGGGAACTTACCAGACACCACATGCGGATCTCTGCGGGCTTGACCTGATCCAATCACAAACGCTCTTCCTTTGCCATTTCCTCCACCGTTACTGCCACTTCCATTACCCCTATTATTGTCATTCTGTTTCAGCTTGGGGCAATATTTCCGGAAATGACCTTCCTGTCCACATTCAAAACATCCCTTAGTCGTCATCGGTGGCTTAGGAGCACCCTTCGCCGCAAGGTCAACTCTACATTCCTTCGCTTGGTGACCTATCTTTCCGCATCTTTGACACTTGACACGGTCACACTGACCAACATGATGATAGTTGCACCTATTGCACTTTGGATATCTCCCAGCATATCCGCTCGAACCCTGCCCGCTACCGTTGTTATTGTTGTTGTGACTTTGATTGTTAAAGCTCCGAGTGAATTCGGGCTTACGGTAGTGTTGTTGCGGTGGGAGGTTCGAGGATGAGGATCTGGTGTTGTCAAACTTCCTCTTTCCGCTGCTCGGGTTGCTGTTGCTGTTGTTGTCATTACTCGGGTTGTCACGGGCCTTAGTGGTTGAACCCCTATGTGGTAACGCACCTTGGGCCACTGCTTGATCCGTCAGTTTGTGAGCTAACCGGATCGCTTGTTGTATCGTGGCTGGTCTGGAAGACGTCACCATGCCCTGAATCTGCGGTGCTAACCCATCAATGTACATTTCAATCCTCTTACTCGGCGGATCTACCATCCGTGGACACATCACCGCTAACTCGTGAGAACGGGTAGTGTAGGCTTCGATTTCCGAACCCACCATCTTCAATGACCAAAATTCCGACTCCAACTTTGAAATCTCCTCCCTCGGACAATACTCTTCTCGCATCAAGTCTTTGAACTCCTCTCAGTTCATAGCGTTAGCTAGTTCCAATCCAAGAATTTGCACATTTGCACATCGTCTGAGGACACCTCTGAGTGTGCCTCCTCCTCAGCCGGTTCTTCTTCAGGCTCCTCTTCGGGATCTTCCTCGGGGTCCTCCTCAGGTTCCTCTTCAGGATCTTCTTCAGGATCTGCCTCAGGCTCGGCCTCAGGCTCTGCCTCGGGTTCGGCTGCGTTCTGAGCAAGTTGCATTTGTAGGTCA
Source organism: Bidens hawaiensis (assembly GCF_021521415.1). Taxonomy (NCBI): domain Eukaryota; kingdom Viridiplantae; phylum Streptophyta; class Magnoliopsida; order Asterales; family Asteraceae; genus Bidens; species Bidens hawaiensis. Next base: position 751,573 of record NW_027491689.1, on the reverse strand, counting down.
TCGCAACGCTCGAGTGCTATCTCGGTTCGGGTCCTTGCTTCTTGGAGTTGCTCTTGCAAGTCTATCATCTCGGCTTGCATCTTCATCATAACCTTCGTTTGTTGCTCACTAGTCTCTTGCATTTCTTTCATTTCCGCTGCCATGCGGGCAATCTCCTCCTGAGTCTCGGTTCCGTCTTTAAACAGTCTGGAAACATTTTCTCTCGTGTAGCGCATGTAACCCACATCACGCTCCCAACAAGAAACGACAGCTGCGAGAACTCGCTCCACAGGTTCGGTTATGGGTGGTAGGGTGTTGGGATAAGCAGGGTGGTTCGGGTGAGGTAACGGGGGAACTTGTTCGCGATAGACCATACGTCTGATCATGTTAGGGTACCAATCCCAGCTAACGTCGTTTTCGTAAATGCCTCCGGATAGGAGGTACCTCTTTGGTGCGGGTGTTTCGAGTTCCGGGACTACTCGGGGTGGCAATGCGGTAGGTAATTGCGGTTCCTTCCCGTGAGCATGAGTCATCAGATCGGACGATGATGAGGATGGCGTCGACATCTCTACAGGTATGCCGTGTATGCGCGCGTATGAGTGAAAGAGGTAAAGAGATAAGACAACAAAGACTACACAAACCTATGCAGTGCGTATCATTATAACTAATGGGTCGTCGCGGTTATAGTCTAGTATGCATGCAGCTTCTAGTTCGCTATAACCAATGGCTCTGACACCAATCTGTCACACCCTCAAAATCCACTAACGGAGTTTTACCGTCAGAGGGTGTGAACTGGCAGGATCGGAATCATTAGTTATAATCAAACCAAAGAAAAACGTTTAAATGAAAGTAAGTGCGGAAGCGTAAAACCTTAATTCAAAAGTTGCGTCACGCAGGACGACTTAAAACCAAATGTAACTGTTAAAATTAAGTTTGCAGAATAAAAGTGTTTTCATTAATGCATGCTCCTAAACCGCGCGCCCGCCTCGGCTACCTGAGAATAACATACTAAAAGTGTCAACACAAGGTTGGTGAGTTCACAAGTTAAATAAGATAAATCGTTTAGCGTTTTGCGTAACCTCGTTACGGCGTTTCAGTGTTGCGTAACCCCGTTACGACGTTTGAGTGTGTAACCACGTTACAGCGTTTGAGTGTGTAACCACGTTACAGCGTTTGAGTGTGTAACCACGTTACAGCGTTTGAGTGTGTAACCACGTTACAGCGTTTGAGTGTGTAACCACGTTACAGCGTTTGAGTGTGTAACCACGTTACAGCGTTTGAGTGTGTAACCACGTTACAGCGTTTAAGTGTGTAACCACGTTACAGCGTTTGAGTGTGTAACCACGTTACAGCGTTTAAGTGTTTTGCATTACCAGATAGTGTTATGTCAAATTATATATCGATAGGTAGCTAATCTATACAACAAGTATCGCTAAGTGGTTCGCGACCGAAGCTGACTGTTTATCAAGTGCCCGTCACCAGGTCCTCCAGACCATGGTAAGTGTTAGCCAAAATTACACCCGCTCGACCTCCAGTCGAGTTTAGCGTTGGGTGGGGTTTGTCAAACCCAGTAGTACTACTCAACAGTGACTCGCTATCCAAGATATTAACCGGTTCGATGTGTAGGACTTCAATTGTTTCGTTTGCCACTTAGCCTTTACAAGTGATATACAATTTACTAACAAAATCTTAAAAATGTGTTGTGGAGTATGTTATCTCCCCCAAAAGAAAAGCGTTTAAAACAGTTTAAAAAGGGGAAAGTGAAACTCACTGTTTGCGAAGAATATCCGATCTAGATCACCGAGTGATGCGCGTCGTAGAAAACTCTCTAGCGTTCTAAAATAACAAAGAGATTTTCTAAGTATCGGAATGTTTAACGAGTCTCTAGACTCGGCACATAATACCTATGCACGTAACATGTTTCGTGTTTCGTTTGTGAATCGTGTGTGACTTAAACAAGTAAAATTGTGATACGATACATGAGTGAGCAATTACTTTCGTGTCACGTACTAATAATGTATATCACTAGCAATTATTCCCGTAAGGGCATTTTGGTCAACAAACAAAGACTAACTAACCATTATTCCCCATAAGGGCAATTTGGTCAATTCATGGCAATCAACTAACAACTATTCCCCGCAAGGGTATTTTGGTCAAAATACAACAATTTTATAAAAACTATCATATTTCATGCATTCCTATACAACTCATCAGCTAGTTTCGTTATGACAGAATTTCTATTTGAAAGATTGCACTAGTTCACCGATCATAACGTCTCAATTAATTCACCAAAAATCACCACAGAAGCATACATATCTTAGGTTTCCAGAACATATTTCATCTTATTTTTATTCCACATATTTTTCTTATAATGACCAAAACATTACAGCAAACTCATATCAGTCAGATTCATGCGCAACAGAATGTTATTTACAATTCCCGTTAAACGAAAAATCCAATAAATGCAAGACCACTTGGGTTTGGTTCCTAACTCAGTGAGTCAACCTCCAGAAGTGGAACCAACCCAATTGGTCTCGTAGTTCATGAGATATAACATTTACAACATAACCTAACAGCAGGTCTAACAGCTCAGCTTTGCATCACGTTTTTGTAAAATCATAAAAGTATACTTCCACTTATCCAAAAATTACGAATTTATACTTCATAGAAACTAGACTCAACCTAGTTTACTGCAGTACCCACAATCTCAATCAATTTTCACGTTTACACTTCGTTACAGTCAGTTAAACATCGTATATACGTTCTGTCCAGAATCTGTTCACATCAAAACTCATCATAATAACAATCTATGAACTATCATGCATCCATATAACCCTCTAGACACTATAACTACTATCCATGCATATCAATCACACCATACATACAAGATTAGGGTTTTATTTGAACTCACAATCAAGGACACAACAATTAACATGCAATACTATCAAACTAGTTATCAATCATCATCAATTAAATCAAGAATCACATGAATATCATAATACCAAGAAATCAGCCATAAAGGTTTACAATTAACCCAATAAAACTAACAATTAAACATAGAGGATACATAGAATAGTTGTGTATACCTTCCTAGCACCTTAATCTTCAATCAAACTTGAAAGATCTTGATTGTGTGTGTGTGTATATTAATCGATCTCAAGGAAATAAAGGGAGGGGATGGCTGCCGATTTTTGTAGGGGAATAGGTAGGAGGTTAGGGTTTAGGTTTACCATGTATTTATAAAGGAATATGTTACACTTTGGCCCCTCAACTCCTAAGTATTACTTTTTCTAGAACATTCTATCATAACTTGCACATTAAGTTAACATTAAGTATTACTTTTTCTAGAACATTCTATCATAACTTGCACATTAAATTAACATGACAATAATATTATCACATAACACATAATCCTAACACATAATTATCACATAATTAGTGTTTTAGTGTTTTTCGTTTATTCATCAATCGTTTGCGTTTCGGTGCAAATCCCGAAAGACTACTACACATGTAGTAAGTGTTAAGCGTCATTTAAACCCTAGTTTAAATGTAATGAGGTTTGCGTTTAGATTCAATAATCTAAAGTTTGAATTGACGGAGTTGCGTTAACGGAGTTAACCTGAAATTGACGATTGTCACACCATACAACCATGCTTTCCTTATTTTATTAACTTTATCACATTCATACACATAAGCATACATATCATACTTACCTTATACTTAGCGTTACAACCTGACAGTACGTGCAATATCCGAAGATCGTTCACGTACCGTCAAGCCATCATTCATACATATCACATTATTCACATAAGGCATACACTTATCTCTTAGGATAAGCGTATTAACAAACATATCGAGTATGCACACAGCACCGATAACATAACACATAAATGGGGCTAGAAACTCACCTGAATCCTGTTACGCTCTCCGTTAATAGTTATTCCCTTCTTGAGCTATGCACGGCTAACTGTATAATATTTACACGTATCAATTAACTACTACTACTCATGTTGTATTTATATCTTTATATGACCCACAACGAACGGGGGTCCGGGGGCAGCGCCCCTGGCAGCGGAGTCTAGGGGCGGCAGCCCCTAGCAGGGTCCAAGGGGCAGAGCCCCTGGCTGGGGTCGAGCTGCCAGGTCAGCTTGGAAAAATTTTATTTCCATTAACTGTATTAACACATTTTTCATTAGGTTTTTAATTTATTTTCTAATAGAACTTGACTTTAGGCGAAGTTAAACCTTAGGCGAACTTAGCTTTAGGCGAAGTTAAACCTTAGGCGAACTTAGCTTTAGGCGAAGTTAAACCTTAGGCGAATTTAGCTTTAGGCGAAGTTATCAGTTAGGCGAACTTGGCCTTAGGCGAAGTTACCAGTTAGGCGAACTTCGCCTACGGCCAAGTTAAGCTTTGAAGGCGAAGTTAAGCTTTGAAGGCGAAGTTAAGCTTTTGCAGGCGAAGTTGCCCAGTTCGCAGGCGAAGTTGCCCAGTTCAGCTACGGGTTTGGTTTTTATCAAGCATTTTGGCGATTTTAATACCCTTGTTATGGTTCGACATCACCCACTAACGTTCCCTAACCATTTTCGGTCGTATATATATCCCGTATATACTATAAAGCTTGGATCTTTAAGTAAAAACGTTCAATACTACGTAAACTTTAAAGGTCAAGAACATATTTTTAGCGCTCGTTCGATCTTGGTTAGCTTGTTTATGCACTCTAGATCTCGTGTAATAAGATCTAATACCAACTAACGTTTACTCTCTCTCGGGTCTTGCTCGTTTATGGTGTGTGTGTGTGTGTTTGGAGTGTGTTAGAGAATAAAATGGAAATGAAATGAGGGTTTAGGGTTTTAGCTTGGTTTAGGGGATATTTATATCTCTTAAAGCCCATAGACCTAAGGACCATTCTCATTTAACCCATCTCAATTAATCTAAGTCCATGATCCGTTCTTTACTCGATATTAATTAATTAATAACGCGAAATCACTAAACGTAACTTTCTTTATTCAACATTATAAATTTTAGGATGTTACACCAATCCAAGCTTAAACTTCGACTCATGTACTTCACCCACATGAAAGAGGTTGTTTTGACGTCATTTACCACCTTGCACACCGAGAACTGTTTATTCTTGAAAATCATATTGTTCCGTGTATGCCACATCAACCGACATGTAATAAATGAAATTACTTGTATTACCAAACACTCCTTGTTACCTTCGTATGATGGTATACTCGAACAGTTCGATAATCAAACCAAAGTTATGTAATATCGGTAATTTGACCCAACTATGAATAATATACCTGATTCGTTTCGTCACCCGACACTTAACCATTAGATACGTGAAACATACCGCAAAGGACAATTATCTTTTTAGGATATATGTGCCTACTTCGCATTGTGGTCGCAATCTTCGTTAGGGTAGTCCTTTGCAAAACCATTTGACCCTATTTCTTTGAATGATTGAGGATGAAATTAAGGTCAAATTGTCAAAAGTTGGTTAACAAATTAAATCATCTTAACTACAAAAATAAAGATTTAACCTCTCGAAAAAGTAATGAAGTATTTAAATAATAATAATAATAAAACAACTAAACAAATAGGATAAATATCTTGTTAAAAAATCATAAAAAAAATACATTTGAAGTATATACAACAATAAACAAACTTTATAAGAATAAACATTTATTAAAAGTAAAAAAAAAAAGACTTTATAAAATAAACAAATGTAATTGTTCCGAGAAACTTGGAGGAATGTGTTGGCTCCCACATGGGAAAGAAGTCCCTGGAAGACTGCGCACACTTTTCAGTTTTCACCGCCACCTTAATTACCTATTTTAACTTATTACAGTATTATTTTTTTTTTATTTTTAAAGAAAAAAAATTCAATTTTACATTGCATTATTGAGTAAAAAGGCAAAGGCGTTTCATATGACCGGAATCCGGTGAGAATTTAATTTTCAATCGGTAAATGTTTGGTTCATTATGATACTTACACTCCCTATAGCTAATGAAAGATTAACTTGAAAAATTAAAGTCGTAATACGTTCAAAAATTGTTCTACACATATTTTACATCAATCGAAAAACATAAAACCAAAACAGAAGGTGAAAATAATCGATGTAAAATAAACTCTTCAATAAATAAAAATATTCAGGTGCATAACTGTTTTGTAAATGATAAAATACAAATACGATTAAGTTATAAGATATATGTTATACTCTTCTAGAGATAACATTGTTTATTCGAGAATTGAAATTAATAATTATGGGACATATCGTCAAAACAACAAATACCAAGTTGTTAGATTCCACGTGATAGCATGATCCTCAATTGTCATTTTTTCCTCTTCACATTATTATAAGTGTTTAATACGTGTGTAAATGATTTAAAATAGTTTCAATGGTTTTAATAATTATTGAAGATTGCACTAAACATAATAATCAACCTTTTATATTTGTAGGTTTGTTGAATATATTTGAAGTGTGATATTGATGGTTTTAGTTGTTAAACGAGCAAAGATGAATCCGACTTATTTTAACTCATGCTTAAGTTTAAAATTCTAAGGGTGGACGGGGCGGTGTGTGATGGGTGATCCATCACGCGTGGTGGCCCTTTCAACACCGCCGCCCCCCTTTGTCACGCGGAAAATGGCATAGTTGCGTGATGGGTGTCACGCGGTACGAGGGTTCCATTTCCAAGAAAAGAGCCGTTAGGGGGGGGGGATGTAGCCGTTGGGATGCTTGGAAAAAAAAAACATTATTTACGTATATAAATATATCTTCAAAACATACACAAATCCAACTCAAATCCAACTCAAAATCTTCTATTACACACACCATTTTTAACATATCAAATGGAGGGTTCTAAGAAGCGTGGGTCGGGTTCAAAGAAAACCCAAACCCAACCAAAGGTTCGAAAAAATCTAGGCGAACCTACAAGATTTCGCTTACAAGACGAACCAAACACAAACCGACCTTCCCAACCTTTTCAACCGTCCCAAAACCAACAACAACCTTCTCAACAACAACATTATTATCAACCGTCCCAAAACCAATCGTATCAAAACCGGCCTTTTAATCCCCCTTTTTCTACCCAAAATTACCCAAATAATGCTTTTCAAACTTTTGGATCTCAACCGTCTCAAATGTTTGGCTCTCAACCGTCTCAAATGTCCGTCGATCCCCTAGACAATAACGATGTTATACATCAATTTGCAAGGGCTTTTCGTCATGATGTGCAAACTTTGGATGAAGATGAATCCGGGGATGAGGAGCCGCATCAAAGAGGTGCTCGGCGTTGGTTGGCCGATGAGGAGGTCGCCTTGACCAAGGCTCATTTACATTGCTCCGAATAAAAAAAACGCTCAAACCAACAAAAAATAGACGCATTATGGAAACGTATTAAAGAACATTTCTCGCAACTTCTCGGCGCAACCGAACGAAACAAGGATCAAATGATTGGCAAGTGGGGAGATTTGAATCGAAAAATGCCAAATTTAATGCTTGTTACGTCCAAGAGGTAACTATTTTAGTTTATTTATTTTATAATCTAGTACTTTATTTTTACAATTTGTTATAAATATATTTTTTCTAAATGTTTTGTAGTCCCGAACTCCACAAAGCGGATCGAGCGAGGCGACTATGATAACGGACGATTTGCGCGAATATGTCTAAGTTTACAAATGTAAGGATTTTCCCCACTTGGATGCGTGGCAGATTGCGAGACGTCACGCGAAATGGGTACCGATTCCGTTGGTCGATTTGAACGGACCAACGGCTCCAGGGAAGAAAGGATTTTGTTAAAAAAGATCAAAAACTTCCGAGTCCGGGGACTACACGACGTCTACCGGCGGCTTGTCATGCAACATGTCGAACATGAACTTGAACGAAGAACCCGGAGGCAATCCCAACGAAGACATACCCACACCCACACTGCCGAATCGCAAGAAAAGTGGGGAACCATCAAGACTTGGAAAGGAAGCAATGGCCGAAAACTTCGCCGAATACTAGTCGGCTAAGATGGAGGAAATGGCCGAGACGAAGGAGCGAAGGAAAGAGGATCATATTTTAAAAATGAAGCGTGGGGAGACGTATATCAACCATTTGAATGAAAAACAAAAAAACGCCGATCTAACTTTCCTCATACAACCGCACGAACATCTTGACGAACCCTTTAAATCGCTCCTACTTCAACGCAAACGCGAGATATGCGACAAGTGGGGTTGGGAAGGGCCGTAGGTTTTTTTTGTCGGTTTTTTAATTTAGTTGTCTTTGTTTAATGTAATCTTGTTTTATTTTTTAGTTAATGTAAAATATTGTTTTCTTTTTATTTAATTTAGTATTTATTAAAAAAACCATCACACCACACCACCACCCCTAGTAAAAAACCATCACATGTGATGGATTTGGGGTTGGTGATGTGGCACCATTTGATTGGGTGGGGTGTGTGATGAGTGATGCCACCACATCCACCACCCCTCCCCCCTAATGAGTAAGTTCGACTTAGCTTGAAGTCTGCTTATAGAACTTAACACTAAATTGTAGTCAGTTAGATATAATTTGTTTATGCGTTTTGACCTCCGTTTATGAGTTATGACCTCCTTTATGGGGGTTGACCTCCGTTTAAGCGTTTTGACTACACTTTATGCGTTTTAAACTCTGCTTAGGCGTTTTGACCTCCTCTTTGAGATTCCGCATCTGTTTATGTATTTTGACGTCCGTTTATGCGTTTTGATGTCTGTTTATGCGTTTTGACCTCCGTTTATGCGTTTTGACGTCTGTTTATCCGTTTTGATGTTTGTTTATGCGTTTTGAACTCCTTTATGCGTTTGAACTCTGTTTATGCGTTTTGACATTTGTTTATGCATTTTGACCTCCTTTATGCGTTTTGACGTCTGTATATATGTTTTGACGTCCGTTTATGCGTCCTGTTTGTGACAGTCAGTAATCTCATGCATTCTAGACCGTCTTTGAGAATGTTCAACCGCCACGTCGGCACTAGAGCGCCTCATAGATGTACGTCAAACATTGATTGCATATTCTTTACTAGGCTATACGCCTTTCACACAAACGAGCTAACGAGTGAGCTCTTATCGAATCAAACTCGGATTAAAAGCTTATATCGAACAATTGTCATGGCCAAATTAGCTTGAGTTAATATTTTTAACATTTTTTTAGCTAATGATATTAATTAATTATTAAAATAAATTATTATATACACTTTTAAAAACCATGATAGTGAGCTTGTTGGTAATGAATATGGAAAGTGGATAGTGAAGTAACAAGAAGATATATGTATGATAATAAAGTTGGTGGTAGGAAAGCTTTTATATATAGCGACAATTTATATCGCTTTTACATTATATGAGAGATTGAAAGCTTTATAATAAGAGATAAGAGTGTGATATCCTAGTTGACGAGAAATATATTAACTTTTATGTTAGTTTTTTTTTCGAATAGTGTGGATTAGATGGTCAACTCCTCAATGGCATACTCCAACCGGTTTGCGGGAGACTAGCCACCCCAGTTCGATCCGACACACCACCAAGGCAGAGCTGGCGAACGCCAGAGGCCATAAATGGCACCCTACCTAGATAATGCTGACAAGCGTCACAGGCCGGGATCGAACCCGACACCTCTTCGTGCGGGAAACCCCCTAAGGAGTAAAACCCTCACACCTCCAACCAGCTGCACTGGACATCATCGGCAGAAAAGTATTTTAATAAATCAAGTTAAAATATTACTGACATATAGACAAGCACACTGATGTTTTAATCTTCAAACACATTTAAAAAATGTTGAAGGACGAGAATGAAAAAATTTAATCAGTTAGTATTTAATTAGTAGTTTGGTTTATCGGTTCATACGTTTATATATTTACATGTTTATCTTTAGTTTGAAATTCTAGAAAGTACGAGTTTGAGTTGCAACATATTTAGTTAATTAGTATAAATAGATGGTTAGGTTATGTAATTGGTGCATCTATAATTATAATAAACAGAAAAAATTTGATCTTAGTTGAAATCAAATATTTATGTTTTTGAGCTTGATTTCCAATAACCGTTAAAAGTGTTAGTAAAAAAAATTATATATATATATATATATATATATTCACTATTATGTATATTTCATGTTTTTGTGTGAATGTTTGTTAGTGGATTATAAATTTCTGTTAAATGCATAGAAAAACTATAACTAATGTATAACAAAGTGGTAAATTATGTTTCTGGTTTCAAAATAATTAAAAAAACTATAATAATAACTAAAACACATAAATAAAAATACAATAACAATTAAAAATGCAATAAAAACCAGACATGATTATTGGGATTAAGTGTGACGATATGTTCCACCAAATCCACTCTAAGATTGTTGTGCGTATTTTGGTGGTGTCTTTGCTATTGATTAACATTTTTTTTTTGCTTATTTCTAACTTCTTCTAATTCACTTGTCGCCTCAAACTTGTTTTCGTTGAAAGATCTACCTTATGTGTGGTACTCCACGGTTTCACTCTACAAGAACTCCGAATCATTCATTCTGCAAGAACTCCGAAAACTCACAAAAGGATTAGCCTTGATTCTTTAATATCATGTTATGTAGAATTATACCTGAACAGTAAATCTTGAAGTTTCCGTGCACGTACAAGTGTTTTAGTATATGGGTTGTTTGAAAGTAGTTTTAAAACTAGAATAACATTAAATAATCAGATAAACTTATTATTTTTTTTATTTCTAACACCAACTTGGAATTTGTCTCTTTTTTCCTAAATTTCACTTTTCAATTTTGTAATATGGGTCCAAAAATAGCTGTCAAACACTTCAATTCATTTGTGTACACTCCACTCATGGTAAAGTTACTAACAATTTATAATAATAATAATAATAATAATAATAATAATAATAATAATAATAATAATAATAATAATAATAATAACGGCAAAATAAATAGTAATTGTTCAACAAAATATGAAGTTTCACCTTAAAAAACAATAAATTTGAAAATAAGTAGTAATAAGTTTTCAACAAAAATATAAAGTTTCACCTAAAAAGAAAGATAAAAATATAAAAACCAAATTTTGCAAATGACAAATATACTCTCAAGTCTCAACCATAATTATCAAGCTACAACTTACAACTAAGAGTCTGGTAAGTGGTAAGTAACAAGGAGGCCCATCATATATAGAGGCCCAATTTTCTTGCTTAAGTTCATTTATTCACAATCCCAAAATTTGTTCCATTATTTATATATTCCCTTCACACATTCACCACCTAAAAACACACAAGTTCATTACGATCCATATGATTTCACACACAGTGAGCCACTTAAAAGTTAAAACGCAAAGTGGATTGAGAAACTTACCTCGTCTAGTGGAAAGGAGAGCGGTTTCGTTAGCAATGTTGGCCCGATCAACACCTACGAAGGGCCGAGGAACAAAACAACTAAAATGCAGATAAAACCAATGTCTTCTTCAAGCAGGATTCCTCTTAGATAATATTTGATTATGTTATATGTCGTCATGAATTTAGTGGTTACATTGAAGGCACATTTATTTGATAGAACCAGTCATGTTCCACTAGAGTCCTTCGATACGAATCAAGTGGTCTAAAAATATTTGGCCCTATTGAACAGAAATGTGTTAAGTCACGTAGTGAGTTAGGGGTGAAATTCGAAACATATTGATTTTAATGTCTGAAGTACGCTTGGTATGCAAAGCACTAGAGTAATTATTACGTTACATTTTTTTAAGTAGCGAAATGATTATTACTCTTGGGTAATTGTTACAGTGTTATAATAGTCGCTACAACGAAATTTACCACGTATCATTTTCATTTGATTCGCGCGCTTGAATTCAAAATGATAAAAAGAAATCTAGTATTGTAAATACAGAAGCAAACATTACTTCACTATTTAACCACTAGCTCAATAGATTTGTTAACATACAAAAATCTCTACAAAAATTAAACTTAAAGCATTATCCAAAGGCCCAAGCTACTTTTATACTCGGGCTTTTCTTTTCTCCCGCTGATTGGGTATCCATATACCAAGGCCTAACGCCTAAGCCCAGATTTTTCCATTGTTCAGCCTGTTTTTACTTGGGCCAAAGCCCATTGCTTAAAACATTTTTTAGATCCAGTACTTTGTTTTAATATAAAAATTGTGGTGCATTTGATAATAAACAAACTTGAATCAGAGAACCACTATAACCATATAAATAGAATTAGAGAGAGAGAAAAAAGAGTCGATCTTAGGGTTAACCTGCCAAATCATCTGTCACATTTAAAGTAATAAGTACGCGTAACATGTGTTAATAGGTTCTCGAAGTTATCCACTTAAAAAATCGATTCTTTGCATCACGACCTATATATTTCAGTTCGACTTAAAACATTCGTTTAAAGTACGGGTGTGCATGATTCAGTTTGTTTGGTCATATAAAAAGATGGTTCAATCAACCCGGGCAACTAATATGTTACATATAAAAATGTGTAACCAAATCTTTACTAATTACTATATATAATATATATAACGTATACAAAATATATAAACTGTATTGATGTTTCGGTTTGGTTAGTTCAGTTATCTATATATACACGAATAACCATAACCAAATTCTAAACCGATAATTAGTCCTCCAGTTTCTAAATTGGTTCGGATATTCTAATTATGGTTCAATTAGTGGTTAACATGAAATCAAGATAGAAACCATATAAGATGATACCAAGTGTAAACTTCTCTACCTCAAACATAAAAGTCTTCCTATTCAAACGTTCCAAATAACATGCAAAAATTCATGGAAATACAAGCACTTACATGTTATATATAGTCCAATCTACCTCCTTACATTTTCATCAAACAATCCATTTATATTCATTCACATATTTCGAATCTCAAAACAAGAACCATGAACAACGATCAAAGCGCAGGGTTTCAAGCCGGCCAAGCCAAGGGCCAAGCCGAGGTTAGTATCTCGATCTCTACCTTCATATTCATTGTTTTTTAGATATCTTTTATAAAAAATTAAAAAGGCTAATCTTGAAAAGTATTTAGAAATGAAACTCATATTAAATTAACAATTAGATATGTAGAGAAAAGATAGAATACAATAATACCTTAACGTATAATAGGTACGTGAATACTCTATATTCACGAAATCGATCCATGAAATCACATCCCAACATCTCGGAATCGTCAATACATATCCAATTAATCATTGGTTCACTGAAAAAACAGTTTTGGATCGTTAATCGATCAATTTTTTACTTTTTTTTTCACGAAAACTGTTTTTGAGCGTTTTAGAATTTTTTGCCTTTGAGCGTTCATGTTTTTGCCTTTGAGCATCTCGCGTACCTATTGTACGTTAAGCAATTATTGTAAAGTAACATCACCCTATATATGTATAATGTATGTATATATATATGCATGCATGCATGTGCGTATGAGGGTTCTTGAGAAAACCATAACAAGAAAACCGAAAAATTTACCACTAACCAAATAAATAAATTAAAAAAAATAAAAAAAAATAATTATAAGGTTAGACATGTAAAAACATTATATGTAGCTCAGTTACATATATGTAGCGTACAAGTAACGACATATATGTAACTTCGTGAGTTGCAGTTTTCTCGTATTTATGCATGTAACGTTTTCGTATTTATGTTGTTTTCAGGAGAAGGGCAACCAGCTGATGGACAAGGCTGGCCAAGCTGCTCAATCAGCTCAGGACTCAGCACAACAGGTCTCAATATTATTTAAATTCACTTCCAAATAATATTGATTTAATAAAAATGATTTATATGTATTTTGATGTTAGAAGAAAATATAATATTTGACTAAACTATATACAAATTTATATATCAGGCTGGACAGCAGATGAAGGCAGGTGCACAAGGAGCAGTAGATGCAGCCAAAGATGCCACTGGAATGAACAAATGAACCTCTAGGGACCATTTCATCAACCATCATAACTATCTATTTAATTAATTTTAACAAGTTTTTGTATTTTATTTTATTCTATTTATTTATTTATTTATTTTATATGTACTCGAACAAAATCGAGAATCTTGATGTACTCGAGCTCTTAAATTTGTTCTAATAAATTTAAAAAGCAGCAGTGGGGCGTTGAGCTGTTCGTTTGACGCCCCTCATGCAATTATTTCTATGCATTTATATATCTTATATCTTGCTTTATACGTCTCGAATAATCTATAAATGTTAGTGAGCATAGAAAATGACAAGTCAATGGTGTAACATTCTGGTGGATCGACGGATGGGTTGAAAATGATGTATCGGTAAGCAAACCACAACGAATACGACCAAACATGTGTAACTTATCTTGCAATTAAAAACTTCATATCAAGAGGAATTTGATTAGGTTTGTTGGAATATGGACAAGAAACAACAAGACAACAAATGTTGTAACATTTGACAGGACTACATTTCAATCAACTTGTGATCATTAATTCATTATATCAATACAAAAAAATGGTACAATTTCTTTAAATTTTAATGTAAGGCTGAGGGGTGTGGGGGGCTCTAATGGGGGCTCCAACCAATAATATTATGACGTGTGGCAGAGAGAGAAACTGGATAAGGGGGGTGTTGGAGCCCCCGTTGGAGCCCCTGGCCCTGGTATGGGGGCTTTAATGGGGGCTTTAATGGGGTATAATTATATAGGAAAAATATTTTTTTTTTGGGTTTGGTCGGCTCCCAACGGTCAAAAAACCATCAAATCCCGTGCTTTTCTCTCTCTTCTCCCGCTAACCAGCTTGCGCCTGCATGTTTTTCCGCGCTAGCGCCCCGGTTAGCGCCCCGGTGGTGTGGTGTTAGCGCCTGGGGGCGCGAGCGGAGGGGCTCTAGCGCCCCCGTTGAAGCCCCACACCCCTCAGCCTAACATTAACTTGAGGTCAAGATTAACGTTTTGTAATGTTTTTAACCATATCTTATACATCAAATGCCACTTTTGACCCAAATACATGCCAACATTTATTATTAAGTTATAGTATGTGATTAAATCATAGAATTTAGCTAAACCAAAATGATGATTTCCCGTCACAAACCAATAGCCATTTTCTTTTTTATTTTCTTGAACGGCTTTTGGATCCGCATTAAGCCTTTGACTCACCAATTACCATTACCTAAATTCGAATCCTGTGACGGGATTTCAACCGTCACAATTTTTTGACGTCCTTGGGTATTGAACTCGAGATCTTCGCCTGAGGAAACTCATAAGGGAAAAGCCTCTGATCACTGAACCAGAGGCCCACACAGCCCAATTTGACCCAAAAGTAAATTTAAAGACACAAACTAACCTACAGGTTCATAAATCGGGTTTTTCAAATACCTGGTTCTGGGTATGGAACCGGGTACTGGAAAATCGGGTATTGCTAATACCCAGGTCAGGTTCGGGTCCGGGTATTGTCTCTAAAAACCATACCTATGCATCGGGTTCGGATCAGATATAGAACCGGGTACTCTAAAACCGCGTATTTGAACACCCTATTTTTGGGTATTTAAAAAACCTTATTTTCGAGTTTTTTCCAGGTATAGATTGGATTTTTTAAGATGTTACACTTTAGGGGTATTTTTCGGGTACAAATCGGGTATTTGAAATACCCGGTTTCAGGTATTGGAAAAACCCGGTTCCGGGTATGGGACCGGTTCGGGTTTTTAGGTATTACCGGGTACAAATCGGGTCCAGTTCGTGTTTTAGTACTGAAATGCATACCCTATTCGTACCCTACGGGTAGTGTCGGGTACGGGTATTAAAAACCTGGGTATAAAAAAACCACCACAAATTTTTTTTTTCAGGTCCGGTTCCGGATTCAGGTTTTTTTTTCACCTCTAAACTAACCTACTAAATATAATTGTTTTGGTCCACATATAGTGTAGTACGGACCGTTGGTTTCTTACATGTCTTACAGCAAGGAAAGAAAGTTAAAACATATCATTTGAGTATGTTGGACTACTTTATAACATCAACATACAAAGCTTCAAATTTTCAAAAGAAATATAGAGAACTAATTAGCATTTTGCACATCTTTTTGGACACAAAATCATGATAATTTACAAGTTTGGATCCCATCTAAAGAACCACATGATTGTAGGCTTGTAGCAAATTAGATGACACAAATGGACCCTAACAAAACAAAAAAAGAAAAGAAGATCAAAAGATGTTTTCTTTTTACAAAAGAAAAATGAGAAGCATGTGAAGTTTGTTCTAGCGGAGTAGGAGCTTTTCCATAAAGAATGGGTATTTAATATTTATTATTTAATTCAAAGTCTAAGATGCAAAATTATAAATATCCTTTGGTAAAGACAAATTTACCCTCTATGGTTTTAGGCATGTTCAAAGAGAAAAAGGCTAATCACTTCTTCACCATGGCTAGGATTCACCATCACCTTCACAATTGTTCCAACCTCAAGCCAGCTTAGTCATTTAATTTGAGGTAGGGGTGTGTATGGGTCGACTTTGTCTTAAAACCATAACCAAAACCGAGATTTCAGTTATCGGATAACTGTCGGTTTTGAAGGTTATAGCTGGTCGTTTATCAGCCGATTTACTGTGAATTTAGATCTACCTAAAATTAACTTAAAACGATTTTGGGCTTGCAATTTTTTATTCCGTTGAATAAATTGTTATTACACATATGTATACCACATAGCATTAAAATAAATACATATGTATAACCGGTTCGGTTCAATTTTGATGATATGAAAACCTTGTTAACCATAACCAACTCACTTTTGTCGGTTTTTAGAATCATTTACGACCCACCGGTTTTTCCTTATGACTCGGTTATATCGATTCGGTTTCATCAGTTAATTCGGTTTTCTGAAACCCTTAATTTGAAGTGGTAAAAGACAATTTTACCATGCCTATCTTGTCACTTGATAGCCCTGATCCTTGGGGCATTTTTGTCATTTTCTAGTCCTTGTTTTGTCCCTCATGTTAGGTCTATTTAGTTTTGTTTTAGTACTTTTATCCTTTTACTAGTTTTTGCATTCTTTCAGAATATTTGGAAATTATATAAAAAAAAGCAAGAATCAGAATCCATAAAAGAAAATAAAAACAACACAACAAATTATTTAATAATCTCTAAAAGTTAACCCCTATAAGTGTGATAAATTACTATTATGACATAATATATCACATCACATGCTAAGATAAAGTACAACCTAAGATGAATGGTTCAAGCACTTGATTACTCGTGTAACTACTAATGGCCTACGAGGGGAACAAGTTAATCATTTTCGTTATCTTGATCATGTTTTAGACTTTTAGTACACATTAAATCAGATCCAAGTTGTTAAAGAAGGAAATGGAATTCGACTTGCCACCAACTCTAAAAGACGTCTTCATAATTAAGAGAACAACGTTAAAATTTTCAATAATTACGTAACTTTCTCTTAAAACGTATAAAATAATAAAGCAAGCGTATTATGATATATATTATTATATTAATCGCTATTTATGTGATTATAAACAACCTAATTACTTACATCTTATATAAATTATATCTAATATATTTAAAAAAATACATAATCAAGGTCCATGTTAATATGTTTACCAACTACATTCTGTTGGAATGATGTAGTATCATTCTACACCTAACAATCTAACATCCGGCTTTTATTATTATTATTATTATTATTATTATTATTATTATTATTATTATTATTATTATTATTAACAACATTCTTCAGTTTTTTTATGAGTTAGATGGCAATTTGTAATGGTTATTATTATTATTATTATTATTATTATTATTATTATTATTATCCTTCAGTTTTTTTATGAGTTGGATGACAATTTGTAATGGTTATAACAAATGTCTTTTATAATTGTACTATAACAACAATATGGTAACAAATTTTCTTTTATATACAATTACAGACGATTATAACTCCATATTTTTTTATGATGCTGCTATGTCTCGACTTCATTACAAATTAGAGGAACTTTCAGTCAAAGAAAATCCACTGATGAAAGTCGATATGTCAGTAATTCGTGAGGAAACTAAACATGGATTATAGTTTCAAGTTTCAACTAGGGATCGGCAACATAAATCTAGCAATGTTTTTTCCATTTTTCTTAATTGCAACATATTATCAGTCACAAGTATGTTGCTAAAATTCTTAATTTAAACTTACTTTTTTTTCTAGTTCTATTTTATTTTCAAACACATCCAAAAGGCACATAAATATAAATATATACACAATCACATACACATATTGTGAGAGACCTAATTTCCTCATGTCATTTTTTTATAAGGAAGTTCACAGCAACATGGGGTTCACTATAGTTTTTCAGATGCACATACATGTAACATGCTTAATACAACATTATTACATGTGGATAACAATACTGGATGCATGCATATATGGACACCGAATTACTTTTTTATTTGTTAATTATAATAATAATTTAAAAAACAATTAGACTATACAAACATGGAGATTTAAATAAACATAACATGAAATTTAGTAACATTGCCTTTTGTTATTCAACTAATTTGATCTATGTTCCAACTTTATACAAAATAGCCTCTTTTGCAACCCCAAGATATTAAAGATTAATTTTGTTAGATGCTATTTGGGAGTTAGTAGAAAAATTAGGTTATTTAAATTGTATAATCCTAGTTAGTAGAAAGGTTAATTTTTTTACTAGGAGGGTTCTATATATAACTACTATTCCCTTTTAACGATTTTGAAGGTTATAATAGTGTTCTTTACAAAGGTTTCAATAAGTAACTGTACATTTATATCAATTAGAAAACCAAAAATAATATTTGTATTTGTAATGATAATTCGATATTGTTTATAGAAATAGTTTGATAAAATTATAAAAGTTTGATTTTTTAAATAATATCAAAATAATAAATTGAGTGACTATTAATTTATTTATGAATTACACATTTTGATATTTATTAAAAATAGTTTCTCTACATAATAATTTGATATTATATAGACTAGGGGTATTAAGTTATAAATTTTACTTGTTTTATGCTTACGGTATCTGTTTGATATCAAAAGAGTTGTTGGTAAACACTTAATCCCTCGGCGTATTCATATCGATCGGTTTGTTGATTTTAAAATCTTTGCAACCTAATTGGAAAACCAAACCGCAAATAAATTCAAATTTTCAAAAAACAAACCAATTCTAACTTGGTTTTAAACAAGGTCGTCTAAAATGGGATTTGGGTCACACGCTCATGTCTCAACTAGGACGAAAAAAATATGAAACCAGCTAAACTGGTTTAATCCTAAAAGAATATAGCTGATTTTATTTATTGCCATGGAAAGATATATATAGCATATAATATATGTAGAAAAACTATTGAGGAAATAAAATACTATTCATTCATTATAAATTCTTAAATATATAATCGTATGTTGCTGTAAAAAAAAGAAAAAGTAAATAAAAAACCAAACGGGTATTTTAATTAATTAATTTATTTATTTTTTATACATAAATCCTCTAACCAATGATATGATAATCATCCATCACAGGCACTAAAATTAGATTGCTTTGACTGTCAGTTCACATGGCATTGACAAATCAACTACCATTTATACATTCGTTTATCTTGAAAACACGACCATTTATTACATAGAAAATAATATTATTGTGTACACGACTTGATACAACCAAGCTATAAAAACGATGTTTTACAAGAACAAGTATGATAGAATGTTAATGTGATTTTATTTTAAATAATATAAATACGGCAAATGCAAACTTTCTGGTTAAAAGATGAAAACGGGCTCGGACATATGACTTTTAATAGATTTTGAGGATACGTAAAATAATTAACTTTAATAGGAATCCACTTCAACCAAAGTTACCATCCCCACTATCGGGTGTCTCAGATTATCAATCTCCCATCTCAAGCTTTTAACCAGGAAGTTCGCTTCTTACAAAAAAAAAAACACTAAATAACGCGGTTTGTGAAAACTTTTTAAGACGATTTTGATGAGAACCGTCATATATGAGATTTTAGTAACCGTCTTAAAATATTTTAGTACATAAAAAGTCGGTAAATGATCAATTTCTACGCAAATGATCAAATACTACGTTGGCTTATTAAGACGGTAAGCATATCGCCTTATTTAATTAAAAAAACGCCTTATTAGCTCTTGTTTTTGTACTAGTGGAAGCGACTTTGTGTTTTAAGGCGTGTTAATGTTGATGACAGTGGTTGTGTGTTATGTGGATTGTTTACATAAATTGTGGACCATCTTATGGTGGAGTGCAGGGTAGCCAAATGGATTAGGTCTATCATCATTCTTGGGTCAAACTATCGGTGTTATCCCACTTTGATTCAGTCAAGGCGTTGTTGGACTATCCGAGCAAATGCAGGTGCAATAAAGAGGAGATAAAGATGATACGAGCAATGACACATGTGGCTTGTTGGTTAATATGGAAAATTCGGAATGTCCAAATATTTAAGAATAAACCGTTTTTGACAGATAAGATGGTGATAGATATAAAGACGACTTTATTCGTTTGGATTACAAATATGAGCCACGAGCGTTGGGATTGGGAAGATTGGTGCATGTTTAACTTTGTTTATTTTCCTTTGTAGATTGGGTGTTGGTTTGTTCGTTAAGCGGATAATTGTATTTTCTTTATTCTTTAGGTTTCTTGCAGCTTGCTAGTTGTCTCTCTTTTTGTTTTAATATATCTGGCCTTCAAAAAAAAAACAACTACTTATGTGCTTCTTTTATTTTATGAATTATTTTTAAAAGGTGTATAGCTCTTATGCTTATAGCTTATTTAATATTATGATGATTTGTTGAAGTGCTAACGTAAGATTAAAGGATATCTTTACGTTTGCTAGCCATTTTGTTTGTTACGGTGAAATTTTTTAATACAAACTCACGTTGATGTTGATTATGTATCAAATTTAATATAACCATAACTAAAAGTTAAAACATATTACTGGTTACCTTGTATAAGTCTATAAGATAACCCAATACATTGAAATATATGTTTTAAAGTTTAATAAGTTAAAAGAGAACTTTTAACTTCTATTATATACAATAGTATCAATTTAGTAGTTAAAATAATTCGTGTTGGTTGTGTTAGAAGCATATCAACAATATGTAACACAATCACTTGTGTTTGCCATACGGCCGTAGGTGGTTTTTGAGGAACAGGTTCGCTCAAATCCGCACAAATTTCTTTATAGTGTTATATATTCATATATTTTCTCATTATATCCGTAAAAATTTTGACATCAAACCCGTAGAAAACATAACTTTAAGTGATAGACAATCGAACGTTCATTCATTGAAAATTTCTAAACCCGTAGAAAAAAATTCTGTCTACGCCACTGGTTAACTGGTTTGGAGCTTCAAATTGTCTTTCCATATATAGTTCAAATGTTCAATTCAAATAATATTAAAAAGGAAGTTAATACTCATAAATGTACAAACCACAAGGCATCCAGATTTACAAGAGTTGGTGCAACTGTTTGATCTACAGTACCACTCGTGCAGCACAAATGTACAAACCACAAAGCATCCAGATTTTCAGACAAGTGTGTGTTTTGTTGTTCCAAACCACTACTCTCAACTCAAGCCTCCTGTTTATTTGGATGATTGTGCTTTGTTACTCTCTCACCTGCCACCATGTAATCACAACCTTCTCCTTTTCTATCCGTTATTACTTATTATATTTAAAATATATATATTTTTTATTCTAGTTATCATTTATTGTTTATCTTGATATGTGATTATGTTTTCATGTTAGAATTTTACTAATCATATTTATAGTATTTAGGACATGTTGGAAAGTACTAATGTACGAGGTTATGGTAACAAGTAACATCCCTTTTAAGGTTGTTCTTGTAAAAGTTATAAGTATAGTGAACTATTCACAAATTTGTACAATTATAAAGTATTAGTTAATCAATTTCATACCAACTGTAATAACTCTTTTTATCAAAATAACGCATTAAGTACTCCTGTTTCTTTGAATAATTATGATTGTTTTGGTGTAGTCCAAAACTTCTCACACTTCGTTCGTTATCTATATAATTCTTTCATACCAGTGCAGCATCACCTACTTCGATATATCTTTTTCCCCTTTCATAAGCATTCACACCCCGTTCAATATACTCATCATCGTGATTTAACTAAAAAACAGTCATTATTTTCAAAAAATCCCCTACATCTCATTCCTCATTCTCATCCACATTATTTTTTTAGGTATTTTTTAGAATATAATTTAAATATTATGTTTATATGTCAATATTTAATTGGATCATGTGAATTTTGGGATGGGATGGGATGGGATGGGATGAAGTTGTGTTTTTAATTGATTTCCTTATTTTTTTTAGAATGAGAACAGAGGGGGTTGAAATGAGAATGCTCATGGTGTGATCTCAAACTTTTTTAATTAGTTAAATATTATTAACTCATTTGTATGATATAATAAAGTTATATTACATTTAAAAAACATTTATTTGATAGAATTGCATTTCATAAATATAATAAAAATGACAAAATATAACAAGACTACACAAGAAATAAACACATAAAATAACAACAAATTATTCGTTAAATGTAGATATGTGGACGCTTACTCAACAAGATCGCTGCATATGTTGTGAAAAATTTGTTCATAATACAAGTTTCAAACGCTTTTGTCAATTACTCCAAGACCATATTGAATGGGTGGGAGCTCGTTTTCATGAAATGTGTATAACACAAGACCATCATCCTGTAGAATTATATAATATAATATGATGCACACATACATTATTATTCTAGTTTTAGTGTGATGTACATGCCATGCCGGGCTTGAATAATAGTCTAATGAGCTTTGAGGATACCAAATGCCCATTTCGCGCCCTTTCAAGTCACCATTTGTGTTCTTTTCTTTTTTTTGCTTATTAAAGTTTGGAAATTAATATGCTTTTATAAAACAAGCCTGGCTAGGGTATATCCTGCACGCCATAAATATTCATATTATATTGTGTTCTGTTAACCAGAAATTAAGTATCAAGCGTAGTTCCGTTGAACACATTGTTTTTTTTAATGATGGTTGACTGAAAACATTGACGTCGTTCTTGAAACCTCGAAACAAAAAAATGCATGAATAAACTTTAAATATGTCGGGACCATAAAACCTTTGACGAAATAATCTACAACATCATGATCGTGAACAGCCACGCGATCCCTATCCAAATATGTTCTAGTATCTTGAATTTCAGTATCTATAAAAAATGGATATGCAAATAACCATTGCCACCGTCACTACCGTCGTCACACGACTGACCACCACCACTTCTTGCATAATGAGCTTTAAAATGATAAATCATAGATGATGGATCTTATCAATATCCATGAATGATAAATCATAGATCGAACTGCTGAATCAGAAAATTTGGGTGCTATCATATAGCTTTGTGTCGGCTAAGTTTACGAGTTGGAGATAAGTGAACTCGAACCACTGACATCCGCGTCAACACCGCCTATGTTAGCATTTTTATTTTAATAAACTTAATTTATTTTGAGGTATGGCTATTTTTTATAATTGTATTCCTATCTTTCGTCTTTTTATCTATCAAACAACACATAATAATCACTCATTCTATTTCCACATATTAACCAAACATAACAATAACAATAAGATAATGCTGCTCCATTTCATTTACTCATACATTTCATCATCCTATAGCAAACAAACCGTATGACAATTCAACATTTAACCTGCTGGCTAGGGATTTAGTTTACCAAATGACTTAAAATAAAGAGAAAAACTTTCTTTTATTGACCTTGAGATAAATATTTATAAGTTATATCATTTGAGACAACAAGAATGTATATTAACATTATTGATAAATATTAAATAAAAACCCATCTTATCTAATATTTTTTATAGGAAAATTACTATCTTCTATCAAATATATAAAACTAATAAACTTATTAACCACCATTAAAAAGTTATATTGTTATTGTCTTTTTTTTTCACTTTCACTTTTCTTTAATTGCATCGGGTGCCTTGCGCGTATAAAAAGGGACCATTCTTCCCAATGAAGCGTGTGAAAAAAGTGAATTCTATGAGTGGAGTATTGAATCACCATTCAATAAAGCAACTTTCAAAACAAACACCCTCCCAAGTACAGGGGGGAGGGGTGGTGGATGTGGTGTGATCACTCATCACACTCTCCACCCAATTATATTGTGTCACATCATCAACTCAAATTCCATCACATGTGATAGTTTTTTACTAGGGCTGGTGGTATGTGATGGAATTTTTTTGTTTTTGTTTTTTTTTGCAAGATTAAATGTTACAAAGATAAATACATAAATAAAAACCGACAAAAAAATGGTTGATATAGGCCTCGTCACGTTTCCGCCAACTTAGCCGACTTTTATATAATTTTTATAGCATTCAAAAGTTCAAGGTTTAATTTGTAAATCATTCTAAATTCTGTTTAAAAAAATGTGAAAGTTAAGGGGTTAAATGTGTAAATTGTATTTAAAATATAAATAATAATAATACACTCCTTCTTCTTCCCTGTCTTCTTCCTTGTTTTTTTTTTCCGGTGACCCCCCCCCCTCCCAACAGCTACTTCCATCTCGCAACGGCTACATTCCTCCTCCCCTAACGGCTCTTTTCTTGGAATGCAACCCTCATCAAGCGTGACAGCCATCACGCAAACATATCATTTTTGCGTGACAAGGGGGTGGCGGCGGGTGTTGGTTTGCTCGTCACGCGTGACGGGGAGGCCACCACGCACCGCCCCGTCCGCCCTACAAATTAATTTAAACTTTTAAACATTAAATTACACTTTTCTTTCTTTATGAAAATAGGTAATTAAACCTTTTGTTTTTAAGTTAATTTAAAAATTTTCATTCAATATCATTTATGTTTTTTTTCACTAAATACCTTAGATTTTCAGTTGGAAAGAACCAAACGACTGACAAGTAATAAACATAAAAAATGTTTAGTGTAGTTTTCTTTACTTAATAACGAAATGTGTTAATATCTAAAAAAGGTAAAATCGTATTCATTCAAATAATTCTATACTAGGTTTATTGTTGTACATTTCGTTTGCACTAACCACGTTAGATTTTCAGTTGGAAGGAACCAAATGACTGACAAACAATTAATTAACATAAAAGACGTTTAGTGTAGTTTTCTTTACTGAATAACAAATGTGTTAATATTTAAAAAAGGTTAAATCTTATTCATTGAAACAATTATGTAATATGTTTATCGTTGCACATTTCGTTTTCACTAACCTTCTTAGATTTTCACTTGGAAAGAACCAAATAACTGACAAACGATAAACATAAAGATGTTTAATGTAGTTTTCTGTACTTAAAAACGAAATATGTTATTACCTATAAAAAAAGTAAATATCTTATTCATTCAAACAATTACATAGGTGTCACATTTTAACTTTTAATTCCTTATATCCAATATGATAATATTATTTTTATCAACCATTTTTCACTTAAGTAAATAGCATATGTGAGAATATTTAATATTAAATGGAATGTTTCACACCTAATTGGGTAAATAGCATATGTGAGAATATTTAATATTAAATGGAATGTTTCACACCTAATTGTCCCTGTCTTGAAAATGAAACATTGGATACAAAAATCCACCAAGAAACTACAAATTCAACTACACATGAAAATCCAAAAAACCCATTAAAGATTTATATGTTTGATCATGTGGGTCACAATTTTTAATTAATTTATCTTTTATTAATTTTATTAAAACAAAAAAGCTAAAATTCTTGGAGTGATTATATAAAATAAACACCATTATCTCCATATGCTACCCTTCTTTATATGGCAAATGCATAATTTAAGCAACAAAGAATTAAGGGAAACCATCAATCATCATTTATTCATTTCTCACTCCTCAATAATTTTACCTTTTTTTGTTAGTTGCTTTATTCTAGTTTAAAGTTTACTCAAATTGTCAGGAAGTATGAGAAAAAGTTATATTATTTTTATAATTTTCATATATTTTTTTTGTTACTCCTGTCCCAGTGCCAGGCATGCTACTTCTCTTTATACTACATAAAACAACACACACTGCTTTTTCTTGGGTCTATCAGACTATTATGTAATATGTAATCTTAAACATTGCACATGCATATAACTTGCATTGAGTTAGTTCAAGTTTTTAGATTCTTTTGACATGAGGGTTCAAATAAAGATTGGTGCTTTATGGTTCTTGTTATGTTTCTTGATGCTTTTTGGTTGTTCAAATGGCTTGCTTTCTCCTAAAGGTGTAAACTTTGAAGGTGGGTTTGAATCTTTTTTGTGAAATCTTGATCTCATAAGCTTAAAAATGTGATTTTTGATGTGGGTTTTTGAAATCTTTATAGTTCAAGCTTTACTGGGTATAAAAGATTCATTGTTGGACCCTCATGGTGTTCTTGAGAATTGGGATGCTGATGCTGTTGACCCTTGTAGTTGGACCATGGTTACTTGCTCTTCTGAATCTCTTGTCATTGGTTTGTAAGTCTATTTTCATCAACCATTAATTTTCTTAAGTAGGATCGGTTTTGTTGTTCAACAGAGGGTTGCGCTGCAACTTGTTGCCTGTTTTACCTGCCACTTTGTTGCGATCGTTTGAATGGTCATCGAAAACTTTCTTTAATATTTGAAAATTTCTTGTTTCAAATGATCATTAGGGGAACACCTAGACAGGATTTTTGCAACTTGTTGCCCGTTAACCTGCCACTCTGTTGTGATCATTTGAATGGTTATAAAAAAGTTTGTTTAATATTTGAAAATTTCTTGTTTCAAATGATCATTAGGGGAACACCTACCCAGAATTTACGCAACTTGTTGCCCGTTTTACCTGTCATTCTGTTGTAATCATTTGAATGATAATCGAAAAGTTTGTTTAACTAATTTTTTTTTTCAACTGATCATTAGGGGAACACCAAGCCAGAATTTATCAGGCACACTTTCACCAAGCATTGGCAACTTAACCAATCTTCAAATAGTGTAAGTAATAAGTATCAATAAAAAGATTCAACCTTTACAAAAATGATCAAATGGGCATCTTTTATTTGTGTTTAATGA
Source organism: Bidens hawaiensis (assembly GCF_021521415.1). Lineage (NCBI taxonomy): Eukaryota > Viridiplantae > Streptophyta > Magnoliopsida > Asterales > Asteraceae > Bidens > Bidens hawaiensis. Next base: position 724,526 of record NW_027491689.1, on the reverse strand, counting down.
GTGATATTGGTGCAGATTGTTGCAAAATAATCGAATTACCGGACCGATCCCTAAGGAAATCGGAAAACTAAAGAAGCTTCAAACAATTGATCTTTCTGATAACCATTTCACCAATGAAATCCCATCATCTTTAGGTCAACTAACAAGTCTTCAATACATGTAAGCTTGTTTTCATCATATCACATATTCACATTAAAAGTTAAACTTTTAATGATCTTTGACTAACTTTGACTTTAACAGGAGGCTTAACGACAATAGTCTTTCTGGTCGAATCCCCCAATTAGTAGCAAATATGACTCAACTTGCTTTTGTGTAAGATTTCATGTCTTATTTTTAAGTCTTGATTAACATTTAACACTACTTAAACATAGTACATATTAATGTTTTGCATTAAATGCAGGGACTTATCATTCAATAACTTAAGCGGCCCAATTCCTCGGTTTCCTTCTAAGACCTTCAAGTAAGCTCTACATCACTCTCGCATTCTTAACGTGTGCACACGATCAAATACATATCTAATGAATCTATATGTGGCAGCATTGTTAGGAACCCTTTAATATGTCGAACGGGATCTGAGCAACAATGCTATGGAATGACACTTATGCCCATGTCAATGTCTTTAAACACTACTCAAGGTAAAATAATATTATGCACATTTTCTTGATTTAGTGATTTAAACTTCATTAATATTTTTTCTTTTTGAAGGTGGTAGCACTATGCCTAGATCAAAAGGTCACAAACTTGCTCTTGCCATTAGTACAAGCCTCGGGTGCATCTCGTTGCTCATTTTTGGGCTCGCTTTACTTTGGTGGAGGCGAAGGCATAATCAAGAACCATTCTTTGATGTCAAAGGTATGTAAAATCAGGGCCGTCTCCTAGAATTGCTAAAATTTTTTGGGACAAATGTGAGTATAAATCTGGGCCTTAAGTAATATATAATTTCAATAAGTCATATATAAAAAGTAACCGAGTATTGTATATGATTTGGATTTGGGCCTGACTTACTGAATATTTAAAAAAAAAAACTTTTGTTTGGGCAAATACAGTTTTTTTATAAATAAATACATTTTAAATTTTTTGGCCTCTGGATGATTGGGCCTAAGACGGTCGACCTCCCTACCTCCCCATCCCAGACGGCCCTGTGTAAAATGTAAATAATATTTGGTTTGCAATGAGAATGAGTATTATTAACTTTATTACGATTCTTGATTGAATTAACGCAGATAAATATCGCGAGGAAGTGTCACTAGAAATCTAAGGAAATTTCAATTTAGGGAGCTTCAAATTGCAACACACAACTTTAGCAACAAGAACATATTAGGTAAAGGTGGTTTTGGGCATGTTTATAAAGGACAACTACAAGATGGTAGTTGTGTGGCAGTGAAACGCCTCAAAGATGGTGGTGCCGCCGGTGGAGAGAGGCAGTTTCAGACGGAGGTTGAGATGATTAGTCTAGCTGTACATCGGAATCTACTTAGATTATACGGGTTTTGCATGACTCCAACCGAAAAATTGTTGGTGTACCCTTATATGTCCAATGGTAGTGTGGCTTCCCGTCTTAAAGGTACCATTTTTACTAGATTACTAGGATGTTGTTATACGGGCTATATAAGGTTATACGATCTGTATAACTTCTAAGGAAACACAATTGTCACATATGTAATTTTTAATAAAGTTGTACATGTTGCATAACTTTACAGGCCACCTTAAATGATTCGCATATCAACTAGTATAAAAGCTTTATTATTTTCATATTGGCCAGTATAACATTTTCTATCATACGTTATGTATAACTTTTTTACGGCAAGGTATGACATTTTCTATCATACGTGTTGTATAACTTTATACGGGTGGTATGCTAGGTGGAAAATATTATTTATACGACCCATATAATATGTGAGTTATGTGCACATAGTATGGCCTAATTATTATTATATGGCTTGATCTTCTACTAAAGTTTGGGCCCAACCATTGGGCCAAAACGACTATTGTCAAGTCGCACCCATGAGCTGCTTTGGGCTTTGTAACTAACTTATTCTACCCGGTGTTTGACAGAAAAACCAGTGTTAGATTGGGCCACACGGAAGAAAATCGCATTAGGGGCCGGAAGAGGTTTACTGTATCTTCATGAACAATGTGACCCAAAAATAATTCACAGAGATGTGAAGGCTGCAAACATACTTCTTGATGATTGCTGTGAAGCAGTCGTTGGAGACTTCGGTTTAGCCAAACTTCTAGACCATCAAGACTCACATGTAACCACCGCGGTTCGTGGTACCGTGGGCCATATAGCACCTGAGTATCTCTGCACGGGCCAATCATCCGAAAAGACAGATGTTTTCGGCTTTGGAATCCTTCTTCTTGAACTCATCACCGGTCAACGAGCTTTAGATTTCGGCAAAGCCGCTAACCAGAAAGGAGCAATGCTTGATTGGGTAAACCCAATTCTTCATTTTTTTCGCGCCACGCTACGTCGCCTGAAAATAAAGATTCCGGCGATTGAACGTTGCCGGAAAATAAATATTCCGGCTATGCAATATCACAGGAAAATAAAGTGTCAAAAAATTTATTAAAATTAATTCAATAAAAATATTATTTATATTAAATATATTTAAGAAAAACATATATAATTATATATACTGTATTATAATAAAGAGTAGAGCACAAAAATGTGATTTTAAATAATTTTAAAAGTTTAATTAATTACAACTTTTAAATCATGTGGTACAATCCTTCTAACATAATGCTGGATTGCTGACGTTTAAACCAACATTTTTTGCGATTTTTAAACGACCATAACATTTTTATCATGTTAATATTTTATTTTAGAGAAAATTATATATACACTGTATTATAATACAGATTAGAGCACAAAAATGTAATTTTACATAATTTTAAAAGTTTAATTTACAACTTTTAAATCATGTGGTACAATCCTTCTAAACATAGTGCTGACGTTTAAACCAGCTTATCCTACGATTTTTAAACGACCTTCACATTTTAATTATGTTAATATTTTATTTTAAAGAAAATTACACCATATAAATGAGCATTTTATTTTCTTTAATTTTAGTAAGGTACTTCTATAAATTTTTCAATAAAAACAAATAACATGTACGTAATTACCGGCGTCTGTATTTTCCTCACATCACACATCTCTACATAATAAAAACAAAAAAAAAGGTTCCATTTTTTTGTGCACTATGTAATAATCTACAAACTTTGATTCACAGGTGAAAAAGATTCATCAAGAGAAGAAACTCGAAATATTAATCGACAAAGACTTGAAGAACAATTACGATAGGATCGAGTTAGAGGAAATTGTGAAAGTGGCATTATTATGCACACAATATCTTCCCGGACACCGACCAAAGATGTCCGAAGTTGTACGAATGCTAGAAGGTGACGGGTTAGCCGAGAAATGGGAAGCTTCACAAGGAGTTGAGTCAAGTACGAAGTATCGTACGCCTGAGTTGTCGTCGTCGGAGCGATATTCCGATCTTACTGACTCTTCTTTACTTGGACAAGCAATAGAACTATCCGGTCCAAGATGAGGTGGTGTTTTAAATAGAATATATGGCGGGAAATTTTATTATTTTTTTGTTATAGGGTTTGTTAATTGTTAATTAATGTTGAAATTTTTAATGTTTAGTTAATTTTGTATGTTATATAAAATTAGGGTTTTTTTTATATACTTATCGTTACGAAGTTACATATATGATTTTTAATTCAACGAGAGATATGTTTATTGTAAAGGGATCGTTGTATAACGAACTAAGAATTGGTTAACAACAAACAAGTGATCGTTGGAAACAAAATAAACGGACACATAATAATGTCGTATGGTAGGAAACCATCTTCATCTACATGTATGTCACCTGAAACGGAGCCACAAATTTGTATCATCATGACGGAGACACCAACCCCACCTACCTTGCAATGCCTCTTCCACCACCACATCATCTTCTACATTTTTAAACCGATTACTATGGAGTATCGGGCATGGGCGAAGCTCTTTGGGGACCCGGGTGGCCCCGGTCACTGCCGTTGTCTCCGTTAGTATGGTAAATTTCGCGATTTTTTCCAAATATTTTTATAAGTATTAAACAAGCTCACCCCGATGTATTTTTGTAAATGCTACCGGTCACCACTGATTTTGGTTTTTAAATATAATACCCATCGTTTGGTATTTTTATAAAACTCAAAATTGAGGGGTGCTATTTGTAAAAATATAAACTTGTTTAAACAAAACATAAAAAAAGGACGAGGATTGATTACTGATTAGGGTTTGGATTTTTATAAAACTCACCAGCGCCCTTGTAACCTGTTCGGCTGTTTTGTAATTCTATTTCTAAGGTACTCACTCTCCCTCTCGGCTTTCGCATCATTATGAATCTTTTAAGTCTTGTTAGCTAAAAAAATTATCTAGTTTTTTTTATTTGCAAGAACAATCGTCGGAATGAATGAAAAAAAAATAGATATATAGACGTCATATTGTTTGATCCGACTCGAACCAAATCGTCGACCCGAAAATTTTGGGTATGTGACTTCGGTCGCTACCGTAACGAAGCCCAAGCTTCGCCACTGGTATCAGGTGTATACTTGATCTCTGTATATGTAGAAATCTATATAGGTTGACATATGCTGTGACAAATGAGTGAAATAACTTAGTGACACATATAACAATCTTGTGCATTAGTAATTTAAAAAAAAACCATGGCTATTTTGTTAGTTATCTTGGCAAGAATGGATAGTGGCTCGATTTATTTTTTGAGTTAAATAAATACACACTCTTTGTTTGGTATTCAAAATAATTTTGAAATGTTTTTTTATTCTTTTGATTATTGTAATTTTTTTTGTTTGCTTAAAACTTTATCTACAATGCATTAATACCACCAAAAGTTTTAGTATATATGGTTATGATAGATATATGAAACAAGCCGCTTAGGCTCAGAACTTTATTAGATATCAATAGAATGATGTAAGCTAAGCTACTAATATCAACTTTAATGTCATGCCAACCACAATAAGCTAGACTATGCATTATTGTATTTGATAGTACCAGCCTCAACTAACCATACAACCGGTCATATATATATATATATATATAGAGTGTGTGTGTGGGGGGAGGGGGGGTGTATTATCAATAACAATTCTGTCAAGTCCATAGTTTATGAAATAAGTACCTTGAAATCGAGAAGGGTTTGAAGTTTGAAAGGGATAATTCTCTTACTAACACATGAAGTCCTGATATCTAAGAGTTGGAGGCTTTCGACACATGGAATCATGATAAACACGCCACAAGAGCCACACAAACCCGCAAATCTTCTTGTCCCAGGCCAATGAACTACAGCCCCAATCGGGAAATGGTTCAAGAGGAAATCACCTAACTCATGCTTATTATTATTCAACTGAAATGCAATGGACCAAGTGTTAGTGTCGTTACTCCTCACCCAAATCTTACAGACGTCATCATGTTTAGACGAAATGGCAACAGCCAGAATACCATTGATAATTGTCGGTTGATTGGTTTCCCAACTTGGCTCTGGCACCTCAATCGTAGAGAAAACCTCAGAGCTCAAATCGAATGCCAATATATAATAATAATAATGACGAAATTCTTCACCAATTGGAGGATACCATTGTAATGTCCAATAAAGTACGCCGTTGAAAAGACATTGACATGATTTTCTATGATCAATCGGAGTAACAGGCCGAGAAGCAATCTCACGCCAAGTGTCCGTTTTAAGGGGGTAAACAAGAAATTTATTTTCTTCAGTATTGCATCTGGCTCTCACCAGATGCTTGTAATCATCAACGACTGGGTCGAAACCAAAGCCTAGAGGGTCCCAATGCCTTTCATGATCACTCAAAGAAGGACGACCACGCACCGTCACTATGCGCCTAATTGAAGGGTTCCATAGATTAATACCGGTATTGTATTTGTAAAGACAAACAATTCCATCGCATGAACCAACGACAGAGAAATCTTGGAAAGGATACTCGACTGATGTCATTGAGCTCATACAAGTGGTATCACTATCATCACATGATAACTGGCTTCGCGAATGTAATGTGTATATTTTGTTGTGCTCGCTTGGTCTTTCTCTTCCTTGGTCATTATAAACGTCGTGTACGAGCATGAGTTTTTCAGGAGACCGAAGAGTATGGAGCCGGATGAAACCGGGGCTGCTAATACATGCACATAGTGATTTGGAGACCGTTCGAATACGCAAAAGCGATTTCGTTGGCAGTCTTACCAAGATTTCCTCAATCAGCTCTTCACATAGATCATCATACGAGGAGGACATGATTGCTTTTGTACGTATTTAAACCTATAAACAATAACTAATAACGTAATTATTATACAAACATGCATGCAATATTTAAGATTCCTTCCAATAACAAACGATTAATAAAAAGGAAATAAGTCACCACAAGTAATTAAGAAAACATTGGCGAAGAAGAAGACATAAATTAAGGTTCTTCTAGATCTAGCTACGTATCCTGCCTGCCTGCCTGCTATGATATATATACCCAACATAAGTTTTCTTTTTTAGTTATATTATTTTATTAACTAAATTAAAAAGATTTATCTTAAATCTTAATTTTAAATCTTAAATATATATAAACAAAATCTTTAAAAGGATTGTTTTATTTGTAAATGTAGATGTAGATTTCTCCTGCATTAATTAGACCCGAATTTACGGCTTATAACATCTCATTAAATTAAAAATTAATCTTATTAGATATTTGATATAAAAATCCTATAAAGTAGAGATAATTTCTTTTTGTTAAAGAATTGAAATATAAAATAACATTTACTGAACACATAATTCCCTTTCAAAGATTATGATATCAAAAATGTTTGATTGTTTCAATAGAGAATTCGGTAGATATTCAGAAAACAAATCATAATCCCTATCAAACTAGACATGAGATAGAGCTAAAAGTAGAACAAATAATTAAGATAAACAAATAAACGATAAGACATAAGTTAAGCATGAGGAAAAGTATCATAAGTAAACTATAACTTCTTTAATTCCTAAACCTTTATTGTATTTATGTAAGATTGTTAGTTAATTACAAAAGTCAGCTGTTTTGGGACTCTACTTTATACCATAATTCTAAACTACTCATATACTTGAGTTTAAACATGTGACATCCTTTTAAAAGACATGTGCTTCTACGAAGTGGACTAGCCCCATATTATATGTTTGTAGTTTCTATTTGTTTTAAAGATATGTTATAATCAAACTCTTGTACAGTTACAAAAGTTAGCTACATGATTTAGTAGTTAGTTCATAAGTCAAATATATAAATCTGGTTATTTTTCGCTTGGTATTCTTGCCATCGTGCGAGTCCGGTAGCAAGTGTTAACGTTCAATGGTAAAAAGACAACGAATCAAAAACATATTTCGCTACTATTATGGTTATATTACGACTATATATTTGGGTTTCGTTTTCGTTTTCGCTTCCTGTGGCAATTGTATTGAAATTGATAACCTATTAGAAGTTTATTTTGCTAATTTAGTCTCTCTTTTCAAATAATGTAGCGAGTGCATCAAAACCGATAAGTTTTAAATGTTTATTTTGCTAATGAAATTCATAATAGCTATTGATATACTAATGTTGTAATTAGGGCCGTCCAAACCGCTTGCCACTCGAACTCGCACAGGAATTGCTCGGAAAATGCTCGTTCGATTGTAAACGAGCCGCTTTGCTCAGTTTGGTTTGTAAACGAGCCAAACAACGAGCAAAGGTCTGCTCGGTTCGGTTTGGCTCGAATATATATAATTTATTTTATATATAATTATATATGAACAAATATATAAATATATAAACTACACACAGTATACAATTTTTAAACTCTTTTAAATTTTTATAGTTTCATATATTCCACTCAAGTTTTCAAATATTAGAAGTTTGTTTACATATTCATTATCTCTCACTTTAAACTTCTTTATTCTAAAATTTACAACATATTACACGTTTGATTGAAATCTTTATAGTGAAAAGGAAATAAATAATGATCGATTGAAAAATGTTCGATTCGATTTTCGCTCAGTTCGAATTTCAGTCGTTCGGTTGTAAACGAGCCAAGCAAAGAGCAAGCATCCTCTCGGTTTGGCTCGGCTCGTGAATAACCCTAGTTGTAATGGCCTAAATTTGAAGTATAAAGAACGTAAATAAAACACGTTTTCAGTAGCGAAACAAGGGTTAAGCGTCTCCCTAGTTATACCAATATATAAACTGCTTCAAGTATTTTATTAATAGTTGGGATGATTGTCAAGACTTGGGATCTTTATGGGTTCAAGTTGACCCATGGTGGTGGATTTTTTCTTGACGGTGTTACTGGGTGAGTCACGCGTGCAACGTTAAAATCAATATGGACGGTTGACATCCCGTCGGGTATTATGTGTAGTCTCAAACGCAGTAAAAAATATATAAACCATAACTATTAAAAACAAACATTACCACAAAAAAAGCTTAGATTGTAACATATTTCACCCAAAATCCAAAATCATAACCGTTTAGCAAGAACATCCTATGAAATTAACCAACTATAAAAATACATCATCGCTTTCGCTTGTTTTATCGAACATATTCCAACATTTATCACTTTGAGTCGGGTGTTTGAGACAGCCATCGGGTGCATAGATAAAGACTTGAAACTTCGGATTTGAAGAAGTATACGAAGACGAAGAAGAATGAAGCCAAAAGACAAGAACGTCGCCAACTTGAAGCCGATTGTCTTTAAAAAACCGCAGCCATCCATCGAGGAAGTAGCATCTGTCTTCGAGCTGTAAGAATGTCACGGTCCAGTTAGTCGCAGCCGATCTTATTCGAGTACAATGGTTTGTTTCTTGTTCTTGTTGTTGTCTCTTATCAAATGTTGGCAAAAGCTAATGGCACTGGCTGCAAATTAAACATGCATGCATGCATATATATAATTAAACAAACAAATGTTTTAGAAACAAGAAGCATACAATATAATTACAAGGTATTCTTCTGAGTCACTAAGTAATATTTTGCAAAAGGATGCTTCATCATTCTTGTTGAAAGCCATTTTTCAAACCTATAGAATGAATTGATGTAGTTGATTATATATGAAGGATGTATTTATATATATTCCCTTGTATATGATGTGATCAATAGAGAAATTAATTTGATTCTTAAATGGTTTAACTATTTAAACGACAAATGAATTATCTTTATTTTTCTTTTGTTTCATCTATTTTTTATATTTAATAACTAGGAAAATGAATATGAATATGAATATGAATATGATTTTGTGTGTTTGTGTTTAGTTATTTGTTAATTTAAATTTTATAATAATAAGTCATATCAGATATAATGATTTTTTATATAAATATTTTAATACGGGGTTTTAATAATATTTATATCAAATAGATAGAAATAAATACATCGAATTTATTCGTCTTTTTTTTATATAAAAAAGGGTATATGTAAATTTTTTAACGAAAATAAAATTAAAAGCGTTAAAATATATTATAGGATGAAGTTAGATACTTTAAAAACTAATTTTAACATTTAGGCCATTTCTTGATTCGATTTGGTTAATGATCATTAACAATTATGATACAACGATTCTTTATTTAAACGATTTGCCTCGATACTAGATGTCGCGATTTTTAGGCATCCACTCCATTTAGTGTTTAACTAATCATTGTCAGTTGATTAAAACCAACCCGCTATTCTAAGTTCACGCCATTCGAATCTTAGCATGCGGATTGCAATGACAAAATTGTAGATTATAATCCGCACTTTTGTCTATTTCATGCGAATCATTAGCATGCGGATTGCAATGACAAAAGTGTAGATTATAATCTTAGCATGCGGATTTGCCTCGATACTTGACGAATTGGTCCATCTGTTGGTCTATTTCTTGATTTTGATTCGTACAGTTTGTCAAGCCCACTAGATTTTTGTTGAAGCCCATTATTGATTTGATTTATTTTTCATCAAAATTACTAACGTGAGCCAGTCAGCCACATGTGAGTTTGGGTGGTACAAACTTGATATGCTCAACCAGTCAGCCAGAATCTAGTACAAGTCAGTCACGTCTGAGTTCGGGTATACCAACTCTCCAAGTTGTTGACAAGAGTGCTCCTTCCTTGCTTGACAATGCAGGTAGTTTTGCTAACTAAAATTAATCATCTCTTGGATTTATTCTAAATTGTTTTTAACACCATCAAATGATAATATGCAGATTTTTCGTTTAAAACATTGATGACCGTGCATAAACAAAATGATCGAGACTTATCCAGGTTTCTTGCATGTCATTTCTCTTCAGATGGAAAGTTTTTAGCATATGGAGGGACTAAAAGAGTGGTTAGTCAAAACAAAAATATGTTTTTGTTTTAATTATAATAATAATAATACTTTATTTACAAACCATTTTCTATTGCAGGTTTTACTTTGGGATCTTGATAATAAAGAGCGATGTCCCAACACTTTAGAACTGTCTGGTATTATTAATGACATTCGTTTTCAGTTCGGGACTCATAAATTGCAGTTGCCTCTTGTGACAACACCATTCGCATTTGGGATGTAAGTCACACTACGTTTTACTTTTTTTTTCCTGGTTTCATATCGTTTAACTTGCTATATATAATATGTTGCAGGGTAAGACTACTGTCGATTTTTTAGGCCGTTCCGGTTTTATAACCACGGTCGATTTTTGCCCAAATGATCCCAATTGAAGAGGTAGGTCCCAGCAGAGCCCAGTTGGACCCGCAACTCACCTCAAAGAGGGACGTCTGCGCAAAGGCTAAACTCGCAAGACTCACCTTGAAGAGAGACGTCTGCGCAGAAACCAACTGGATCCGCAGGACCCACCATGCTCAGAGACGTGACGTCCTTACGCGCAGTACGCAAGCTGTTCCCGCAGGAAAAGCCTCCCAATGGTCGACGTACTCCGCCTGTTCCCGCAGCAACGGATACTAGCCATCAGGGAAGGCTACCCGCGCAGCAAGGCTACACGCACAAGGCACTTAACTCTTAAATAATTCAGTAATGTCACCTGAAGAAGGAGTGAGCAAGCCGGGAACACTCCCGCACAAAGCCGGGAAAACTCCCGCCCAAATGAGCCAGTCCGTACGATACTGGAGGATCTTTTGTACTGTACCTGACGAGGTATGGACAAAAGATCTGACCAAAGATACGACAGCTCACTGACAACAGTATAACGAGCAGCACGCTCTTGTACTGTATGTCACTATCAGCCGCCGCCTACTCACCAACCTGTCGGAGGACGTGCATAGCCTGCAGTTGGTGGAACAGGAATAGTACACAGCCGGCCTGGTCACTATCAGCCGCTGCCTACCCACCAACCACCAGCATGGCACGTGCGTAGCCCACAATTGGCAGAACAGGAATACTATTCAGCCGGCTGTACCTTCTTGGAAACCTACCTTCGGCTATAAATACTCCAACACCTTGGAACGGTATCATCATCTCATCTCATACCATCATATCTGCTCTAGTCATTTCTCTTAATATACACTTATATTCAAGAGCAATCTAGTCTGATTCTCACGCCGGAGGGTGGTCACAAGAAGGTACCCCCCCTTCTCAGTGACGAGCTCACGGTGTCTGTTTTGCAGGTCATCTGAAGAACCATCTTTGCCGGATCTAACCCCTCGTGGGAAACATCTATTTAACCCCTAGATTATCCGTAATCTGCCCGGGGTAACTTAGTGTTTCTTCATTGGCGCCATCCATGCATAAAAGCTAGAACTAATTTTCAGTTTTTTCAAACTTCTGGAAAGATGGTTAAGGTTACTCCGTTGCCAAGACCAACGAGTGACCAAGAAACCCCGGTAACCACAACCCCAGCCACTGGGGGGAATACCGGCGAGTACACAATATTTACGAACACTACCCCGGTTATCCAAGCAGGGGAAAGTGCAGTAAATTTTACTGAACACTACCCCGGTTACCCAAGCCGGGGCAAGTGCAGTAAATAATCATCCCCTGGGATTTATTGATACCCAGGCGGAAAGACGACAGACGTGGCTCCCCCGCCAAACACTTGATCAAGTTAAAGCGTGGACGGAAGCACGTCAGAAGGAATTCCAAGCTGAGTTGGACGAACGCTTACGTTCACTCCAACAGGCTGACGAGTTCGGAAACACTCGACAACAGCTCAACATGAGCAATGAGTGCGAGTCCTCGGACGATGATCGAGAGTCCGACAGTGACGCAAACCCTCGCCATAGGGCGAAAGGGATGCGTAACGAAACGGACTTCCAACCGAGAAGGAATTTTGGAGAAACCTTCAAACAAAGGAACGCGGGGGGAAACCCACGTGATTTCTCCAAAACCTTCAGACCAGCTGCTGCAAACGCGGGAACATCCAAGTTTGCAAGGGACATTGCGGAAGCAATCGCCCCGAAAAGTGCTATGCAGATGCCCAGCATCGGCACTTATGATGGTATATCCGACCCAGATGATCACCTGAACAGATTCATAGCGGGGGCAACCGTCAGCAACTGGACGGAACCCACGTGGTGTTATATGTTCCAGATGACGCTGGTTGGAGCGGCTAGAGCGTGGTTTGACCGTCTACCGGTCCACCACATCTACGATTGGGCGGACTTCCAACACAAGTTCAGCCAACAGAGGAAATATACTGAAGAGCAGTGGACGATCCTCAATTGCGTTAGAGAGGAGGATGAATCTTTACTAGACTTCATCACTCGCTTCAACTCAAAAAAGCTGAGTCTGGGCGTTATAAGCGAAGATCTTGTTCGCGCCGCTTTCATCCAGGGCGCCGAATACCAAGAGCTGATCCGCACGTTGACGAGTAAAGACGGCATGCCATCCACATGGGATGCCATCATGACGGCGGCTAAGCGCTTTGCCGAAACAGAGAAGCAGCTGGGTGGGGATCTGCCCCAGGGTACAAGCCTCTACACACAGAGGACTAGAGAACACAACGTCCGGACCGCCCGGCAAAACAAAAAGAGGAAGCTAAGCATTTGGCAGTCAAGGGTAAACTTTGACACCTCATCCAGCTCTCGCTCTTCAGTAGGCGGAAGGGATGACACGCACCCATCAAGCCGACACCCTCGGTGGACGCCGCTCACCAAAAGCGTCACGGAGATATTTGACACTGAGAAACTCCCATGGCCAAAAGCTCCAACGGTCCGGCACCGGCCTGACGCGGATCAGAGCAAATACTGTGACTTCCACGGGACAAAGGGTCACACCACTGAGAAGTGTTCATCCTTGAGGGATATTATTGAAACATTCGTCAATGATGGAAAACTTACACACCTTGTGGCATCAATCAAGAATGGAAGGAAGAATGACAACCGATTCAGAAGCAACGGACGAAAGCCCGTTAACATCAGCATCCACATGGTTCATAGTAACATCAGAGGAAGAAAAAGACGGATGACAGAACCATGCGCATGGAAAGAAGCTGAGGTGCGCTTCCCGCGAGTACCGGGAGGACCCAACAAAGAAGGCCCTAACGTCATAAAAAGCCAGTTGGGACACTACATCACTTCCCGCACTCTTGTTGACAACGGCGCCTCGTCAACGGTTATGTACAGGCAGTTCTTCGACAAGCTAGACGGCGAAGATAAAGAACGCCTGGATACGGTATACGCCTCGATGGAAGGGTTTGACGGCAGCACAAACACCCCCCTGGGTATCCTATCCTTCCCCGTCACTCTCACAGACGGGAAACACTCCCGCACAGAAGACGTGGACTTTGTCGTAATGAGGAAGCCACACCACACATACGACATTCTCTTCGGGAGAGACGGGATGGCAAGATTCAATGCCGTGGTATCTTCAGTCCACGGCATGATGGGATGGCCAACAGCTGAGGGCGTGGCGATGGTCACCGGTATCCCCCAGGTATGCATCGCATCTGTCTCATCAACACCCAAACCAAAGATGGCTAAACCAACCATCACCGAACCAGAAGAATGGGCTTTCAATGGCAAATACCCAGACCAGGCGGTTACCATTGGCCCAACAATCACTGATCCTACGCGCACCTTACTCAAACGCTTACTACAGAAAAACGCTGACATCTTCGCATGGAAACCAGCTGACATGACTGGTGTACCTCGAAGTAAGGCAGAGCATAAGCTCAAGTGTGACCCGGCTTTTACGCCGGTCATACAAAAGCGTAGAGTAATGGGGGCGGAACAAGCTAGCGCGTGTAGAACCCAAGTCAAGGAACTCCTTGACGCGGGCATCGTACGCGTTAGCAGATATCAAACTTGGGTTGCAAATCCCGTTATGGTACCGAAGTCTAACAAGCAATGGCGCATGTGCATAGATTTCAAAGACTTGAACAAAGCATGCCCCAAAGATTGTTACCCGTTACCCGAAATTGATCTTAAGGTAGATTCGTTAGCACCGTTTCGCCTTAAATGCTTCCTTGATGCGTATAAAGGGTACCATCAAATCCACATGGCCGTTGACGATCAGGACAAAACCGCATTTCGGACGCCCGATGGCACATTTTGTTATCAAATGATGCCATTCGGACTTAAGAATGCCGGGTCCACATACCAACGCCTAATGGACAAAGAGTTTCATGCCCAAATTGGGAGGAACTTGGAAGTCTACATGGATGACCTGGTCATCAAAAGCCTTGACCCAGAAGCGATGTTGAAAGACATTGAAGAAACATTCAACACACTCAGAAGAATAAACATGAAGCTCAACCCGAGTAAGTGTTCCTTTGGGATGGAAGAAGGGAAGTTCTTAGGAGTCATTGTTACAAAAGATGGCTTCAGAGCGAACCCTGAAAAGGTCGAAGCCATTATCAAGATGGAATCACCTACTACCATTAAGCAAGCTCAGACACTGAATGGACGCCTAGTTGCACTCAACCGCTTCTTGGCAAATCATGCGGATAGGTCGTTCCCATTCGTGTCGACGCTGAGAAACTGTTTAAAGAAAACGCACTTCCGCTGGACACCAGAAGCGGAAGCAGCTTTTCAGGAAATTCGGTCACGCTTGATCGAACTCCCAACACTCACAGCACCAGAAGCGGGAGAGGAATTAATCCTATACCTCTCCGCCACAGATAGAGCAACCGGGGCCGTCCTGCTAGTCGAGCGAAAAGGCATCCAGATGCCAATCTACTATGTTAGCCGTCTCCTAACAGACGTTGAAACCCAGTATTCTACCCTGGAAAAATTGGTCTTAGCACTTGTACAGGCTTCACGCAGGCTAAGACGATATTTCCAAGGTCACCCAATCACCATTCTCACCAACTTCAAACTTGCAAACGTTTTAGGCAAACCCGAACTGTCGGGACGCCTAGCCAAATGGGCAATAGAATTGGGAGAATACGCGTAAAGTACAAGCCAAGGCCAGCCATAAAAGGCCAGGTCTTAGCCGACTTTATTGCCGAAGTCCCCGCCTCGCGGGAGAAAGAGTGCCAGGACGAGGCTCAACCCTCTCCAGCACAGAACATCGATGATGTCTGGCGACTTTACACTGATGGAGCAGCCAGCAACGAGGGCTCAGGCGCAGGGTTAAAACTAACCAACCCAGCAGGCCAAGAATACACTTACGCTATTCGACTAGATTTTCCAAGTACGAATAACGAGGCTGAGTATGAAGCATTCTTGGCCGGGTTAAGGATTGCGCGTAAGATGGGAGTAAAGAACTTGGAAGCCCATGTGGATGCCATGTTAGTAGCCAATCAGATAAATGGGACGTACACGGCCGTGAACGACACAATGGCCTTGTACCTCGCTCAAGCGAAAACCCTCATGCGCGATTTTAACGATTGTAAGGTCATACACGTCAAGCTTGCGTCATTGGCTTTCACCCACTTGGGAAAGGACATCCGCATTGAACTCCTTGGAGCACCATCAGTCCCACACAAAGAAGTCTGTGTTATCCAAACCGGCACGGAAACGTGAATGACACCAATAATAAATTACCTTGCGGCGGGTATACTACCAGAGTCGAAAACACAGGCAAGAAAACTACGCTGTAAAGCACTGAACTATCAACTCATCGATGACATCCTTTACAGACGTAACTTTCTTGGACCACTCCTCAGATGTGTTGACGACCAAGATGCCGACTACCTCCTAAGGGAAGTACACGAAGGCATCTGTGGGATACACGCAGGTCCACGCGCAGTTGTATTTAAGCTAAACAACGCAGGATACTTTTGGCCGGGGATGCATACGGATGCACTGGCATACATCAGAAAGTGTAGGTCTTGCCAACTCTACGCACCTAACACGCATCGTCTGAAGAACGAACTTGTTCCAGTCACCTCTTCATGGCCATTTCAGAAGTGGGCCATCGATGTGACAGACCCATTTCCCACAGCAGCAGGGAACATTCAATATCTAGTGGTCGCCATCGACTACTTCACCAAGTGGATAGAAGCAAAACCCTTAGCCCAAACAACCGCAAAACATATCAAGAAATTTATTTGGGAATTTATTATTTGTCGTTTTGGGCTTCCACAGAATTTGGTGAGCGATAACGGCACCAACTTTGCTGACAAGAAGCTACAACAGTGGCTGAAAGAACTTCAAATCACCCATACCTTTACCTCAGTAGCGCACCCGCAGGGTAATGGTGAGGTGGAAAGAGCGAATAGGAGCATCGTCGATGGCATAAAGAAAAGACTATTGGAACACAGATCTGGCTGGGTGGACGAACTTCCACACGTCCTTTGGGCACACAGAACGATGAAAAAGGTAAGTACGGGAGAAACCCCGTTCAGCCTCACTTATGGCACTGAAGCCATGGTCCCGGTTGAAATTGGTTTACCCTCACCAAGGATCTTGATTCAACCAGAGGACAATGATGCGGAAAGACGGTTAGACCTTATGCTAACCGAGGAACGTAGAGACTTAGCTGCAGCGCGTGAAGAGAACTACAAACGACAAATGCAAAAGTACTATAACACGCGGGTAAAACTCTGCAACTTCAATGTAGGAGACTACATATTGCGTAACAACGAGGCTTCAAACCAAGAGCACCCAGGAAAGCTGGCCCCGGTCTGGGAAGGACCATACATTATCAAAGAAGTTTTGGGAAAGGGCGCATACCGGCTCGAAAGGCTCGATGGCACTCCCATCCCAAGAACATGGAATGGAGCTCAATTACGCAAATGTTACATGTAGATCAATTCCAAACTTATAAAGAAACGGCCTGGGGCCACTTCTAATGGAAATGATTCTCCTTTATCACATTGTGTTGATCGCTTTACATTTATACTTATAAACTTTCCGGACGGTATGCCGGTATTCACCGCATAAATATGGAAAGAAGTCGTTGCGTGTGGACGGCGGCAAAACCCGCGTAAACACAAAAAATGGCAAACCTTCACGCAGGTCAGTTATAGGTGAAGATTGGTCATCCCACTAAATGAAAGTGACGGTCCTACCCGCACAATCATGATAGAGGAAACTGCACTAACCTATTGACAACCGCGCGTCGAACGGTTAACTTATTCAAAACAATTGGAAAATTGCTAAATTAAACTAAAGTATGCGTGAGCAAGTCATACAACGTTTACAACGCAAGTCAAAAAGATTCAAAAGTAAGCGGGACTATACCCCTTACCTTGGCAACCAAGTAACTATAAGACAGGTGCGAGTACAGTGTTAAGGCAAAACCCTTCACATACTTAGCACCTGCAGGGAATTGAAGCCAGGAATACCTTGGAAGTAAAGTAACTATAAGACGAGTGCGGGTACAGTGTCAAGGCAAAACCCTTCACATACCTAGCACTCCGCAGGGAATTGAAACCAAGAAGGATCTTCTGGGCCATGCTTGCGGAAACGGGAATAACATCCCCGCATAGCGGGAACGTCGAGAATTGGATTGTTTGAAGCTCCAAGATGGAATTGGTTGTTTAACATAATTGATCACTATGTTTAAAACTACCAAAACCTCATGGAGAATCTATACAAGTGGAACTCAACGCTCCTGACTTGCGAGGAGGTTACAGACCTACCCGCATCATACCCAAAGATCAAGCAGAAAAGTCGGGAATTTCTGCACGTGACATTAGGACTTCCGCGGGAAGAATCCCCATGGAAAACCTTAAAACTAAACCCTTTTCAAAACCCTTTGCTTAAGTCCAAAAGTGTAGGTTCCCCGGACGGATCACACGAGATATCCCGATATACACAGGTGTGGAATCCCTGTGTAGATCGTTACGGACGTAGAATACAAGCTCACAAACACACGAACACGATACGAACAAACACACGTTATATTAATAACTCGAACCGTGATTACTTACAGACTCTCGACCTCACGTCACTCGACTCACTGAATTACACGTAAATTAACCTCCTCGATCAACTCGTAACTCGTAGTCCGTAATGTATATAAATACACGACAACTTCGCCTTAGGCGAAGTTGTCCATAACTTCGCTCGTTCAACAAGTTCGCCTAGGCGAACTTGTCAACAACTTCGCTTGGTTAACAAGTTCGCCTAAGCGAACTTGTCAACAACTTCGCTTTTACAAACAAATACGCAAACAATATTACAGACTCGATTACAGACATTAGACATATGAACTACTGACATCTATGCACCAACAGACTCCCCCTTGGCAGTAGCTTCATATCTTGATCTTTCAGCTCTTGTCTCGTAATCCTGTATCTTCAAGCGTGCACTCCTTCTCTAACACACACCGTGACTACTCGCTGATATTTCCTTGCTTCATCCTTCCAAGCAGGAATATAGAATATCTTCTTTTCATTCAACACTTGCAGATCAGCTTTCGATAAGTTAACAAGATGCATCGGATCATACACCCTCAGCACTTCTTGTTCATCTTCGTCTTCCATCACGGCTTCAGCAGTCTGGCAATCAACGTACCACCATTTTAGATTCTTCAACACATCTTGAGGCATAGTTTTCATTGGAACCTCCTTGATGCATCGGATCGGTTTGTACTTCATCACCATCCATGGCTTGCCATCTGCTCTCAATCCCCTTTCTGTATCCTCCACGAGCTTTCCCTTCTGTGGCTTTAATAATTCAAACTTCTTTTCTTTTATGCTTTCTTTCCACACGATCTTCTCAATCACTCTTGCCATGTTGTTGTCACTTCTATTTATCAGGCCCAACCTGGCCAAATCCTTCACCTCACATTCTGGCAACGTATTGAGAGATCTCAACATTCTTTTGAAGTATTGAATACCATCATAACGCTTCACCACAAACAACTTTATCTGTTCATCATATATCCAACAGATAATTCCCTTCTTCGACTCAGCATAGCCTTTGATGTTATAACTCTTTTTGAACATGGCTGGAACAGCAGGCTTCTTGGTCTTAATGAACCAATGAGCACAGCCTTCCTTCCACCTAGGCTGCTCCTCCCACTCAGTCTCATCCATCTCAGCACCCATGTCGGCTTTCTCAACATCAGGGATCTCGTGTTCAACGTCTTCTTCTACTATCTCTCCTTCTTCTATCCCATCTTCAATCACAATCTTCTCACCGATCTTCTCAATCACATCACTCGGCAGCACATCTTCATCAAATAACACATCATCACTGAACATATCATCGTCCAGTTCCTTCAACGCATCAATCACGTCATCCTCCACCAACACCACATCATCACCACCAGCCGCGTCGGTAGACTCCCCCTCAGCTGTGGAAGTACCAAGAGCTTCAGAAGTTCTTGGCAGCTCACCACCTGCATCTTTCAATGCATTGGGATCATCGTCTCTGTCGTTTCTCTTCTTCGTTCTGAGCTCGTCGCCTTTACAGCTCATCTCCCCCTGAGATGCCAAGAACTCCTTCAAGGCATCTATAATTTTCCCATGCTCAACCAGGAGGGATGACTGTAGTTGATTTGCTTCCACTAGGCTTTGAATAGTCTTCGACTGCTCTGCCACAATCCGCTCTAGTGAAGCTATTCTCTCTGAGTCTGACATAGGCGAAGGCGAGACTCCAGAAGCAGGCGTAACCGCAGGTGGTACCATACCTGATAACCCTGCAGCAGTAACGACCGTTGACTCTACAAATCGTGCAGCTACCACCGACTGAGTAAGCGTTGGAGGTGGTAGAGACACGATCTCCGGAGTCGACGTCTGGATAGCAGTGATGGATGGAATGCCAGCAGATGATGTAGCCACCACGGGAACATCCGCAGCGCTTGTACTTGTCACCTGTACAGAAGAAGGAACAATAGACATACCAGACAGTGCGGCCGGAGCAAAACGTACAATCCTTGAAGTCTCTCCAGCTCCCATGCCAGCACCTGTCCTTTCCCGTCTTGATCTTCTTATCAGCTTATGTATGTCTTCTTCCTCTTCTGACTCTTCATCATCCTCCGTTCTCTTTCTTTTCCCAAACGTTCTCTCTCGAGACACCATCAACCGTCTCCCCTCATCCATAATCTCATCCAAATCTGAGTCAGCAATCGACGTTGCTGCTCTAGTAACACTCACACCCGTACCTTGTGCAGCCGAGACCTGCACCTCTTCAACATGATCCATATCAAAATAACCTTGACCTCCAAAAACAGCGTCAAGATCTATATCCTCTGCAGCCGACACAACAGGCACAGCAGGAGCAGGAACAGCTTGAGTTGCTCTTGCCTGTCGCGGTTGAGGATCTCTGAACTCGTCCCCACCAGCAGGAACATACTCTGGGTTGATTAAAAACCCAAACAGTGGAGTATGCCTGGGACGACGTTCAGGGTTGCTCCTCGCACTCGAAGTGCGGCATTGAGCAAAGATACGCTTGCTCACAGATTCCACGTATCTGATCGGTCGTCTCTGTGGTAGATTCGGAGCCACATGGTTCAATATCATCTGGATGAACCGTGGGTACATAATGAACCGCTCCCGAGACATCGCCCTTCTTTGCCTGTCAATCTCTTAAAAACCATCTGACTGAAACTGAAGCGTTTATTGTAAGTCAGTGCAGTCATTGCAGACTGCATGGTCGCACCCATACCGTCAGTGCCCGCCTTCCTCCCAGACATGCAAACTATCATAACGTGCATGAGGAAGCGCCACTGATCTAGAAGGAAACCCTTCCTCCTATGGGTATCTCCTAATGGACCAGAGTAGCCCATTCGGAGAAACGCTCCATCACGGAACGGAGCTACGAACTCAGTTGGGTCGTCCCTTGTCTCTTCTCCAAACCGTAATGCCACCCGTATCTGTTCAGAGTTGAACTGAACATGTTGATTATTCACAGTCGCGCGCATGACCGGGGGCTCAACACGACAGTCGTATTCGACCGTCTGCCAGAAGTCTTCGATATTCGGCAAGGATATCGGCAGAGTGTTTGTGATGGCATGAAAAATCCTCGAGCGTAGGAGGAAAGTTATGATCTCACGGTAATCGTCCACACCGCTCGCCTCCGGGTCAAGTGTAATGTACATATCGTGACCCGGGAAAAATTGTCTCTGATTGTCACCATCATCTCCTCCTGCACCTCCAGCACCGGCTACTGCAGCCATATCTGCAACAAACTAACCAAATTAGATAAACGTTAATGAATAACACAAGTTCGCTGGTTACCATGAGCGAAGTTGTGATAAACTCTGTATAGGCGAAGTTAAAGTTGAGGCGAAGTTGGGAACAACTTCGCTTCAGCTTTAAGTTCGTCTAATTAATATTAAGTAAAAATGATCTTAGGCGAAGTTAATGTTAACTTCGCCTCATCACAACATCGCCTCAGGCGAATTTAAGTTTCAGGCGAAGTTACGGATAACTTCGCCTCAGGCGAACTTAAGCTTCGGGCGAAGTTACGGATAACTTCGCCTCAGGCGAACTTAAGCTTCAGGCGAAGTTACGGATAACTTCGCCTAAACCCTAACTTCGCCTGAATCTGAATCGGCGACAGTAAGGATTATGGAACAACGTGCAGTTGATGATTCGGCTAGTTTAGACGATTAAGTACTCTTAAACACAAGTTTTAAGGACATGTGGACGATCAGAATGTTTATCAACACGTAAAAACACAAGTTATGAAACTCGGTTTCAAACCGATGGTCCGAGGGTTCGAAACCGGTTGAAACAAACATTTAGACGCTTGAATGAACATTGAGTATGTGATATAATGGTATTTCGAACCTTGAATTGGTGTGAAAATCGGAAATAAATAACACGTAATCGGTGTAAATATCAAGTTCGCAGGAAAAGATGTCCGCTGTGGATATAAGTTCGCTGATATAATGAACAGTTTGACTCTAAGAATTCTTTATATAGGGGATCTGTTATACAGGCGAAGTTACGGATAACTTCGCCTAGGCGAAGTTATTCACAACTTCGCCTGTTCAACAACATCGCCTATATATTTACAAAATTTAACCTTATAATTTGAACATTTTTCAATTAAGTTATAAAACTTTCCTTGAAGAACTAAACGACACGATCAAGTCTAAGTAACCAGTTAAAAAATCATAAAACTATCTAAGTACAAAAACTTAAAAAATTTAAAGTATAAGGGATCAAATTTCAGTCTCGATAGGGACTGCTACGTGTTAGAAAAGATCCGAACAGGAATCATACTAACTACGTGACTGTCACATAGATCCGTTTTTAGCTGTATTATGACATATAGAGACAGGTTGTAGGCAGGTATAACTTAAAGTGGTTTTCATCGTTTCTGTGATACGAGTTAGGTTCGATTAAGCCTCAAAATATAAGTGGGCAACAACTCAGAAATATTGATGCCTCCTATCTATTCTCAAAGCGTATTTGGCTTTCCCCAAGTCACCCCGAATTGACTTCGACCCATAGTGTCTGATTAAACATGTAAGTACTCTTCTTCTGGTTCCCGTTCTTCTTCTTACTCTAAGATTGAGAAGTCTTGATATTTTGTCATCTCTAAAATGTTTCAATAACTCCAAATTTTTATTTTTATTTTTATTTTTATTTATTTATTTTTTTAATAATAAACATAGACTTCAAAGTAGAAATTAACTGCAAGTCCCGAATCTGGATCACTGCAGTATCTTGAGATGCTATCTTCACGGGAATCAGAACACACATGGGCTCGTGTATGACTGGGTAATCGCTTTTCTGCCTATCATTCGGAAAGATATATATGAAGACATGCAAAACTCTTAAGGAGTTTCCACGTAAAATCAAGTAGATTTAGTTTGTATCACGTCTACTTTTACGCACCATAAAAAGTTACCATGACATACAATGACTGTCCTAAAGCCTTTTAAGCCTAATAACTTCACTAGTTAAGCACACAGAATTAGTATATCTATCATTTTCCAAGGTTGGATCAATTTTCCGTTTAACATAGCTAACGAACTTCTTACGAAGTAACAGACTTGAAAAATAATTTCATTTCCCTTTTTCTTTCAAAATTGTAACATTAATCGCCACGACCAAAACAAAGTCTTCAGGTAAACGGCTATCCCGAAGATCCAATGGATCAGCTGGACCGACCACATACTAGTATGTGTCCTTCTGACTAAGTATGATCGACTAATTATAAGCGAAAGAATGAAAAAACCCATCATAAATCGCCCCGGTCACTATCAGTAATCTGGTTAATGGCTATCCTCAAAATCTACAAGTAGAAAATGAGGACCAAAACATATCCGAAGACAAGTCCTTCAAACTGATGTAACCG
Source organism: Bidens hawaiensis (assembly GCF_021521415.1). Taxonomy (NCBI): domain Eukaryota; kingdom Viridiplantae; phylum Streptophyta; class Magnoliopsida; order Asterales; family Asteraceae; genus Bidens; species Bidens hawaiensis. The sequence continues at coordinate 700,914 of NW_027491689.1, read as the reverse complement.
ACATATTTTTAAACGATTAGTGACGTTTTTTTTTTTTTTTTTTTTTTTAAATATCACAAGAATAGCATGGTTACTCGGGATTGATCATCCCATTCAGTTCAATAAGGTTTTGAAATCTGGATTTGTCAAACGCTTTAGTGTATAAATCAGCGAAATTATCAAGCGTATCCATCTTTTCAAGAATTATCAGTTTCTTCTCAGCACAATCCCGTATGAAATGATGACGTATGTCAATGTGTTTAGTTTTACTATGTTTCACGGGATTGTTAGTTACTGAGATAGCAGCTGTGTTATCAATGCAAATAGGAGTAAGTAAGAAATTCAGACCATAGTCGCGCAACTGTTGTTGTATCCAAAGAACCTGAGAGCAGCAGTTGGATGCTGCCATGTATTCTGCCTCACAGGTTGAAATTGCGACTGAAGTCTGCTTCTTGCATTGCCACGACACCAATCTGCCACCAAGAAACTGACATCCTCCAGTTGTTGACTTCCGACTCTGATTGCACCCTCCATAATCAGAATCTATGTAAGCGACCAGCTCCAAGTCTCCTCCTCTCGGGTACCACAACCCCAGCTTCGGCTTGCCCTTGAGATACCGCAGTATCCTCTTTGCACCTTTCAACTGAGATTCTTTTGGATTTGCCTGAAAACGTGCACAAAGACAAACAGCAAACATTATATCAGGCCTAGATGCAGTTAAGTACATTAAAGAACCTATTATTGCCCGATATTGAGTTGGGTCCACATCTGCATCACCGTCTACTTCAGCACCCAATTTGTGATTGACGCAGATTGGAGTATCATATGGAGAACTGTCCTCCATCTTGAAGCGCTTGAGCACATCATGAACATACTTCGTCTGATGAATGAACATCCCGTCCTTCTTCTGATCAACCTGCAATCCTAGAAAGAAAGTTAGTTCACCCATAGCACTCATTTCAAACCTTTTCTTCATGACGGCTTCAAACTCCTGACACATGGAGACTTTTGACGCAGCAAATATAATGTCATCCACGTAGACTTGTACCAGCAGGAAGTCGCTTCCATCTCTTTTGAAGAACAACGTGCTATCAATTTTCCCTCTTTCAAAACCATTCTCGAGCAAGTAATCCGATAAAGTTGAATACCATGCACGAGGTGCCTGATGTAATCCATACAACGCCTTGCTCAACCTGTACACGTGATCTAGAAAGTCTGGGTCAGGAAAACCCGGAGGTTGCTCAACATACACAACCTCATCAACTTTCCCGTTCAAAAACGCACTCTTCACATCTAGCTAAAACACCTTCATTTTTTCATAAGCAGCAAACGCTAAAAACAATCTTATGGCTTCCAACCTGGCGACAGGAGCGAACACTTCGTTATAATCAATCCCCTCTTGTTGATTAAAACCTTTAACGACTAGCCTCGCCTTGTTTCTTATAATAATCCCCTTATCATCTCTTTTGCACTTAAACACCCATTTTGTGCCTATCGTATGCACATTCTTTGGTTTTTCAACCAAAGTCCAAACTTCCATCTTCTCGAATTGAGCCAACTCTTCTTGCATGGCTTCGACCCACGAGCTGTCCTTTAAAGCCATTTGATAATTCTTCGGTTCAATCTGGCTTATAAAGCAGGTATACAGGCATTCATTGATTATTCCTGTCTCCTTAATGCTTGTATAAACACAGGTGTGTTCATTCAAGCTACTTCTCGTTTGTACACCTGAGGACACATCACCAATCACATTATCCAAAGGGTGATCTTTATGAATTCTCGTTGTCGGAACAGAACCGACATGCAAATTATCTTCCAAATTAGAAGAGATCTCGTCAATGGTTGTTTCTGGCTGAGAGTGAAAAGGATTGATAAATTCTTCTTCAGTTGAGGCAGCAGGGGTACCGATAGTGTTTGATGAGGAAGGTTGACATTTATCAATCAGCTGTCTTTGCAATAGATTTTCTTCCTCATCGAGTATCATCTTCGTCGCAGCTCTTTCTTCTTCTTCATAAATTTCCAAGTCCGGTACGTTAAATGACTTAAAAAGCTTAACATAGTCGAAAATCTCAGCAGGTCCATTGCTTGGTTTTGGCGGTTGGTAACTTGTGATGTCAGTGTTACACACCACCTCCACCTTGCAGGTCGAAGTATTGAAGACACGTCTGTTGGGAGTACCAACAACATAACCGATTAAGATTCCTTCATCGGCTACTTCGCCAAACTTAGAGTTTGTCTTCAAGATCGAACAAGGGGACCCGAATGGTTCAAGACCACTCAAGTTGGGCTTCCTTCCATGCATAAGCTCGTAACATGTTTTACCAAGTCTCTTAACCGTTAACACTCTATTCAGAACATAGCAGGCTGTAGCAACCGCTTCAGCCCAGAACATCACAGGAAGCTTCGAATCTGCCAGCATAGTCCTGGCTCCTTCAATTAAAGTTCGGTTCTTCCTTTCAGCCACTCCATTCTGTTGCGGAGTATACGGAGCGCTGTATTGATGTTCAATTCCTTTATGAAGACAGAAGATCTCCATCTCAAAATTCTTGAACTCCGTCCCATTGTCACTTCTGATGAACTTAACTGTTTTACTCATGACGTTCTCAACTTTGGTAATCAAATTCTTCACCATTTGAGCCGTCTCATCTTTCGATTTCAGAAAATATACCCACGAATATCGCGAGTAGTCATCAGTGATCACCAAGCAGTAAGAAGTACCTCCTAGACTTTTTACATTCACGGGATCGAAGAGATCCATGTGAAGCAGTTCTAGAGTACTAGCAATAGAGTTGACCTTCTTGGTGAGATGGGATTTCTTGTGTTGCTTTCCCTTCTTGCATGCTATACATTTGTCTTCAAAGTTAAAACTTTTCAAGGGAACTCCCATCACAAGCCCATTCCTGACAATGTGGTTCATCTTCCGAAGATGAATGTGCCCCATCCTCCTGTGCCATAGTTCGGATTCCGATTCGCTTGCTTTCGTCATTAAACATGATTCTCCCGTGGTTATTTCAGTAGACCTCATATCCATCACATAAGTATTTGTATCACGTGGAGCTTTCATCACTATCCACTCGTCTGGTATCTGAAAACCAGGCTTCAACACGATCGCCTCATTCTTCGTGAAATGAACAGTGTACTCCTTATCACAAATCTGCGACACACTCAGCAGATTGTGCTTCAACTGTTTTACAAAGTTTACATTCTCAAGAGTTATTTTCCCATTGGACACCGTTCCTCTTCCAGTAATTCTTCCTCCACTTTCACCAGCAAAGCTAACTCTCGCTCCTTGAACAGGTTTTAAGTCGTGCAACAAATATTTGTTACCCGTCATGTGCCGGGAACAGCCGCTATCTACAATCCAAAGACTGTGGGCAGCCCTGTTCAACTGTTCCTGCACAATAAAGCAAAGGATTAGAATCTAGGGACCCAAGACCAATTGGTCTTGGATCTATACATCCCGTACTTCTGCTTTCCAAAGTTAGCATCTGGATAATTCCTGTCAGTCCTATTAGGAAATCTCCTTGGAAATTGAGTGTGAGGCCTTCCAAACCTATGTGTATTGAAAGTATTATATCTTGTGGTTTGGTTATTAGTATTGTTAAACTGAGGTTTGTTTCTGTGAAAACCTGAATTAGTTACATTTCGGAACTTTGAAGGGTTTTCATTTTTAGCAGTATTAAAATTACCGTTAGGCTTATGCTCAGTTTTAATAGGCCTCACACCTCTGAATTTCGGCGTCAGAGGGCAATCTGCAACAAGATGTCCTAACTTATTACACCTAAAACAACACCTATGCTCCATTTTCTTTTCAAATGTTGTTTTGGATGTAGAGGCTGTGTTACCGGCCGTTCGTCTCACATAAGGTGGGACGTACGGGTTGAGTGGAGTACTCTTTATAAAAGTTTTATCTTTTTCTCCACCAGTGGGTAACACTATCTTCTCTTTTGTCTTACCCGATTCGGACAACTTATCCGAATCTGATGAGACTGGACTCGTAACAGAAATTTTCTCACTTGAAACAGGCGAACTCGTTTCGCCACTACTAACACTTGGTTCTTTACTCGTAACCTTGATTGGAACTGTCTGAGGAACTTCAAAATCAACAGATTTCTGAACACTAGGGTTAAAAGTGTAATTGTGGTTATATGGTGGTGGAACCTCGTGATAACCAATTCCTCCCCTCTTCGTAGAGGTACCTTGATCACTAACAAGGTGATCAAGAATAGCTGAGGAATTTCGGAACTGCTCAAGTTTTCGGTTCAGTTCCACCACTTTCACCTGGTGGTCAGCAATCTGCTTTTCTCGTTCAGCAATCAGTTTAGTCTTTTCTTCTAAAACCTCATAACTTAGATCAATTACTTCAATTTTTTCAGCAAGTTTTGTTTTTAAGCTTTTAACATCTTTTTCACACGCTTTTATTTTAACTTTGTAACTGTTTTCTCTTGCTTTCATAAAGTGATGATCTTCTTTAAGAGTTTTAAATTCAGCATCTAAACGAACATACTGATCAGTTATGGTAGCAAGTTGCTCAGACAAATTCTCACATTTAGTACAAATAGATTTAGAACTTACCTCGGAGAGTTGATCTTTGTTATCTGTCATGAAAGCTTTTTCTTTACCAGTAGCTTTCTCTTCTCCGGTAATCTTCTCACGTTCTTCATTCTCAACCTTAGCCATATTTGCCTGTTCTCTAGTTTCATTCGAATGCAGGTTCCAGTTGTATTCACCTGCTTCTCTGGACAACATGGCATTGATTTCCATATTATTCCCAGTGTACTGTGCAGACCTGCCTTGACCACGTTCAACTCTCTCGTTTCTGCACTCTTTGGCAAAGTGCCCTTTTTGTTGACAGTTATAGCACCTCACCTTAGACTTGTCGAACCCTGGTCTGCCACCAACAAACTTTCTCCCCGTCTTTCTCATAAACTTCTTTACTCTCCTCACTATCATGGCCATCTGCCATTGTAAATCCATCTCCTCCAGATCATCAGCATCGATCTGGTCATAGTCTTCATCTAGCATTGCTGGATCAACCACCTTTCCTTGAATATAGTTTTCATATGAAGCAATAAATGAAGCATAGAGGCCAAACTGCTCTTCAGCAGATTTGACGCTCATTGGCATCTTAGAGTAATTATTTCTTGAGGAACTTGAAGATCCACTACTCTTGCTTGCTGTCTGTTGAGTACCACTTGATCCACCGGCAACAAAGCAAACATCCCCATTTGAGTTTACTGACACTTGCCCCTCCTGTGAAGAATTGGCACCCGACTCACCCTTCGAGTAGTAGGCGGCAGAATCAGTCTTTGAACTTGAATTGGAGTTTACTTTAGCACCGTACATGCCTGGATCTTGAACCTGATCCATAGATGTTTCTTTTCTTACCATATTAAGCTCAAAAGTTCTGAGCTTGTTGACAGTGGTTTCAAGATCATAAGTAGGGAAGTCCTTGTCTTCCCTCATCAGCACAGTATACATCTCCCATTTTGGTGGGAGAGCATCGAGAAGTTTTTCCACAATCTCTTCTTCTCGGTATGAAATGGAGTAGTTACTCAATTCAGTCATTAGATGATAATATCGAGTGATAATGTCATCCAGAGATTCGTTCTTTAAGTACTTAAAGACTGAAAATTGAGTTTTGAGCAACTTTATCTTTGAAGCCCGAATACCTACATTTCCTTCAAATCTGCTCTCAAGAGCTTCCCAAAGCTCTCTAGCTGATGTATACTTTCTGAACGTATGGAGGATCTCCTGTGGAAGAGCCATTGTGATTGCAGCATGAGCCTTGCTCTCGGCTTCATACATCTTTTTCTCCTCCTCTTCCATTTTACTGTATTTCTTGATTTGGTCTCGACCCTCATACTCCATGATTAGTGGAATATATCCATCTTGGATGCATACCCACATTTTCGCATCCTGGTACTTAACGTATTGTATGAACCGATCCTTCCACGCTACAAAATCGGTTCCCTTCAGCAACCTTGGGGCCTTTGTAGCTGACCCCGCTTCAACTTCCATCTTTACAAGCTCCGAAATGTTGATCGACGACATCCTTCTTGAAGACTACGAAACCCGAGAAATTCTGAAAAGGGCGAAGTTAAAAAAAATTTTCTTCTGAACAGTACTGTAGGCGAAGTTAAGGATAACTTCGCTTAAGTAATAACTTCGCTGGATCTTTCTTAAATTCGCGTGACTGGGCGAAGTTGAGAATAACTTCGCTTAGGGTAAGCGAACTTAGAAAGTAGGCGAACTTGATGAGAACTTCGCTGAGCTAGGCGAACTTGAGGAGAACTTCGCTGAGTTAGGCGAAGTTGAGGAGGTAGGCGAAGTTGTAAATAACTTCGCTTCTCCTTATATCTTCGCTGAAACCCTACGTATCCTGACGGCAACTTCGCCTGATGAACAGCAACTTCGCCTGACGAACTTAAACTTTCTGCAGATCTGAAAATCGGATTTTAACGACGATTTTGACGGTTTAAAGGCTTGAACACACTGGTAGGAGGCTAGAATGAGCAAAAACACCAAAAACTCGTCCCGAAAATACCCGAAATGAGACAAATTCTACACCCGCATGAATATCCCGAACCACACAATCGAGCAAATGCTCTGATACCAATTGTAGGTTCCCCGGACGGATCACACGAGATATCCCGATATACACAGGTGCGGAATCCCTGTGTAGATCGTTACGGACGTAGAATACAAGCTCACAAACACACGAACACGATACGAACAAACACACGTTATATTAATAACTCGAACCGTGATTACTTACAGACTCTCGACCTCACGTCACTCGACTCACTGAATTACACGTAAATTAACCTCCTCGATCAACTCGTAACTCGCAGTCCGTAATGTATATAAATACACGACAACTTTGCCTTAGGCGAAGTTGTCCATAACTTCGCTCGTTCAACAAGTTCGCCTAGGCGAACTTGTCAACAACTTCGCTTGGTTAACAAGTTCGCCTAAGCGAACTTGTCAACAACTTCGCTTTTACAAACAAATACACAAACAATATTACAGACTCGATTACAGACATTAGACATATGAACTACTGACATCTATGCACCAACAAAAAGTTCACCTCACTTATTAACAATTCACGAGATAAACATTGGACTGGGGGGACTTGAAGAGGTAGGTCCCAGCAGAGCCCAGTTGGACCCGCAAGACTCACCTCAAAGAGGGACGTCTGCGCAGTTGAACCCGCATGACTCACCTTTAACAGGGACGTCTGCGCAAAGGCTAAACTCGCAAGACTCACCTTGAAGAGAGACGTCTGCCCAGAAACCAACTGGATCCGCAGGACCCACCATGCTCAGAGACGTGACGTCCTTACGCGCAGTACGCAAGCTGTTCCCGCAGGAAAAGCCTTCCAATGGTCGACGTACTCCGCCTGTTCCCGTAGCAACGGATACTAGCCATCAGGGAAGGCTACCCGCGCAGCAAGGCTACACGCACAAGGCACTTAACTCTTAAATAATTCAGTAATGTCACCTGAAGAAGGAGTGAGCAAGCCGGGAACACTCCCGCACAAAGCCAGGAAAACTCCCGCCCAAATGAGCCAGTCCGTACGATACTGGAGGATCTTTTGTACTGTACCTGACGAGGTATGGACAAAAGATCTGACCAAAGATACGACAGCTCACTGACAACAGTATGACGAGCAGCACGCTCTTGTACTGTATGTCACTATCAGCCGCCGCCTACTCACCAACCTGACGGAGGACGTGCATAGCCTGCAGTTGGTGGAACAGGAATAGTACACAGCCGGCCTGGTCACTATCAGCCGCTGCCTACCCACCAACCACCAGCATGGCACGTGCGTAGCCCACAGTTGGCAGAACAGGAATACTATTCATCCGGCTGTACCTTCTTGGAAACCTACCTTCGGCTATAAATACTCCAACACATTGGAACGGTATCATCATCTCATCTCATACCATCATATCTGCTCTAGTCATTTCTCTTAATATACACTTATATTCAAGAGCAATCTAGTCTGATTCTCACGCCGGAGGGTGGTCACAAGGAGGTACCCCCCTTCCCCCTTCTCAGTGACGAGCTCACGGTGTCTGTTTTGCAGGTCATCTGAAGAACCATCTTTGCCGGATCTAACCCCTCGTGGGAAACATCTATTTAACCCCTAGATTATCCGTAATCTGCCCGGGGTAACTTAGTGTTTCTTCACCAATATTCTCTGCACGGGCGACTCGAAGGGAGAGGTTTGCTTTTGGGACGCGAAACGATGTTTGCTCATTCACCATATCAAGGTTATTTTAGTTTAGTCGATCATTTTGTTTTATTAGATTGTATGACTGACTTACTTTCTGATGTTTGGAAATAGGTGGCTGAAGTTCGCATAAAGCAAGTCCGGTTTCAACCCAACAACAACAGCAACTTGCTAGCTGTTGCTTTTGGTAAATGTGCAATGGTTATGCTTGTTCAAAGAAAAGGGAATGAGATTGAAGCCAACCATGTATCCACTTTAGAGGTATTTAAAGTTAACGATTTTTAAATTTTTGGCAGCCCATTTGATATATATATATATATATATATATATATATATCAAATGTGAGAATTATTTTGAAATTGAGAACTTTGAGAACCATTTTAAACAAAAAAACACTTTTTTTAACAAAAAAATAAAAAAAAATTATAAAACAAAAAAACTCGAAAATAAAAAAAGTAAAAAAACCAAATTTTTTTTTCGTTCCGGTTTTATAAAAAGAATAAAAAAACTGAAAAAATATCGGTTTAACCAAATTATATACATATGTATAATACTTATTTTTTTAATTTTATACATGTTTTTATACACATATGTACAATTTAAGGTAAATGATAATGTACATATGCGTACATTACGTAACTATATATTAAATGAAATTATACATATGTGTATAATACGAAGTGTTTTTTTATGAAACAGAATGAAATATAAGAATTTTTTTTTTTAACTTTTTAAAATTTTTTTGTTTTATGATTTTTTTAAATATTTTTTAAAGGTGTTTTAGTGGTCCAAATTAGTTCTCAAAGTTCTCAATTATCAAATGGTTCTCTTAGGATCTTTACCCTATGTATCTTATGTTATGTTATGTTGTTATGTTATGTTATGTGTTATGTGTTATGTTATGTTATTGTTAATGTTAGCGTTAACGCTAACGTTAACGTTAATGTTAATGTTACTTGTTTTTTTTTAATTGCTAATTGTTAATGTTAAGGTTAAGTTTAATGTTTAATGTTTAATGTTAAGGTTAATGGTTAATGTTAACGTTAAGGTTAATAGTTAATGTTAATGTTTAATTGTTAATGTTAATGTTAAGGTTAATGGTTAATGTTAATAATGTTAATGTTTAATGGTAATGGTAATGGTAATGTTAATGTTAATGTTTGTTATGCTATTTTATTAGTACTTAGTATTGTTATTACTTGTTATGCTATGCTATGTTATGTTATGTATGTATGTATGTATGTATTATTACTTACTAGTACTTAGTATTATTATTACTTGTTATGTTATGTTATGTTATGTTATGTATGTATGTAGTTGTTATTATTACTTACTAGTACTTAGTATTATTATTACTTGTTTTGTTACGTTACGTTATGTTATGTATGTATGTATGTAGTTGTTATTATTACTTACTAGTACTTAGTATTATTATTACTTGTTATGTTATGTTATGTATGTATGTATGTTGTTATTATTATCACTTACTAGTACTTAGTATTATATTACTTGTTATGTTATGTTATGTATGTATGTAGTTGTTATTATTACTTACTAGTACTTAGTATTGTTATTACTTGTTTTGTTATGTTATGTTATGTTATGTTATGTTATGTATGTATGTAGTTATTATTACTTACTAGTACTTGGTACTTGGTATTATTAATACTTATTATGTATGTATGTATTATTATGCATTTATTATTATTATTATTATTACTTATTTGTTTGTTTGTTAATTAAGGGACATAATATGGATGTGAAATCTGTTTGTTGGGACCCAACTGGGGCCCCACTTGCTTCGGTGAGCCGTGACCGTGCTCGGGTATGGGACTTGGCACACAACAAGAAGACATCATATTACGAGTTGCTGAGTGGCGAAATGCCGACGGGCAGCCGCCCGTTTGAGGCTTGCATCTTTCATCCGACACACCCGCAACTCCTGATAATTGGTTCTGTCGTTGTATGTATATTATAGATAGACATTAAAATAATATAATATTGGTTTGTTTAAAGATTATTATTTACTTAGGTGTGTAAATGTGTTGCAGGTTATACATTTTTGGGACTTTGCTCATCGCACGGCGAGTAGAGTATTTTCTATGCAAAATCCGACGCTTGTAAACTCATTTGCATGTTCTCCGGGTTTAGTTGCATCAACTAGTGGCGAGGTCACTTTGTGGAGCTCGTAGATAGTGATAGTGATAGTGATTGTAATACTGATAGTGTTTGGCTTGTTGTTGGTATCAACATGGTGTATGTGTATAGTTTTTTTGACTATAGTAATAGTATGCTTGCTGACTGATGATTATATTTTTGTCTATTTTTTTTGAGCTACATAAATACACTCTTTGTTTGGTATTCAAAATAATTTTGAAATGGTTTTTTATTCTTTTGATTTTTAGAACATAATAATATTATAATATTTTTTTGTTTGCTTAAAACTTTTATCTACAAATGCATTAATACCACCAAAAGTTTTAGCATATATGGTTATGATAGAATATAGATATATGAAACAAGCCGCCTAGGCTTAGAACTTTAATAGCTATAAATCTTATCTTACTATATTAATAAAAGAAAATATTTAAACTAAAAAGAAAATATTAAAACTTAGGTGTACATTTCTCATATTATCCTAATCTCTTATTTTATTCATTTAAGCTATCCATGGGTCATGAGTCAAAATATTTTGTCATGTGGGTTATAACATAGTGTGGATATTGTACATTATTGAATTAAATGTTATTTTCATACATAATTAAGTTATAAATCAACCACACAACTTTAGTACATTTTTTATAATTTCTTGCATATCAATACCTGAAGTTTCTAAATATGCTATTTTAGTACTTTTTATTTACAGTTTATTTTTCATTAGGTCTACATTAATTTAATTAATAAGTATTTTGAGAATCACAACTGAATACCGGATTTTATTTATTTATTTTTTATCATTTGACGAATCCCGTATAATACACGGGTTCAAAAGCTAATGGAATAATATAAGATATAGGTAACTTGTATCAAATAAAACACACAGGTGAAGCTACTAATATCAACTTTAATGTCATGACAACCACAATAAGCTAGATTATGCATTATCAAGTAATTAAGTAATGTATAAAAAAACTAGTTCATGTTATCATTTATGCATGTCACAATATTAATATACATGCACATAACTAGTTATTGTAACCCATACAAATCATAATATTAACCTATATATACAAATTTAATTACTTCATGTTATAGCCTACCAATTTGTATTTACCTACACAGATCACAAAAGTAACGTACACAAGCAAAACTTGTTCATGATATCACATACAATTAATAGTATTAACCTAAACTTGTAAAATATTCACAACGTAGGAACACATCATGTTTTTTTATTTTTATTTTAATTATTCTATAATCTATCTTTTATATGTAGGCAATAAGAATTATGTGTAGGTGAATATTATTTATAAGTAGGTGAAAATAAAATGAATTAACAATCTGTGTAGGTGAATACGAGTTATGTGTTGGTGACTATTAGTTATGTGTTGATGAAAGATCGAAAACAAAAGAAACAAAATTTGTGTAGATGAAAATAAGTCGTGTTTGTAATACGAGTTATATTTTGATAAAAATAAAAATAACTAACAATTTTCATAATTAAACATGAGCTATATGTAGATTATTGTGTTACTTGTGTACGTGATCAATTAATTACAATTCACCTACATATACATTTATTTTCATATGTAGGCACGTAAAAGAAAATTCAAATAAATCTTATGAAACCATGAATATAAAAAGTTTTCTCTTGATTATATTTCATTAAAGTTATTATAGAGGATTTTTTATATAAAAGTCGATATCTTTTCTAAAATTTGTAACTTTTTACAAGATTTAATATGAAAAATAATTTAGGAGTAATTAGGGTAATTAATGTTTTGAACAACTAGGAGATAATCAATGGTTGAGATCCACTTCTCGCACTTCTCATTATAACATTACTTCTCGCATGATCCATCCTCTATATATATATGTGTGTGTGTATTATCAATAACAAATCTGTCAAGTCCATAGTTTATGAAATAAGTAACTTGAAATCGAGAAGTGTTTGAAGCTTGAAAGGGATAATTCTTTTCCTAACACATGAAGTCCCGATATCTAAGAGTTGGAGGCTTTCGACACATGGAATCATGATAAACACGCCACAAGAGCCACACAAACCCGCAAATCTTCTTGTCCCAGGTTTATAAACTACAGCCCCAATCGGGAAATGGTTCAAGAGGAAATCACCTAACTCATGCTTATTATTATTCAACTTAAAAGCAACGGACCAAGTGTTAGTGTCGTTCCTCCTCACCCAAACCCGACAGACATCATCATGCTTAGACGAAATGGCAGCAGCCAGAGAACCATTGATGATTGCCAGTTGATTGGTTTCCCAGCTTGGCTCTGGCACCTCAATCGTAGAGAAAACCTCAGAGCTCAAATCGAATGTCAATATATAATAATAAAAACGAAATTCTTCATCAATTGGAGGATACCATTTTAATGCCCAATAAAGTACGCCGTTGAAAAGACATTGACATGATTTTATATGATTAATCGGAGTAACAGGCCGAGAAGCAATCTCACGCCAAGTGTCCGTCTTAAGGGTGTAAACAAGAAATGTATTTTCTTCGGTATTGCATCTAGCTCTCATCAGAATCTTATAATCATCAACGACTGGGTCGAAACCAAAGCCTAGAGCGTCCCAATGCCTTTCATGATCACTCAAAGAAGGACGATCATGCACCGTCACTATGCGCCTAATTGAAGGGTTCCACAGATTAATACCGGTTCTGTATTTGTAAAGGCAAACAATTCCATCGCATGAACCAACGACAAAGAAACCTCGGAAAGGATACTCGACTGATGTCATCGAGCCCATGCAGGTGGTATCATCATATGATAGCTGGCTTCGTGAATGTAATGTGTATATATTGTTTAGCTCGCTTGGTCTTTCTCTTCCTTGGTATTTAAAAATGTCGTGTACGAGCATGAGTTTTTCAGAAGACCGAAGAGTATGGAGTCGGATGAAACCGGGGCTGCTAATACATGCACATAGGGATTTGGAGACCGTTCGAAAACGCAAAAGCGATTTCGTTGGCAGTCTTGTCAAGATTTCCTCAATCAGCTCTTCACATAGATCATCATGCGAGGAGGACATGATTGTTATGGTATTTAATTAATCCTAAACGAATAACATAAGGAAAATTAAAAATCAACCAACGATTAATAAACATATATATATAATATATACAACTCCAAATCAAACCTAGGCCTCGAAACAAATAATCTAACTAAATAAACAATAACTAACCACAAGTAAATATAATACAAACATGCATGGAATTAAGAGTTCAATAAGAAAACGATTAATAGAAAGAAAATAACTCACCACAAGTAATTAAGAAAACGTTGGCGAAGAAGAAGAAGACGACAGAAAGAAATTAAGGTTCTTCTAGCTAGGTATCCTGCCAGCCTGTTACGATTTATATTTATACTTAAATATATACCTAACATAAGTTTTCTTTTTTAATTATATTATTTTATTAACTAAATTAAAAAGATTTATCTTATCTTAAACTAGAGTTTTACCCGGGACATGTTGGTAAAATACATACAGTGGCCAAACTCAAATGTTGTCGGACCTAAGTGTTAGTATGGTAAGTCGATGCGAATTCGGTCAGTGTCGATTACATACATTATTGTACCAGAACTAAAAACAAAAATAAAACAAAAAAATTATAAAAAGTGAGGTGGACCAACGAGGTAGTGTCAGTTGGTAAACTCAATCGTTGTCAATACCGGGAGATGAGTCTAAGCAAATTAGGTAAGTTTCCAACACATTCGTTACGGTACCGGAACTAAAACATTAAAAAAAAACAAAATCGACGTTCGGTCAGTTTTCTTGATGTTCATTACGACGGAGAACTTCTAGCTCGACTATTTACAACTTTATTTCCAAGATCTTCAAACTTTATTTTCAAAACTTCAACGGGTCTTCAAGAAATTAACGTCTCGGTTCAGGTAATCACGGGAAATAGAACCCAATTTCAAGAACAAAGTTGAATCAGTTGATTCAAACCCGTTATGATACCAATTGTAGGTATCGAAACCGGATTCAGCCACGAACGGATTTTGTTGTTGATAAAAATTTGAGACGGGTGCGGAAATCAAACGATCGAACAACAAAATAAAGATAATAAGTATAGTGAACGACTCCATAATCGGTCAAAAGATTAATACATTCAACAAACCGATCCCACCCAAGGCGAGCTCCCATTAAGTGGGTGATTTACACCATAAGAACACACACATAAACAAAGACAACAAGTCTCTGTTTGTAGTCAAACAATAAACATCCTAGAAAATCTACTACCCCGTTAAAGCTAAACTTGTGCACCGAAACTCTCGTATCGTATTCGGATTTTCCGCTCACTTAAATTATAAACTTGACCATAAATATATTATGAGTTTCGCATTTTGATCACAAGTCATAATTAGTGTTATTACAAAGTTCTCAAATTCTTGCAAGGGTTCTTTGACTTTGTAGGTTACCATATATAGAATAGAAATGTTAGGGATATTATGGTAGGTTATTATATATTAAGGATGCTATAAATTTTTACAATTATATTAATTAATTGCATAAATAATTAACATTTTAAAATTTGAATTATAATAGGGTCAAGTGGCACAAGTATAATCAAATAGGTGCCACTTGGAATAACTAAATTTTTTTTATTAGATTTAAGGTTGTTGTTACATAATAACAATATTATATATAAGGTCGGATTTCCCTTAACATACAACTAGAATTGTTGTCATTTTTCTCTTTATTTACTTTGTTTCGAGTTGAACGTATATTTAACTCTTAAGTTCGCCAATTTTAACTCTAGTTCAAACTTGAATTCCATCTAATTTGAATTCACTTTAAAAAATTCAAAATTCAAGAAACAAGATTCAAATAATCTGAATAACCGAAAATCAATTGATTCGATAAGCACCTCTTAATGACAAATATCTTACCCGTTTAGACGAAGACCAGGTGATTAATGTCCCCAATAATGCATTATATGTTTACAACCAAGTGGTCTAGTGGTCCGTAGTGCTATCGGCTAGAAGATTACCGCTTCTTTCTCTTCTTCTACTCTTCTTTTTTAAATATATTTAGTCTTTTAAAATAAACAAATAAATAATAATTAAATAAAATTGGTCCACTTAACTAGAAAAGTTAACAACCATTTATGTTTAGAACCCACGAGTGTTATAAAAACAAATTATTTGAACCATCTATGTCATTTTACAAAATTCGAGACCAAACTTGCAATATACATAAACTGATAAACCAGAAGAAAATTTCAATGTCATTACTAACTAGTAATTGGTAAATGACAGTGATAGTTGAGCCTTATTATCTTATGGTTTTATGTTCAAAATCTAACCTGAATGATCGTTTTCACATAGTGATGAGTTTTCTCAATAATAACTTTCTGAGTGAGTCGGTTCAAAATCGTCAATATCAGTATAAACGATTGACATATCATTTCAGAAAAATTCACAGTATATTAAATTAAATGTTGTTGGAAACGAAATAAAAGAAAATCTTAATTATAATAAGAAATCAATTTCAATTAATATGCTTGAATTAGCACTATGAATACAACATTTATTACATCCATTAACATGAAATATATATACATATATATACATCCACCATCCTCCCTTCTATTTCCACAACCAAAAACACACAATTAAAAAAACCAATGTCGTGTCATCGCCGTCGTCTTCGTGATTGTTTCCTTTGTTATGAAGGTATAGATATAATTTTGCATAATTCTCAATTTAAAAGCATCAGACCAAGTGTTAGTGTCATTTATCCCCCTCACCCAAATCCAACAAACGTCATCATGTTTAGACAAAATCACAGCAGCTAAATAACCATTGACGATTGCCACTTGACTGGTTTCCCAACTTGGCTATGGCACCTCAATCGTAGAGAAAACCTTAGAGCTCAAATCGAATGCCAATATATAATAATAATAATGACATTCTTCACCAATCGGAGGATACAATTTAACGCCCAATACATTACGCCATTGAAAAGACATTAACATGATTTTGGATAACCAATTTAAGTAACATGCCGAGAAGCAATCTCACGCTAAGTGTCCGTCTTAATGGTGTAAACAACAAATGTATTAAAGCCTAGAGGGTCCCAATGGCCCTCATGATTACTCAAAGAAGAACGGCCATGCACGATCACTATACGCCTAATTGAAGGGTTGCATAGCAGGGTCCAGGGGCAGAGCCCCTAGCAGGTGTTAAGTTGTCATATCAGCTTAGAAAAAATTAATTTTCATTAATAGTCATTTACTAAAAGTTCATCAGAAAACTGACTTTCCAAGATTCTGAGTCAAGTCTATTCCAATCGAATCGAGTCTGAATTCCAATCGAACCGAGTTTCAATTCGATCCGATTCGTTTCCATTTGATTTGATTCATTTTATCTCCAAACGAATCGAGTTTCTCTAGAACTCGATTCAAACATGGTTTTTCGTGTCTTTTCTTTCTAATCATATCCTTACATCCCAATATGCCCGATTTAATGATAAAACGTGTTTCTGGCCATAATGTCTTCATTTACTTATTTTAACACGGTCCAAACGTCACTCGTTCGTCCCGTTTCCTTCCAAACATCTAGTTTACGTTCAGGTTTATATTTTTTTTACCTAATAAGGCCCCGATTTGCCTTAGTATCAAATCCTAGCAGGTGTTAAGTTGTCACATCAGCTTAGAAAATTTTAATTTTCATTAATAGTCATTTACTTAAAGTTCATCAGAAAACTGACTTTCCAAGATTCTGAGTAAAGTCAATTCCAATCGAATCGAGTCTGAATTCCAATCGGACCGAGTTTCAGTTCGATCCGATTCGTTTCCATTTGATTTGATTCGTTTTATCTCCAAACGAATCGAGTTTCTATAGAACTCGATTCAAACATGGTTTTTCGTGTCTTTTCTTTCTAATCATATCCTTAGATCCCAATATGCCCGATTTAATGATAAAACGTGTTTCTAGCCATAACGTCTTCATTTACTCATTCTAACACGGTTCAAACGTCACTCGTTCGTCCCATTTCCTTCCAAACATCTAGTTTACGTTCATGTTTACATTTTTTTTTACCTAATAAGGCCCCAATTTGCCTTAGTATCAAATTCTATGGCAAACCGACCTCAAAAACTTTACCTTAACCCAAAACGTACCTTTTTGATTTACTTCTAGCTTCGGGTTTGATTCAACACGTGAATCTAGACGTGTTTATTGCTTGTATGACGAAGATCTAACACAAACTCTTCTTGGTTCGGATTCGGATCTGAGCCGGAATGAAAGAGGAGTGTTTGTGTGTGTTTTAGTGTGTTATGGAGGCAAGATGTAAGAAATGAAGGTTTTGGGGTTTTAGGGTGTTTATATACCCCTAAGCCCATGAACCTAAGGCCCATCACCATCCCTTATTTCATCTTTTATGTCTAAGCCCACACTCTATTATTTTTATTTCAATTAACTAAATAATAACACCATTAAGTAAACAAAATTCTTTTATTTATTATCATCAGTTATCAAAAGTAGGATGTTACACCTAAATAACATATACAATTGCACACGAAGTATAACTAAAGGATCTTATGGTAGGTTTGTTGGGAGTAAAAATAAACCACAAAAGTCGAATATATATGCAAACCCTACAACAATTGCCTATATACCATGTAAAGATTTCTAAACAACATAACATAAATAGGGGACAATCAAATATAAAGTTTGTAGGTCCCGAAACTGGATTCGACACCGAACAGATTTTGTTCTTGATAAACGATGAGACGGGTGCGGTGAAATCAAACGATCGAATACATAATAAATGAATAATATAATGATAAACAATCTCGTTATCGGATAAAAATTTTATCATATTAAACGAACCGATCCCACGCTTCCCTTGAGTGGGTGATTTACACCATAAGAACACACACATAAACAAAGACAACAAGTCTCTATCTATAGTCAAACACCAGACATTCTAGAAGATCTACTCGTCATTAAAGCTAAACTCGTGCACCGAAACTCTTGTCTTGTATTCGGATTTCCCGCTCAGTTAAATTATTAACTTGACCATAAATATATTACTAGTTTCGCATTTTGAAATCATAAGTCACAAATTATTGCCTTACAAAGTTCTCAAATTCTTGCAATGATTCTTTGAATTTGTAGGTTACCACTACAATGGAAATGTTTGGGATATTATGGTAGGTTACTATATATTAAGGATGCTATAAATTTTATGATTATATTAATTAATTAATTAATCTTACTACCTTAATAAAAGACTACTGTATATTGCCACTTGTCAACCTCTCATCATTCCTCACCCTTTTTAACTCATATTCATTAAAATGTTATTATTTCGGATCTACCCGCCCAAACTAATGTTATCTAGATCCGTATATTATTCAATCCATTTGGTTCCCCCTTCCAAATAAAAAAACCATACGTTGCAGACACTCAATTAGGCGCCTCTCCCATTCGCTGCCAATCTGCCATTACTTCGCTAACCCAAAGACGACCCGAAACCTCAATATATATTCAGATTCAATAGCCGACAAATTATTGTTTTGAATGTTTTTTTTAATTGTTTCATGGTTCGTGTACTCGTGTTCTTGGGTTGGTAGGTCCAGCTAACCCGAACACGACCCAAAACCAAATTATATCGTACACATGAACTGAGCACGACATTCGTATTTGTTGGTTATTTTCTGTTTTGCACCAAGATTCTATAACAAGTTTTGGCTTCTTTTGAACAAAAGTTTTGACTTTTTAATATATTTTCAGATTCAATAGCTGCGTAAGATGTATTACGATTCCAAAATTATGACCAAATAACACCATATGGTGGTAATTGATGCAACTTTACTATATCAACCTTTCAAAACTAAAGCACAACCGGCACCAAGGTATCACTTGGATTTCTTTTGTTTTCTTTATTTTTTTGTGATTAAAAAATATTGCAGCACGGTTCGTGTACTCGTGTTCTTGGGTTGGTAGGTCCAGCTAACCCAAAGACGACGTGAAACCTTATTAATATATTCAGATTCAATAGTCGACAAATTATTGTTTTGAATGTTTTTTTTGTTTAAAATTGTTTCTTGTGTTCTTGGGTTGGTAGGTCCAGCTAACCCGAACACGACCCGAAACCAAATTATATCGTACACATGAACTGAACACGACATTCGTATTTGTTGGTTATTTTTCTGTTTTGCACCAAGATTCTATAACAAGTTTTGGCTTCTTTTGAACAAAAGTTTTGATTTTTTTATATTTTTCAGATTTAGTAGCCGCGTAAGATGTATTACGGTTCCGAAAAGATGACCAAATAACACCAGATGGTGGTAATTGATGCAACTTTACTATATCAACATTTCAAAACTAAAGCACAACCGGCACCAAGATATCACTTGGATTTCTTTTGTTTTCTTTATTTTCTTTTGATTTTTAAAAAATATTGCAGCATGGTTCGTGTAATCGTGTTCCTGGAGGTCCAGCTAACCCAAAGACGACCCAGACCCTTATTATATTTTCAGATTCAATAGCCGACAAAATATTGTTTTGAATGTTTTTTTAAATTGTTTCACGGTTCGTGTACTCGCGTTCTTGGGTTGGTAGGTCCAGCTAACCCAAACACAACCTGAAACCAAATTATATCGTACACATGAACTGAACACGACATTCGTATTTGTTGGTTAATTTCTGTTTTGCGCCAAGATTCTATAATAAGTTTTGGCTTATTTTGAAAATTTTTTTTGACTTTTTAATATACTTTTATGTACATGTATATTTTTTTTTGTTAGTTTCATGAATACATTATTATTTATCTAGAGTTGGTATATACATGAAGAACCTTATTGTCACATGGAAGAGTTATAAGCAGACCTGTATATTTTATTTATCTAGAGTAACAAGTAAACATGGACTAAAGATTTTGATTTTTGATAAACAATGTATACTGACCAATACAGTCACAAATGTAGTGTACAATGAAAGTTTTACTTATTTATAACATATTTGTGTAATATTTATTATGTAATTAATGTAATTTTAATGTGAATTATAATTATATTAACAATATATGATCATTTGTTGATTGTATTTCATTTCATGACTAAAGTTTAAAATTTTACTCAATTAACTGTGTAATACATGGGCCTCAAACTGGTTACATATATATCAACATTTTTAAACTTGAACAATAATAGTGCCAAGTGGCGCAATATAACCAAATAGGTGTCACTTTGCACAAGTAAGTTTTTGTTTATTAGATTAATGATGTTGTTACATAATAACAATATTATATACAAGGTTGGATTTCCCTTAACATACAACTAGAATTGTTGTCAGTTTTCTCTTTATTTACTTTGTTTCGAATTATACGTATATTTAACTCTTAAGTTCGTCAATTTTAACTCTAGTTCAAACTTGAATTCCATCTAATTTCACTTTAAAAAAATTCAAAATTCAAGAAACAAGATTCAAATAATCTGAATAACCGAAAATCAATTGATTCGATAAGCAACTCTTCATGACAAATATTTTATTCGTTTAGACGGAGACCAGGTGATCAATGTCTTCAATAATGCATTATATGTTTAAAACCAAGTGGTCTAGTGGTCCATATTCCTTCTTGCTTCTGGCTAGAAGATAATTACTACTTCTTTCTCTTCTTCTTCTCTCTTTTTAATAAATACTTAGCCTTTTAAAATAAACAAATAAATAATAATT
Source organism: Bidens hawaiensis (assembly GCF_021521415.1). NCBI lineage: Eukaryota > Viridiplantae > Streptophyta > Magnoliopsida > Asterales > Asteraceae > Bidens > Bidens hawaiensis. The sequence continues at coordinate 679,823 of NW_027491689.1, read as the reverse complement.
AAATAAATATGTCCACTTAACTAGAAAAGTTAACCACCATTTGTGTTTAGAACCCACGAGTGTTATAAAAAACAAACTATTTGAACCATCATTGTCATTTTACAAAATTCGAGACTAAATTGTAATATACATAAGCCACAAGCAAATATCAATGTAATTACTAATTAGTAATTGGTTTTCGGTCAAATGAAATCGAGGTGATGGTTGAACCTCGATATCTTATGGTCTCATGTTCAAAATCTAACCTGAACGATCAGTTTTCACACAGTGATGAGTTTTCTCAGTAATAGCTTTATGAGTGAGCCTGTCTAAAATCGTCAATATTAGTATAAACGGTTGACATACAATTTAAGAAAAATTCATTGTATATTAAATTAAAAGTTATTGGAAACAATATAAAAAAATCTTACTTATAATAGGAAATCAATTTCAATTAATATTCTTGAATTAGCACTATGAATAAAATATTTATTACATCCATTAACATGATACATATATACATATATATACATCCACCATCCTCCCTTCTATTTCCACACACTAAAAACACACAATTAAAAAAACCAGTGCCATGTCATCGTCGTCGTCTTTGTCCTCGTCATTTTGGAAATTCGATTCGCCATTGGTTTATTTATTCGGAGGGTTAGCCGCAATGCTGGCTTTGATAGCCTTTGCATTGATTATCTTGATATGTTCTCAACGGAACCGCCGGTCAGCCACCACCACCGCCGCCGGTCAAGATATTGAAGCCGGTAAGCTGACGTCAGCCTATGATGAATCTAACGTCAGCCCTAAGTTTGTAGTGGTCATGGCCGGAGATAATGTTCCGACATACGTCGCGTCTCTCTCAGGCGTAAATTGATCCTATTTGTTAGTGAATTATAAGGAGTGGCAGTTTTGTGTTGCTAAATTTTGTTTTTGGTTTTAATGTTCGGGAGTTATATGTAAACTTGAAGAGTTTAATGAAATAGTTACATTGTTTTTTAAGAGTCGAGATTATTAGTTGTGTAAAGTGACAAAACATAAGAAATCGAGTCTGGATAATCAATACGTGTTTATATCAATTGCAAGGCTGGCCTATGGGGCGGACTGTGAGGGTGACTAATCGGTCACCTATGGGGGCCGAGGTTTTTTAAATTATATATATCTACACACATTGAATGATTTAATCGGCCAATAGTTTAATGCCCATTATCATTTAACAACAGAAAAAGAAAATGAAAGAAAACGAAAATTGCCACTTATGATGTTAGAAGAGTTTCACGTTTCATTTAAGTATTAGATTATTTTGCTAAAATATTTGTTTATTGTTTTACAATTATCTAACTTATATACGAGTTATTAAGTATGTATTTTCACGTCTGCTTTTATATATGACGCAGGCCATGAAATTTTTCTTGTTAGTATTCTCGAGGCTGGTCCTAACCATTCATATTTCATGGTTTAGGTTTTCTTGAGCCTAAGACTTTGAAGCAACTTAGTCATGTCCAACAAAACATCAATAGTCTTGTTTTGATTCCACGATCTATACATGTAATTTATAAATGACTTAATTTAACTATTCAAAAGGTCAATGTTGTATTTTATTTTGATGTAAACACCACTATTTAAATATATGAAAAATCAATCAAAATGGAAAATCAATCGGCCAATTGTGGAAAAAAGAAAAAGAAACAATAAAAGGTTAAGCTTGCATCTTCAGTGGCGGTATCCTGTTTTGATAAGGGGCTTCGAGAAGCCATCGAAGACATAGTTGTATGTGGAGGCCCGTTCTTTGGTGATCTTCAGTGGCGACTTGCATCTTTACCGATGCGCTTGGGGGGTTTAGGCCTTCTTTCGGCTCATGATGTTGGGGTTTACGCTTTTGTAGCGTCGAGGGCTCAGTCTTGGAAGCTACAGAATCACATCTTAAGGAATAGCGGAGTTGTCGACCTGGACTCAGACTACGTTCAGGCCCTGGAACGCCTAAATGGCGCTCTCCGAGACTTTGACATTGGCGGTTTCTCTAATAAGGACACCGCCCCACCAAAGCCTCCAAAAATTTTGGCGAATGCCCTTTTTAGCAAAATCGCTCAGAGCCTGGGAGAAGTTTTTGGATTGTCCCCCTGACAGAAGGTGGTTATTGAATGCTTATAAGGTCCTCATGCCCAAGATTTTCTGACCGTTATCCCGATTGATGGCTTGGGCCAAAGCATGTCTGCGGTCGAGTATAGGGCCATTCTTAAGTACCGTTTGATGGTCCCAATGTACCCAGAAGACGAAACATGTCCGATCTGCCGTAAGGCTTGCCTGGATAAATTCGGAGAGCATGCGGTTCATTGCAAGGAGATGCCTGGGTTCAAATACCGACATGATTGGGTGCGGGACGTTCTTTGGGACATCTTAAGGCGAGCTGGGATATCAGCTAAAAAGGAAGCCCCCGTAAACTTCCTTACAGTCCCCGCGAAAGGGAGATCCACTTTACGACCGACAGATTTGCTCGTCTTTGGTTGGGCCGGGGGAAAACACGCTTGTGTTGACCTCACAGGAGGGGTATCTCCTTTAGCTGGTTTGAGGGATAATGGGTTTGTAGCTGGGCAAGCAATGAAAAGGGATTAAACGAAGAAGGTGGAGAAACATGCTAAAGCCTGCGAAGAGAACCAACATGTTTTTGTCCCTCTGGCTTTTGATACCTTTGGCTCCTTGGCACCGGAAGCTATCCGTTTCCTAACCAGGGTCCAACGGGTTGTGCATAGCAATGTGTCAACTCCAAAGGGACATGGGTATGTCTTTAGCAGGTTAGGCGGCACAGCTTGTTGCCCGCCTACCTGCTATGTTAATGTAATATCTATGTTTCTATATAAGGTTAAGCTTTAAATGTTTGAATATTTTCACGATATTTGTGTTTGGAAAGATGTGAATATGCGGTGATACGATGTTGTGAGTTGTTTTTTAGCATTAAATACGGTGTGGTGAGACGCGGCTTATTAACGCAGTTTCCTAGGATTTCTCATTTCTGTTTGACTTTTGTTGTAACGCATAAAGTGTAATTGGCTTGGTGGCCACGCTTAATAAATTAAGTTTTTACAATTATATTTGTAAAAGTTTAATTAATGTAATTTTACAATTTTTTAAATGATTAACAAACAAAGAATTGTAAATCCACCGCCAACTAGCTCAACCTAGTCTTAAGAAGTTCTTAAACGCCTCCAAATTATCTCCAGTTTTGATGAAAAACTACCCGCTCGAAGACCCGTTTGTTGTAAAACCGGACGCCTAAGGATCGAACGGGAGATCTTGCATGTTTTCACAACCAACAAACAGATAATTGCTTAGACACTCCCTAGATGGCGACCCAATGACAAAAAGTCACTGTCAGCTCGTTCAATTTAGTCGTACGGAGCCCTTAAGCACCTCCAGGTTATCTCCAAGTCCAGGAAAAATCCAACCACCCGAAGGCCAACTGGTTGTAAACCCGAACGCCTTTAGTATCAATTGTGAACATATTTCATATCACTATACCACATCGGAAAGCACAATAAAGATATGAAGTTTTTACAAGTAACTATAGAGTTTGGATCAAATACAAATGAAATTACGTGCTAAATGTAAGACTCAAGTAAAATAATTATATATACAAGTAGAATAGTTATGTAACTATATCATATAGTAACAATCTATTCGATTCTCACGTTTAACACGTTAATTTCATTTGTACGTTAACATTTCCAAACGATTATATTAATAAAAGTTTAATGTAATTACTAATTAGTATAAAAGAGAGCTTTGGTGCCACAAATAAGCTATTTTTGTTTTCATATATGTAGTAATGGTTTTGATATTTAGCATGTGTGTTGGTGTTAGGTGGGATGTTTTTCTTGGTTTTGAAATGTGTTGGTACCTGGTTGGCAACCAGGGTTCGAATTGGCAACCAGGGTTCGAATCTTGCTTGGCACCAATTGTTAGTTGGTTTCTTTTATTTAATTGTCTTATTTATTTTTTTGTATGTTTTCTTTTTCAATTCTGTCAGGCTTTCTAAAACATATATGGTGGAACAAATAAATGTAGGATTCGATCTTTTGAATAACATAGGATAGCTAAGTGATTGCTTAATCTTTTGGTTTTTGACTTTTTTTATTACGTAAAGGCATCATTTCTTGAACATATTTTATTTGTCAGTTTCTTTCATTTATTTTGTGTTTTTTCTATTTATATACGCTAATATAAATAAGAGTTTTGGTGCTATAAGTATATAATTGAGTCATTGGTGGCACATGTTAATATAAATAAGAGTCCAGTGGCACCTTATTGGTGAAGATATTTTTTTCATTATGTTTTAGTTTCGATTTGTAACAAACGTAACAAAAACTAACAGAATGCCAAATTTGATTTGTATAGTTTTTATTGTTTTGTTTTAGTTCCAACACCGTAACAAATGTGACGAAAATGACCGAATTTGCGTAGCCTCACGCATTTTGTATTGTTTCGGCACCGTAACAAACATGCCGAAACCGATCAAATTTGCGTAGACTCGACGCCTCATCGCCCGAGATCGATAACGGTCGAGTTTTACCAACCGCGCCACCCCATCGGTCCACCTCAAATTTCATTTTTTTTGTTTTAGTTTCTACACAATAATGCACGTAATCAAAACCGACCTAATTCACGTTGACTTACCGCCTCAACGTCTGAGTTTTACCAACCTGCCCGACGAAACGCGCCGGGTAAATCCCTGGTTTCAAAACAAATATAGAATACGACAGCCATTTGCTGACTCAATTCCATAACCATTCATTAAAACCTTTTGCACCACATACACATACATATATATATATACTCCCATTTATTTTTCACACACAAAAAACAAACACAAAACACAATGACGTCATCCTCTTCATTTTGGAACATGGATTCGCCATCGGTTTCTTTGTTTGGAGGGTTAGCCGCAATGCTCAGTTTGATAGCGGTTGCGTTGGTTATCTTGGTTTGTTCTCAACGGAAATACCAATGGTCAGCAACCACAGCTGCCGGCCAGGATATTGAAAGTGTTAAGCCCACAGAGGTTCATGATGAATCTGACGTCAGCCCTAAGTTTGTCGTGGTTATGGCCGGAGATAATGTTCCGACGTACTTTGCAGCTCCGGCCGGTGTACACTGATCCGATTTGTTAGTGAAGTATGAGGAGTGACAGTTTTGAGAGTTTCTAAATTTTGTTTTTGTTTTTTAAAGGGACTATTATATGTATATTTGGAGAGTTTAATCAAATACATTATTTCATCTTTTAATTTTATTGGTAGAAGCAGTGGCGATTAGCGAAGCTTGGACATACACGTCGAGTGGGTCGGACTCAATATCTATAAAAAATTCATAAATTAGCGGCTGTGGGCTCAAAATTTCGGTTGGAAACGGGTAAATTTACACTATGTATACAAATTTTTGCCCAAAAAGATAAATTTATACTACTGAGCGAAAAAACGAAGGGCCGGGCTCAAAATTTCGGTCGAAACGGTAAATTTACACTATGTATACAAATTTTTGGCCGAGAAAAGATTAATTTACACTACCGAGGGAAAAAACGGAGGGGACGGACTCAAAATTTCGGTCATAAACGGGTAAATTTACATATGCATACAAAGTTTAGACCGTAAAAGGATAAATTTTCACTATCAAGCGAAAAAACGGTAGTGCTATAGACCTAAAAGGTAATTAGATTTCAAGTCTAACCTTAATTCTATTACTTATTTAGGATTGATAACTTGTTTACAAATTAATAACCCATAATTTTAACCCTCTAATTCTTAGCAATCTATAAGTTACAAAACATTACGCAAATAATAACAATAAGTGTCTTTTAAGAGAAGACGGGGCATCTCTTTGGGTAGAGTGCATGACTTTCAAACCACATGATAACACCGGCGTCATTCTATTTGGGTAGGGTGTATGGTTTTATTTTTTGGCAAATTGCCACAAAATTGATTTTGTGGAAAATGTTGGAGAATTAAAATGAATTAATAATTAACCTATTACACATGTGGGTAAGTGCTACCATTGATTTTTTAGTTTGTGTGTAATTAAGGGTTAAAATGATATGACACTGTAGATTTGGTTGATACATGAGTTGAATTCATGAGTGTTCCTTTCCCCCTAATACTTAATTTACAATAATATTAATAATGATAATAAACTACTTTTTTTATGTCTAGAATTGAATGTAGTATATTTTCTAAGAGGGTGTGCCTCTATCAAGTAGGCTAGCTCTACATTAACAATAACATTAAAACTTGGAGTAAAAAGTACAACAAAAACTACAGGGTTATAATCGGTATATGCTTTAGTATCCGGTATCTTTTGGAACTTTACGAGTATACAGATTTCTCAAAGTAAGAAGCCAAGGCGTTAAATGCATTTCATTTACGAGTATATCGAAGTTAGTATTTAACGGGAGGGAAGTCTAATTATCTAAACACAAATATCGTGAAAATATTCAAACATTTATAACTTAACCTTTTTTTAGCATTAATGAACAATTACGGTGAGGTGAGACGCGGCTTCTTGACAAAGTTATGTGAGGCTTGATGGTCACGCAATGTTGTTTTTTTATATAATATTTAATGCATGTTTTAACTAAAATTATAAAAAAAAATGAACCAATCAAGTTCACGAATGACAATAAACGTTTTAAATGCAAAACTAACTCAGTCTTATTTCGTTTTATCAGAATTTTCTTCTCGGAAGTTCTATAAAATAATCATGTTTTTTAAGTTTTTTTATTAAAATATTTATTAAGTTAAACTCTCTTAATGTTTTAGTTATTTCTATATTTTATAAATAAAGGTAGACACGGAATAACAATAAGATTCATGTATGTTTTATTTACCATTCATGCTTTGTGGGTAGATATGGTGGTTTTGGTGTGAATTTATTAATTTGGTGGTCATAAGTTCAATCCCCATAGTATAAAATATATTTAGCCGTTTTATTTATTATTTTTAACATTGTTAGAACACGTACACAATAATTTTTTTCATTTAACATTATTAGGATGTACATAATAAATGTCATCATCATCATCATCGTGTGGGTAAGTGGAAATGTTGTGGAAGCCGTAGATATATCCCTTGGAGCTTTAGTTTCTTCTAACATTCTCTTTATTGCTTGATGATTGTTTTCTTTGTTATGAAGGTATAGATATAATTTTGCATAATTCTCAACTTAAAAGCATCAGACCAAGTGTTAGTGCCATTCCTCCCCCTCACCCAAATCCAACAAACGTCATCATGTTTAGACAAAATCATAGCAGCCAGATAACCATTGATGATTGCCAGTTGACTGGTTTCCCAACTTGGCTATGGCACCTCAATCGTAGAGAAAACCTCAGAGCTCAAATCGAATGCCAATATATAATAATGACATTCTTCACCAATCGGAGGATACAATTTTAATGCCCAATACATTACTCCATTGAAAAGACATTGACATGATTTTAATGCCCAATCTCACGCTAAGTGTCCGTCTTAATGGTGTAAACAACAAATGTATTAAAGCCTAGAGGGTCCCAATGGCCTTCATGATCACTCAAAGAAGAACGACCATGCACGGTCACTCTGCGCCTAATTGAAGGGTTGCATAGCAGGATCCAAGGGGCAGAACCCTTAGCAGGGGTTAAGCTGTCATATCATCTTAGAAAAATTTAATTTTTATTAATAGTCATTTACTAAAAGTTCATCAGAAAATTGACTTTCCATGATTCTTAGTCAAGTCTATTCCAATCAAATCGAGTCTGAATTCCAATCGGACCGAGTTTCAATTCGATCCGATTCATTTCCTTTTGATTCGATTAGTTTCCATTTGATTCGATTCGTTTTATCTCCAAACTAATCGAGTTTCTCTAGAACTCGATTCAAACATGGTTTTTCGTGTCTTTTCTTTCTAATCATATCCTTACATCCCAATATGCCCGATTTAATGATAAAACTTGTTTCTGGCCATAACGTCTTCATTTACTCATTCTAACACCGTCCAAACGTCACTCGTTCGTCCCGTTTCCTTCCAAACATCTAGTTTACGTTCAGGTTTACATTTTATTACCTAATAAGGCCCCAATTTGCCTCAGTATCAAATCCTATGACAAACCGACCTAAAAAACTTTACCTTTAACCTAAAACGTACCTTTTTGATTTACTTCTAGCTTCGGGGTTGATAAAACGTGTTTCTAGCCATAACGTCTTCATTTACTCATTCTAACACCGTCCAAACGTCACTCGTTCGTCCCGTTTCCTTCTAAACATCTAGTTTACATTCAAGTTTACATTTTTATTACCTGATAAGGCCCCAATTTGCCTTAGTATCAAATCCTATGACGAACCGACCCAAAAAACTTTACATTTAACCTAAAACGTACCTTTTTGATTTACTTCTAGCTTCGGGTTTGATTCAACACGTGAATCTAGACGTGTTTCTGGCTTGTATGACGAAGATCTAACACAAACTCTTATTGGTTCGGATTCGGATTTGAGCCGGAATGAAAGAGGAGTGTTTGTGTGTGTGTTTTAGTGTGTTATGGAGGCAAGATGTAAGAAATGAGGGTTTTAGGGTGTTTATATACCCCTAAGCCCATGGACCTAAGGCCCATCGCAATCCCTTATTTTATCTTTAATTGTCTAAGCTCACACTTTATTATTTTTATTTCAATTAACTAAATAATAACACCATTAAGTAAACAAAATTCTTTTATTTATTACTATCAGTTATCAAAAGTAGAATGTTACACCTAAATAACACATACAATTCCGACGTACTTTGCAGCTCCTGCAGCCGGTGTACACTGATCTGGTTTGTTAGTGAGTTTTAAGGAGTGACAGTTTTGAGTTTCTAAATTTTGTTTTTGTTTTTTAAAGGGATTATTATATGTATATTTGAAGAGTTTAATCAAATACTTTATTTCTTCTTTTAAGTTTATTGGTAGAAGCAGTGGCGAAGCTCGGAAATACACGTCTAGGGGCCGGGCTCAATATGTATAAAAAAATTCATAAACGGGTAAATGTCAGAAACGGGTAAATTTACACTATGTGTAAAAATTTTCTGCCGAAAAATGATAAATTTGCACTACCGAGCGAAAAAATGAAGGGGCCAGGCTCAAAATTTCGGTCGAAAACGGGTAAATTTACACTATGTATACAAATTTTCGGTCGAAAAAAGATAGATTTACACTGCAGAGAGACAAAACGGATGGGGCCGGACTCAAAATTTCGGTCATAAATGGGTAAATTTACACTATGTATAAAAATTTTCAACGATAAAAGAATAAATTTACACTATCTATCGAATAAATGGAGGGGACCACGGCCACACCGGCCCCAACTAAACTACGTCCCTGGGTAGAAGTCAGAGAACTAAAAGATTATCAGATTTCAAGTCTAACTTTAATTGTATTATTGATTTAGGACTGATAACTTGATTACAAATTAATAACCCATAATTTTAACCCTCTAATTCTTAGCACTCTATAAGTTACAAACATTACAAGTGTCTTTTAAGAGAAGACAGGGCATCTATTTGGGTAGAGTGTATGGCTTTCAAACCACATGACAATACCGCCGTCACCCTATTTGGGTAAGTAGGGGTGCAAACGAGCCGAGCCGAACCCGAGCTCGACTAGGCTCGAGCTCGGCTCGTTTAACTTATACAGAGCTCGAGCTCGGCTCGTTTCGAGCTCTATTTTGAAAGCTCGAGCTCGGCTCGTGAATGGATTTTGAGGCTCGAGCTCGGCTCGGGTTCGGCTCGTTTACCATTTATCAATTATTTTTATATATAATTATAATTATTTTATATATTTTTCTATTATAATTTTATGTATAAATGAATATATATTATTTAGTTATATTTATTTATTTTTTCATAACATTATACTTATTAATTAATAATTATTAAATATATATTTTAAAAAAATTATATAAATAGCAGGCTCGTTTAGGCTCGCGAGCAGGCTCGAGCTCGATAAGTAAAGCTCGGGCTCGGGCTCGTTTATTAAACGAGCTTATTTTTAGACTTGAGCTCGGGCTCGGGCTCGATAAAGCTCGGCTCGAACGAGTTTTTTAACGAGCCGATCTCGAGTAGCTCGCGAGCAGCTCGGCTCATTTGCACCCCTATGGGTAGGGTGCATGATTTTATTTCATGACAAATGTTTGCTAGAAATTGATTCCATGACAAAGGTTTGAAAATTCAAATGAATTAATAATTAATCTATTTAAGTGATGCCAGTGATTTTTTTAGTTTGTGGGTACTTAAGTGTTAAATGATATGACAATATAGAATTGATCGATACATAGGTAGTATTGTGCTCCTTATTAATAATGGTAATAAACTACTTAATTTTTTGTCTAGATTTGAATGTAGTATACTTTCTAAGAAGGTGTGTCTGTACCAAGTAGACTAGCACTACATCTACGATAACATAAAGACTTGGAGTAAAAAGTACAACAAAAACTACAGGTTACCATCGATGTATGCTTTTAGTGTCCGGGATCTTTTGAAACTTTACTAGTATACATATTTCTCAAAGAGGAAAGCCAAGGCGTTAAATACATTTCTTTTACGAGTATATCGAAGTCTAGAAAAAAAGTTAGTATTTAACGGGAGGGAGGTCTAATTATCTAAACAAAAATATCGTGAAAATATTCAAACATTTATAACTTAACCTTTTTAGCATTAATGAATAATTATGGTGAGGTGAGACGCGGCTTCTTGACGAAGTTATGTGAGGCTTGGTGGTCACGCAATGTTGTTTTTCTCATCACAAATTTTTAATGCATGTTTTTAACTAAAATTATAAAAAAAATGAACTAATCAAGTTCACGAAACATAATAAACGTTTTATCAGAATTTTGTTAACGGAAGTTCTATAAAATAATCATGTTTTTTAAGTTTTTTTATTAAAATAGTTAAGTTTTTTTTATTAAGTTAAAGTCACTTAATGTTTATTAATGTTTTTTTTATTAAAGGTAGTCATGGAATAACAAATAAGATTCATGTATGTTTCGTTTACAATTCATGCTTTGGTTGGGTGGTAAGGTGGTTTTCGCGTGAATTTGCCAATTTGGTAGCTAGTCATGAGTCTGATAGTAGAAAAGATATTTAGCTGTTTTATTTATTATTTCTAACATTGTTAGGACATGTACAAAAATACATTTTTTCATTTAACATTATTAGGACACATAATAAATGTATGTTTCATTTAAGTTTTAAAACATTTGTAAAAAAAACTTTCACATTATTAGGATCAACACTGTAAAAGTAGGTTTACAAGGCCGATGACTCCCTGAGTACTCGCTACAAGGCATGTCGTCGAGGGGAGTTTCTTTTACCCCGCCTAGTTACTAAGACTCGATAAAAGTTAGTCAACCTCAGCCAGAATCGTATCTAGTCGGTGAACGTGAGCCGATTTTGACTTAAAAAAATAAAGCATAATTCGTATTTTTATAATGTTAAAGAACAAATGTAATTTTTTTTAATGATTAGAAGTTATTATAATAATTTATTATTTAAAAATGTATTTATATTATTTTTATTTATATTCACGTATTTTATTATAAATATTAGTAAACTAATGATATTTGACATATATATATAATATCCAAAAAGTAATTTTCTATATATTTTTTTATGTACGAGTACTCCCCGAGTATTCCGAGTATACCCAACTTCCCAGTCGGCCGACTAGGGTTCGCATAGCGACTTTTGCAACTTTGATTAGGACACACAATAAATGTTGAATAACTTTGAAGAAATAAATAAAGTTTCATCTACTTGACCTTTTATTATATATATATATATCAGATAGAGGATTTTGTGCCTCTCACATATCTACTATTCAATTTATTTTTTTTTTATTTTGTGTTTTAACCTTTAAAAATACAGTATAGATCAGTATACTATCAAATGATTTTTATTCTCTTTATTTTACCTTTTGTTTCAACTAATTATATTATTTAACAAACTATATTTTTAAACCTTAAAGCTGAGCAAGTGTCGGCTTTACATGTTATATTTGTCGGTTAAAATTTTCTTAAACTTTGCTTTCGTATTTGTTATGGTTGGTCTTTATTTGTCGGTTACCATCTATGTATGCTTCTAGTGTCTGGGATCTTTTGGAACTTTACGAGTATACGGATTTCTCAAAGACGAAAGCCAAGGCGTTACATACATTTCATTTACAAGTATATCGAAGTCTAGAAAAAAAGTTAGTATTTAACGGGAGGAAGGTCTAATTATCTACACACAAATATCGTGAAAATATTCAAACATTTATAACTTAAACCTCTTTTAGCATTAATGAATAATTACGGTGAGGTGAGACATGACTTCTTGACGAAGTTATGTGAGGCTTGGTGGCCACGCAATGTTATTTTTTATATCACAAATATTTAATGCATGTTTTAACTAAAAGTATAAAAAAAATGAACTAATTCAAGTTCACGAATCACAAATATTTCGTTTTATCGTAATTTTCTTCTTGGAAGTTCTATAAAAAAATCATGTTTTTAAGTTTTTTTTTTTATTAAAATAGTAAGTTTTTTTTAAATTAAAGTCACTTAATGCTTATTAATGTTTTTTATTAAAGGTAATCACGAAATAACAAATAAGATTCATGTATGTTTCATTTGCCGTTCATGCTTTGGTTGGGTGGTAAGGTGATTTTGGTGTTAATTTGTGAATTTGGTAGTCATGAGTTCTATTCTCATAGTAGAAAATATATTTAGCTGTTTTATTATCATTTTTAACATTGTTAGAACATAATAAATTTTTTCATTTAACATTATTAGGACACATAATAAATGTTGTTTCATTTAAGTTGTTTTCTTACATTTTAAAAAAAAATCACATTATTAGGACACACAATAAATGTTGAATAACTTTGAAGAAATAAATAGAGTTTCATCTACTTGACCTTTTATTTCCTATTAGGCTGAGGGGTGTGGGGGGCTCCAACGGGGGCGCGAGTGGGGGCTCCAGCCAATAATATTATGACGTGTGGCAGAGAGAGAAACTGGATAAGATGGGTGTTGGAGCCCCCGCTGGAGCCCCTGGCCCTGGTGTGGAGGGGCGCGAGCAGGGGCTCCAGCGGATTTTTTTTTATTTTTTTATAAATATATTCAAAAAACGTATTATTAAAAAAACTCATAAATTATTAAAAAAAACACACATTTTTTAAAATTCAAATTACAAAAAAAACATACTAAAAATTAAACAAACAATAATACTTAATAATAACACTAATCTAATACAAGATCATCGGGTCGCCTCTCCCACAAATGTTCAACCAACTCATGTCGAAGCTCCCCGTGTATCTCACGGCTCTTGATATTTGCTATGTTGTGAAGTTTTTGTTGATCACTGATTGTGGACGGTTGTGGCGGAATGTCACCTTGGTAGTTTTGGCAGATAGCTTTGCCCTCGTCTTCTAACGTCATGTTGTGTAGGATCAGACACGTGTAGACGACGTCCGTTATCCTCTCCCGAGTCCAATAACGTATCGGGTTCGCCAGAACATAATATTGTTTTTTATAGCTCCAAAAGCTCTTTCAATATCTTTTCTAGCAGACTCTTGCTTCTTCGTAAAATACTTCCGTTTGTCGGCGATTGGATCTGTAAAAGCTTGAACTAACAAAGCCCATTCGTTGTAAATACCGTCGACCAGATAGTACCCGTACTTGAAGAGTTCTCCATTTGCAACAAAAGATTGAGGTGGTTCAACCCCGTCGATAAGGTCGTTGATCAAATTTGACTGATCGATAACATTAAGATCGTTATTTGACCCAGCAACACCAAAAAAAGCATGCCAAAACCAAAGATCCTGTGACATCGCCGCCTCAAGTATAAGGGTCGGCCCTTCATGATCACCACGGTGGAACTGACCTCGCTAGGCCGTTGGACACATAGCCCATCCAACATGCGTACAATCGATGCTACCTAGCATCCCAGGAAAACCATGTTTTTCTGCGTGCACCTCATATATGCGTTGGATGTCATACATTGTAGGTTTACGCAGATATCTCCGAGCGTAAGTCGATATGACTCCTACGTACAATATACATTACAAAATGTAATAAATATTTAATAAAAAGTAAAATTAATGTTTTTTTACCTTGGCAGAAAAAATGAAGTAAAAACTTTTTTTTTATTAAATTATGAGCCCAACGGCTCAATTAATCCTCCCAACGGCTCTTTCACGCATTCCCACGTCCCTTTGCGCCATATGCCTCCCGCGACCTGCCTTGCGCCCGCCTTGGTTCCCGTGCTCGCGCCCCTCTCGCGCCCCTCTCGCGCCTCGGTGGTGTGGTGCTCGCGCCTGGGGGCGCGAGCGGAGGGGCTCTCGCGCCCCCGCTGAAGCCCCACACCCCTCAGCCTTAACTATCTAATAGAAGTAAATGTCATGGCTGGCGCCGCACCGACCTTTCTGTTTTGTCTTTTTTCGGGTTCTTTTTTGGTTTTTCGTTTTGGTATCATAGCAATTTAGTTTTGTCTTTTTTTGTTTTTTTTTTGTTTTATCATGACAAACGTACGCTAATCGATAGTACTCTTTTGTTTTAGGTTCGGTTTTTTTTGTTTTGGTATCATAACAATGGTCAAATTATTGTACAAATGGTAACAAAAATGAGAAGTGTAAGAAGCCATAAATAATTGACATGTGTCAAGTGGGGACCAAAAGGAAAAGGGTATAGAGGTAATTGTACACATTTTCTCTCTCCACATGCAAGGCACATGTTAACACCCAAATCATTTTAGAACGTTTATAACTTTTAGAAGTAAATGTCATGGCTGGCGCCGCACCGACCCTTTTGTTTTGTCTTTTTTTGGGTTTTTTTTTGGTTTTTTGTTTTGGTATCATAACAAATTTGTTTTGTCTTTTTTTTTGGTTTTTTTTGTTTTTTGTTTTTTGTTTTGTTATCAAAACAAACGTACGCTAATCGATAGTACTCTTTTGTTTTAGATTCGGTTTTTTTTGTTTTGGTATCATAACAAGGGTCAAGTTATTGTACAAAGGGTAACAAAAATGAGAAGTATGAGAAGTCATAAATAATTGACATGTGTCAAGTAGGGACCAAAAGGATTGTACACATTTTCTCTCTCCACATGCAACACACATGTTAATACCCCCATCATTTTCAAACGTCTATAACTTTTTCGTGTGATTTTTTTTTTTTAAAAAAAATTTATCATAATAACAAGCGTTTTTTATCTTTAATATGAGTATGATTTTTGTTATATAAACTTTAAAACAAAAATTACGTCATTGTTTCTTTTCGCCCATCATTGTATCTTTTCGCTTATCACTGTGTCTTTTTTCGTCATTGTTTCTTTTCGCACACCATTGTGTCTTTTCGTTTATCAATGTGTTATTTTTCGTCATTGTGTCTTTTCGCTTATCATTGCGTCTTTTTTCATCATTGTGTCTTTTCGCACACCATTGTGTCTTTTTGCACACCATTGTGTCTTTCGCTTATCATTGTGTCTTTTTTCGTCATTGTGTCTTTTCGCACATCATTGTGTTTTTTCGCTTATCATATATATATATATATATATATATATATATATATATATATATATATATATATATATATTGCTTTACTTCTGGTACCGTAACCAATGTAACCGAACGAATTTTTTTGTTTTAGTTACCATACCGTAACGAAGATCATGGAAATCGAAAACTTTACGTAGACTCACCCGCGTCAACGCCCGAGACCAACGTTGCTCGGGTTTCACCAACATTCGATTTTACCTACTGACACCACCTTGCATCAATATTTATATTGTTTGTGTTTGTTTTTGTTCTGTCACCGTAACAATGTAACCAAAAGCGTAATGAGCATGTCGAAAACACCCCAAATTTGCATAACCTTACTGCCTCAACACGCTGGACCGACACCGCTTGGGTTTTACCAACGGCCGAGTTTTACCGACCGACATCACCCCATTAGACCTCTTTGATTTTTATATTTTTTTTGTTTTTGTTTATGTGCTGGTAGTGTAATGAATGTAACAAAAAATGACCGAATTCAAGTCGAGTTAACGCCTCAACACCCGGAAGCCGCGCAAAACGCGGGTAAATTACTAGTTGGTAGTAAAAATGTTCTTATTCATGTTTCTTTTACTTATTATTTATATCAATATCAATATTATTGTTATTATAATTATTATGTTTCTTTTAACTTTTATTATAATTAGTATTACTACTTTTAACTTTTTAGTTAAATCAACAATCTTAAAAAGAGAACAATTGTAATTGTTTGTACGACATCAATCAATAACGTGTGAAATACATGACCCGTTCATATTGAATATCTAAAGAATAATTTATTGACTCTATCATTTGAAGGGAAGTGAAAAAATAGCGCTTTTAAACAAAAAGCGAAATTTCGGTTTAGGAGTTTTTAAAAACCGCTTGATTTCGTCGGAATCAGTTTATGGTGCTCAAGTGGTGATGGTTGGTTGGCGGTGAGTCAATTGGTAGCTGTGGCGGTGTTTAGGTGGTGTTTTTCTGCGAAAAGACTTTCCGGCGAAAATTGTTTTTCCGCGACCTGCAACTAACGACTTTAGGATTATGTTAGTCGCTGACCGTTAAGAACAAATACGTTAAAAGTTGTGATCATTAGCAACCAATTCGTTAGTTGGAACCAACACTGACCAAAAGACGATAGTTTTAATTAATAATAACCAATATACCTTTAAAAAAATGTAGGCTAAGAAAAATAAGTTTGGGTGTAAACCTCGTTTAGTTAATTACTAATTGGATATTGTAAAATTGGGCTAAATATCTAGCTTACACTATTTATCAAATCTTTATAATACTTGGTTTTATCTTTTTTTTTAATTATTATTTACATGTAAAATCAAGGTAACCAAATGTTTCGTTTACGCAAAATCAAACAAACCGTCAGTATTTGTTTGAATTAGGTTCTTTCAGTTTCATTTGAACCTAGTATACACAAAACGGGACCTATAAAACATGGGAAAGGATGGTTTCATATTAGTTTACAAAACTAGAGTAGAGTGGGGTGTCGACTAACACAAGAAAACATAATTTTTGTTAATATTAGTAAGAAAAATACATGTGTAAGTGAATTAATAAAAACTACACTTATCAACTGGAGCTAGTTTTTACTTCGAATCTTGATCAGCCTTTTTTGTTTATATGTATAAATCATGTTATTTTACTCTAGGTAAAAACATATGTTGGAAACCCAAAAATCATTTCAATAATTTAAATTCCATTTTAAAAAGTTTGGCAAAACTAAATTGGCTCACGGCAAATCTACATAAGCCCGGGCCACTAAGATCATGTGTGGTGGAAGGCTATGGGAGCGCCAATAATGGCCATATGGCTTCATTTGATTGACACATCCATGTCTTTTCCTTTAACACCCGTCAATTCGCTAACGCTTCCGTCCTTAACACCTCTACGTAATGGTGTTTAACTGTCTTTGCATCTATGAAAATGATGACACATGGCACAATGACGTACAATCTTTCACCTCAACACTTTACATGGATATGTAAAATTCCAAGTTTCTAAATATTTAATATATATTGATTACAAGATACAAATTTCAAAACTAAACTATTAGATTTGAAGATTTGAACACCACACAATGATTATAACTTTATATAATCATCTTGCACATAAATTTTAACCTTATTTTTAAGCATTTGGGGAAGTCTAAAGCCCAATAAGAACCACGTACATCCATTTGGGCTCAATTCACCCCATTGAGGATAAACAGCCCAAATCAAATCATCCATCCACCTTTTGTTTTACCTTTTATCGAATTGCGAAAACATCCAACAAAGTATATTGGTTAAAACTGTAACTTGTTAATTTTAGACGACTTATTATGTGTCCTCAATAAAGCTTCACACTCAGTCAATAGAAATATATAACAACAATATTCTTTTGGGCTTGTGACAAATTATTTCTCTAACGTATTATGATTAATAAACGAAAACTGTCCCTTGTCAGCACTAAAAAGTTTGTTAGGGCACATAGAGTCGTCCCGATTTCACTATTTTCATCACATCAACGCCAAGCTGCCACCTAACAATTCTTCGCATTTTCACCATTTCTTCCTTTTTTTTGGAGGTGACACCTTCTGAATTTCCCCATTCATTCAACATGTTTCAATTCAATTTACTTTCAAAATTTATTTGTATATAACTATATTTCATGTTTCACATTAGATTTATTAAAATAAAAAAATTAACTGATATAAAAGTAAAAAGTTACAACCTAAAAATATAATTAAATAGTAAAAATGCTCGATAATATCCAATCGAAGGCTAATTTGGTAATGTGCGGGAACACAAATGTTTAAGAATACCGTGATCCCCTAGTTCATCCCTTGGAGAATCATCTACTTATTTGTGAGATATCGCCGCACCACACTTGATTTTTCTAATACTTAATGGATGTCGTTGCTTTGCGGGTTGGTGAAGTATTTCCCACTTACCACAATTCTCATAAAGGGATAAATTAACCCTAAAACACAATTCTCATTGATCGATCAAGAACTTAATCTGATGCAGGATTATCTCAGATATCTTTTATTTTTATATATATTTGAATTTTCTATTTTTATCTTATTTGGTTTCCAAGTTTAGTTATGATTCCCAACTATAAGTTGAGATCAATGGTTTACTGTTTATTTAGCTTTTTATTAAGTTTGATATTATAAGAACATTGTTCTTTGAACATTTGGTTCGTTTATTCGTTTTTGTTAATCATGAGTTTCTTGAGCCATTGATCGCTTCCAAAACTTCATCACTATCTTTACATGAGCACCACATATATATAGTCCGATGATGAACAGACACGTCATTTTTATGAGCGACACAACCTAATCTAATTTGTAGTCCTTATATAATAAGTTCCTAACCTATTAATAATGCATAACAGACACTATATATACATACTTTCTAATCAATACACTTTTGACTCAAACTTGGTTAACAATTATGAGACTAACATACATTGATCAGTTGCATAATGCATAAGACCTTTTGTAACATCACGTAAAATTCGGGCAAAAAATGTCAAATTCCCAAAGTATAGGGACCAATTCTGCCAATTTCCAAACTCCAGGAACCAAAATGAAAATTCTGATTTCTTGTCCTTTCGCGATACGCGACGGGACAAAAGACAAGCCCATCGCGTACCGCGATGGGGCTTGGTCAAACTTCTAGAAGAAGTCAACAGCGGTACCCGACCGCTGTTGAGCCAACGTCATCGCGATACGCGATGACGTGGCCTGACAGGTTGTGACACGTGTGCCATGTGTTGCCACGCGGTGCCATGCGTCACAACGCCTGCCACGTGTCAACACGTGGCAGGTCTAGTGTCTGCGTCATCAAGCCTATATCGCGGTACGCGATAGGCTTCCAAGTGACTCATCGCATACCGCGATGGGATCCAAAAATTACTATAAATAGGGCAGCCACGAGCATAAATCCCTCACACCTTATTTTCACACACTTACTCTCTCTCTAGCTTTCTCTCACTACCTCGAAGTGCGTGCCATCGATCCGCCTCTATAAACGTGCCCCGAAACCTCATTTTCCGTGCCCATTACCTCGATTTCCGTGCCATCCCGAAGTGATGCCCGACGACCCGGAGAATTTCCTCGAAGTACGTGCCAAGTGTGTCGGTGTCTCGAAAAGCGTGCCAAGTGGAGGGTAGGAGTTTTGCAAGACATGAGTGTTGATTGAGCGACGTCGAAGTGCTGCCCAAGTGTTGAGAGTATTTCTAAGCCGAGCAAGGTAGGCATAATGCCCGACCAAAATAATAATAAAATATTATAACGGCTTAACCCAAGTCGAAGTTATACTCGATGATAAACAAAGAATGATATAACAAAGAAAATAAAGAAAAGAAAGATAATATATATATAGATATATATATATATATATATATATATATAGATATTCTTTGTTATGAATACATTATTTGAGTATAATGAGTATACTTAAATAATAAGAAAAAGAATACGTTTTTTAATAAAGAAGAAACGTCGGGTTTATAAACTAAAGGTTTATCAAATGTTACTTTTAAACTAAAAGTTTTAAAGTAAAATAAATGAACTAAAGGTTCATCGAGATAAATAAGACTATAGGTCTTAAAGCCGGATCGTGTATCCGACTAATGAATGTTATACTCGTACTATAGGTGCGAGATAGCGAAGGAGAACTAACGGACGGTGTTGGAAGCTGATCCTAGTTGAAGGTGAATACGCCCCACTTTTACAAACTGGTTTTCAAACAAACAAACGTGTTATGTGTAAAACTTTACATGAGGCTACGTGTCTCTAAAACCATTATAAATAAGAGTATAAACCTAGCCCTCAGGCTGTGATATACGTTTGTCTGGATCCTTACATATGTGGTATGCGATGGGCACATCGCACCACGCCTGGTCACGACCTGCAGCCACGATGGTCCGGACCAAAGTATGTCCGAGTGAGAATGACCTTGTGTATATTTATGGTACCTAAGTATGTCGGAACGCTGCGGTGTTCTGCTGAGGTGACCTAGTGTAGAGACTCGAGTTTATGATAATTGTTTAACTTGATTATTTCTAAGCCAAGATGGGCCGAGGCTTACGGGTCTCGAGGGGTGATTAAGTAAAGAAAATATTTTTAGCGTCAGCATATTCACCAGCATTCGTTGCTGACGTATTTAATTAACATTTTGCAGGTAATCAGGAATAGAGCTTGCAAAACGAAGAAGCTCAAGTATCCGATGGCTCGGATAATTTTGTGTACATATTAAAATATGGTGGTTTTGTAAAACATATAAACATCTAAACTTTAAACGAGACTTTCGTCTCGTTCTTTTGTAATGTAAATATTTTATAATATCGATCCTTTGTTTTATAAAGACTTCCGCTATAACCCGCTACTCTGATTTAATTGCAAACATGATACCAACTGTGACTCACACTCCTAGGCCTAGAATGGGGGTGTGACACCTTTTTCTTCCGTGTTTAATATGCTAAATCTTTTTGGATATATGATTTCATGGCAGACATGATTGAGTATATTATATATACTGAAATATATGATGTCAAAATCTATGCTGCTTTGCCAAAAAGAAATCATGGTAGAGACCACAATATTAAGTGCTTCGGTCTCATCCATGTAGCTTTCGGTCTTTTGTTTGTGGCGATGTGTCGATCTCTAGAGTCACAGAGTTTTATTAATCGATTGGTTTACTTTTCGGTATATCGATCTCTCTTTCTCTTCAATCTTCATCAACAACTAATTAACTCATGTGTCGGTTGGGCCTTTGTTGTGTCCGGTGTGTGATGCGGAGGAGGAGTCGGTAGATCACTTGTTTACTTCTTGTGGCCTAGCGCAAACGGTTTGTAGCATCATATCACAATGGTGTAAGGTCCCTTCGATTTATGCTTTCAGTGCGGAATTTGGTGGAATTGTATAAGTTTTCAACATTTCCTAAAGACAAAGCTAAAGTATTCCATGCGGTGTGTTTTGTGTCAGTTTGGTGTATTTGGAAGAAACGTAATGCGCTAGTCCACAAGACCACAATGGAACTCCAATACACGTGACTGATTTGGTGGAAGAAATCAAAGCGATGGGTTTTCTTTGGATAAAGAATAGATATAAAAAGAGTGGGTTATTGTGGGAGGATTGGTGCAAATTTCGAATATAATTCATGTATTAGCTCGTTTATCTCGTAGGTGGTAAGCCTTTGTTGTAAATGCGGGGTCTGATGTACGATGGCTGTTCTTGGTGGTATTCTAGCTCCTTAGCTAGAATTTATATTAATAATTTTTTTTGTTGGTCGTTAAAAAAAAACTAAAAAAAACTAGCTACTTTCTTTAATGTAGAATAATCTAAGCATAAAGCACATTCATTAAAAAGTAAAAATCAGATTTATATACGTATGTGTGTGTGTGAAAAACGGAGAGTTCGAGAAATGAATGGATAAGCGACGCAGCTTGTTGTCTGTTTGACTTCTGTTTCGATAATGGTACCGTGGTGTAATGTTTAATGAGATACATTGAAGTGAAAAAAAAAAGTTTGTAACATATTTGAAAACAGACTAACAATATGTGTCATGAGCTCCAGAATAGGTTACAACATATTCGTAAGTTGTAACTAGCTACTAGTTAAATTACGGAGTATAATATTGATACTTTGTGCACATTAATGACATCTTCATAGCCTAGGATTAGCCAAACTAACTAAAAATTCTTTGGAGGAATGGCAAAAGGCAGGGGGAAAGCAAAGAAGGAAGACATGCAAGGAAGACGATTACGAAGAGCGCAGGAGGCGTCAAATAACCAAATTCTTTGTTACAAACCTACCGGAGGTATGTAGTAAACAAGAAATAGCGTAGGTGTTTGGGGATTATGGGGAGGTGAAGGGAGTTTATATTTCTAGAAAGAGGGATCTATCGGGCCAACAGTTTGGTTTTGTTTCATTTGCTAATGTCTATGATGGCCTGGACTTGCAAAGAATACTACGGAAGATTACGATGGGGAAGAACAAACTGAAGGTGAACATTGCTAAGTTTGCTGTTGAGAACTTCGAGGGTCGTTGTTATCAAGCTAAGCCAAATCCGGTTAGAGAGGGGGTTGAAAAAGTTCAGAAATCAGCAGGGAAAAAGGTCGTTGGTGAGCCAACTGTTGTGGGGAATATTTCGTATAAAGACAAACTGTTGAACAATAACAAGGAAGAAAGAAGAGCAGATGAGAAGAAAGTAATAAAGGTGGATCCAGAGAAAGTTGCTTTCAAGGAAGTGTTTGGAAGAGCCGTGGTGGGTAGGGTTCTTAACTTTGAAACCCTCAAAAAAATCAATCTTCTGTTAAAGGAAGATGGATTTTTCGGTGTGGATATATTGGTGGTTTCTATATTCTTATTTCTTTTGAAGATCCTGTGAATGCATCTTCTTTTTTAAAAACCGGTAATTGGGGAAGATGGTTTTCGGCTATGGAAATATGGAATGGTCAAACGACTCCTTTTGAAAGAATTGTGTGGTTGAAAATCATTGGTGTTCCACTACATTTGGCGTTAAAGGAGGTGTATGATGCCATCGGAGAAAAGATGGGTTCAGTGGTCCATCATGTTGACCCCCAATTGGATGATGGGGATCTTTCTGTGGGATGGTTAGGGGTTATGGTGGAAGACGGGGTTGAAATACGCGATGAGATTAAGATATGTTGGAAGGATAATGAGTTCAGTGTGTGGATCACTGAGGAATCAGGGTCTTGGGTGCCGGAAGGTGTTGGAAAAGTGGGCAGACCAGAGACCGGAAGTGCTGATTTGAACTCGGGGACGTCGCCGGCTACGGACAAGGGTCCGAGCCAGCCGGATATTGAAGGGGATGACCGGGAAGTGGAAGAGGGCTCTATGCATGGGGAAGTATCAAAAATTATGCATGGGGAAAGGGTTAGTAATGATGATGAGAGTGGTAATGGGTTCTTGGAAAACTTCAACTTTAATGCTTTTAACAGCTCACCTCAAAGAAAAGATGGTGGGAAAAAGAAAATTAAAAGCAGAAAAAAAGTGGACCCAGTTTATTCCCATAATTTGTCTTTATCAGCTGAAAATAAACGGGCTAGGAAAAGGCCCAGAAGTGATGACCCTTTTGGGTTAAACGAATTATTGGGCTTGGATTTGCCTAACAATTCGGCCTCTTCTAGTGAATTGATTATTGAGAACCAGCAAAGGGGTAAAGATCCTGTAGACCTGAACACTAAAAGCCCATCTGGTCCGAGTGGAGAGGCAATCAGAGAAGGCATCGATTTGGGGGGAATGGTCACTGAAGGGGAGAACGATAAAGAATACGGTGACAGTATGGTCACTGGATATGGTAATGAAGTTGAAGCCACTATTACTGTTGGAGATCGAATTGGAGTGAATTTGTTTGGTTTCAACAAAGAGGTGGAAGAGCTAATTTTGGAAGAAGGTATTGAAGTCGAGCTCCAATGAATTTTCTCTCAGTTAATATCCGGGGGCTAGGGACGGTCGGGGTGGATCGTAAATTGGATTGGTTAAAAAAGATGAAAGAGGAAGAATCTATTTCTTTCATGGATTTACAAGAAACTTTTCTGAAAGACTTAGATGACTTCCAAGGGTCTAAGCTCTGGGGCACTTCGGCTTTTGGGGTCGATTGGGTTAGTTCTTCGGGCAGATCTGGGGGGCTCAATAGTGTCTGGGATTGTGGTTGCTTTCAGATGCAGAACACTATTAAAGATCCTAATTTTCTTCTCATTCAAGGGACTGTTAAAGGCAACAATTCTTTATGCAATTTCTTGAATGTGTATGCTCCCCAAGGTAGAAGGAAAAAAAGAGAGTTATGGGAAAAGATCTTACTTCTTATAGCGTCAAATCCGGGAATCTGGTTATTGATGGGAGACTTCAACGCTGTTAGATGGCCTAACGAAAGACGAAACTCTCGGTTTGATGCTCTGGAAGCTAGGGATTTCAATGATTTCATTTTTGAGGCAGGCCTAAGAGAACACATTATGAAAGGGTTTTCGTTTACGTTTAAACGAGGTGATAAGCTTAGCAAAATCGATCGGTTTCTGGCTTGCCAAGAATTTATTAATTCCTGGCCAGAAGCGGAGGTTCGGTCCCACCTCGGCTTGCTTTCGGATCAAAGTCCTATTACCATGATTTGTAGGAACGTCAATTTTGGCCCGAGGCCGTTCAGGTTTTTTAACTCTTGGCTTGATAGACCTGATTTCGAAGATGTTATTAAGGCCTATAATAAGTTTAATGAGGTTGGAGACCCGGATATCGTTTTGACTAAAAAGCTTAAGTTAATCAAAGTAGAAATTAGAAGTTGGTGGAAGATTAAAAAGGAAGAGGAACGGGCCGAATCGGATAAAATACTGGAGGAGATTCACAAATTGGAAGAGACTATGCAAAGTAGAGAGCTTAATGAGGAAGAATGGTGGGTTAAGATCGAAGGGAAAAAACGGTTGCTGGAAATTGAAGATATTTGTAAGAAAGATATTAGGCAAAAGTCAAGGATAAAATGGGCTTTGGAAGGAGATGAAAACACCGCTTTCTTCCATAGTTGCATTAATATAAGAAAGCTTAGAAATTATATCCCAGGGGTGGAGGTTAATGGGAAATGGATTAGTAAGCCGAAGCTAATAAAGAATGAAGTCTTCCAGTTTTTTAAAAGACGTTTTCAAGAATCTTTACCGGTACGTCCCAAATTAACATGCTTCAACATTAAAAGGATCCATGAGGGAGATGGATCTTGGTTGGACTCTCCCTTCTCTACAAAATAATTAAAGGAGGCGGTTTTCGGGTGCGGCCCGAATAAAGCTCCTGGTCCGGACGGTTTTAATTTTTCTTTCTTTAGAAGATTCTGGGGACTGTTTGAAGATGACTTTTTCAACATCCTGCAAGCGTTCTTTCAGTCCGGGTAGATTAACAGGGGTTGCGGATCTTCTTTTATCACTCTAATTCCCAAATCTGTGAACCCGGTTGGGCTTGGCGACTATAGACCCATTAACTTGGTGGGAGCCATTTGCAAAGTTATATCCAAGGTAGTGGCGAACAGGTCCAAAAAGGTAATTCCTTCGGTTATTTCGGACTCACAGTCGGCTTTTCTTAAGAATCGAATTATTTTGGATGGGCCTTTAGTGGTAAACGAGATTGTGTCATAGGCAAAAATTCATAAAAAAAGGTCTTTTTATTTAAGATTGATTTTGAAAATGCCTATGATAACGTTAACTGGGAGTTTGTGGATAGCATTTTGAGCCAAATGGGGTTTTCGGTGAAATGGAGAAGTTGGGTTCGGGGTATTTCTTTCAGTTTCCAGTTCCTCGGTTTTGGTTAATGGGTCCCCCACGTTTGAGTTTAAATGTTCTAAAGGCATGAGACAAGGGGATCCTCTTTCGCCTTTCTTGTTTTTGGTTGTTATGGAAGCCTTATCTTCGATGATTGGGAAAGCGTGTTCAGAAGGGCTTTTTAAGGGTTTCCAGGTCCCGAAAGGAGGTCCGATGATATCCCATCTGTTGTTTGCGGATGATTCGTTGATCATTGGCGAGTGGGACGATGACAATGCTAGATCTCTTTCTCCGATTCTTAGATGTTTTCATCTTTGTTCAGGGTTAAAAATCAACCTGAATAAATCTAAGCTTTATGGTTGCGGGGTGGATGGTAACGAAGTGGGTAGAATGGCTGATATCCTAGGCTGCTCCCCGGACTTGATCCCTTTTACTTACCTTGGTTTAAAAGTGGGCGCTAATATGAATAGAGTTAACAGTTGGTCGCCGGTTATTGAGGTTTTTTATTCAAGACTGTCGAAGTGGAAAGCGTCCTCTCTCTCGATTGGGGGTAGGGTCGTCATAATTGTTGGTGCATAATGTCAGTAGTTCAGTGTCTTGTGTTTTGTATGTGTCTGTAATCGTGTTAGATTGTTTGTTTTGGTTTGAATATGGTTTTACACAAGTTCGCCTGTGATGTAGGCGAACTTGGTCACAAGCGAAGTTATGACAACTTCGCCTAGTATGTTAGGCGAAGTTGTCGAGGATTATATATTCCTCACTTCGGCTTGTTTTTTAAAAGGTTTTTAAGCCGAACGTGTCAGTGATGGTTGATATCACGTGTTGAAGGGTTGCAATACAATCGTGTTTATTAGTATTGTAACGTGTGTTTGTGTTTCGGTTCAACATATTATATATCTTACGCTAGTATCGTATTACGTGGGGATTCCGCACCCTCGTGTTACGAGATACTCCTGTGTAGATCCGGCTGGGAACCTACAATTGGTATCAGAGCTTTTGCTCGTGATTGTGTGGTTCGGGATTATCACACGGGTGTTAAGATCGTTCCGTTCGACTATTCGCGGAACGAGTTTACGTTGAAATACCTAGTTTTTGTGTCTTGCCCATCTCCCACCATTACACCTTCGCATACCTCGCAATACGTCCAATTAAAACCTGCAAAAACCTTGTGTTCATCAGGCGAAGTTTCCGTCATCGTTTGTAGGGTTTAACGAACTTATAAGGGTTAAGCGAAGTTATAGTGCAAGCGAAGTTGAGTATAAGCGAAGTTAGGAAGTTAAGCGAAGTTAAGATCAAGCGAAGTTATTATAACTTCGCTACCTGGTCACTGTTTATAAATAAAAAAAAACTTTCTTTGTATTTCGAGTCGTGTTTCTCGCAACTATGACTTCAATAAACATTACAAAACTGGTAAAAATGGAGGTTGAAGCCGGTTCCGCAACCAAAGCTCCAAAAATGCTTAAGGGTACCGATTTCGTTGCATGGAAAGATTGGTTTGAACAGTATGTGAAATATCAAGATGCTAAGATGTGGGTTTGCATTCAAGACGGATACATTCCACCAACATCCTTGTTTGAAGGTCGTGACCAAATTAAGAAGTACAGTAAGATGGAAGAGGAGGAAAAGAAAATGTATGAGGCAGAGAGTAAAGCTCATGCAGCAATAACAATGGCTCTTCCACGAGAGATTCTTCATACCTTCAAGAAGTACAAAACTGCTAGAGAGCTATGGGAAGCCCTAGAAAATAGATATGAAGGTAATATGGGGATACGTGCTTCCAAGACAAAGCTGCTAAAAACTTAATTCTCTGTATTCAAGTATTTGAAAAATGAATCACTTGACGATATCATCACAAGATATTATCACTTGATGACCGAACTTAGTAATTACTCCATTGAATACAAGGAAGAAGAGATAGTAGAGAAACTTCTTGATGCTCTTCCACCAAAATGGGAAATGTACATGGTTCTGATGAGAGAGGATAAAGACTTTGCCAAGATTGATTTGGAAACAGCAGTCAATAAGTTACGAAATTTTGAACTTAACATGGTTAGGAAGGAGACACTAACTGATCAGGTTCAGGATCCGGGAATGTATGGTGCGAAAGTCACTCCAAGTTCAAGTTCAAAATTAGAATCCTCTGCCTACTACTCAAAGGGAGAATAAAACTCAAACTCAACTCGTGATGGTCATGTGATTCTCAATATGGATGGCGACGTATGTTTCGTAGCTGGAGGTAGTAATCCTTCAAAACCTCATGCCACAACTGGAAATTTCTCGTCAAATGTTCCAAGCTACGATTACTCACAGATGCCCATGAGTGTTAAATCAGCTGAACAGCAGTTTGCTCTATATGCATCCTTCATTGCATCTTATGAGAACTACATCAAAGGTAAAATAGTCGACCCTGCAACTTTGGATGAAGACTATGATCAGATTGATGATGATGATTTGGAAGAGATGGACCTGCAGTGGCAGATGGCTATGATAGTAAGAAGGGTAAAGAGATTCATGAAGAAAACGGGTAGAAAGTTCGTTGGAGAAAGACCAGGGTTTGATAAATCAAAGGTTCGATGTTACAACTGTCAACAAAATTGTCACTTTGCTAAGGAATGTACAAATGAGAGAGTCGAACGAAGTCAGAACAGGCCTGCACAACAAAATGGGGGAGGTAGTGAGAATAGGGCTATGGTATCTAGACAGAATGGTGGATACAACTGGAATATACAAGTTGAGGAAGTGTTCGAACAGGCTAATTTGGTAAATATCGAAACTGGAGGAAGTGAGAGGGAGACGGGAGAAAATCAAGCATATATGGCAGAAGTGAACGATCAGCTCTCTGAGGTAAGTTATGAACTTCATTGTATAAAATGTGAAAATCTGTCTGAACAATTGAAAACAATAACTGATATGTTTGTTAGTTTGGATGCACAATTTAACACGATAAAAGAAGATCATCACTATACTAAAACTAGAGAAAACAGTTACTCGGTAAAAATAAAAGCTAGTGAAAAGGATATCAGAAGTCTTAAAACCAGTCTAGCTGATAAAATACAAGTAATTGATCTTAGTTATGAAGTGTTAGAAGTAAAAACCAAACTAATTGCTGAAAAAGATAAACAGATAGCTGATTACCAAGTAAAAGTGGTGGAACTAAACAGAAAAATTGAACAATTTAGAAATTCTTCAACAATGCTTGATCACATCATAAGTGTTCAACGTTCCCCAGTTAACAAAGGGGGAATTGGATTTTCTGAAGTTCCACCACCGTATAACAATAACTATACTTATAATCCTCTTAATCAGCAATCTGCTAATGTTGAGATTAGTCAGACAGTTCCAGTCAAAATTTCGACTAAAGAACTTGAAGTTAATAAGAGCGAAACGAGTAAGTCAATTTCTAAGGTTGAGATTTCTGTCCATAGCCCTGTCTCATCAAATTCGGACAAGTCATCCGAATCGGGTGAGATAAAAGAAGAGGTAGTGTTACTAAAACGTGGGGAGGAATATAAGCCTGATGAAAAGAATTCTTCCCTAAACCCGTTCGTCCCACCATATGTTAGACAAACGGGTAGTAATGCAACCTCAACATCTGCAACAACTGTTGAGACGAAAGTTGAACACAGAAGTTGTTTCAGATGCAATCAAGTAGGACACCTTATTGCTAATTTTCCTCTAAACGAGAGAAAATTTAGAGGTATGAGGCCTCCGAAAACTGAGATTAAAAGGAATATTAATTACGATACTGGTAAGAATGCGAACTCACCAAATTTCAGACATTGGACTAATCCAAGATTTCAAAGAAATTGGTCTCATTTTTCCCCAGTTAACTACCAAACCAACAATTATAATTCAGTTAATTCACTAAGGTTTGGATGGCCTCATAGTCAATCCTCGAGAAGGTTTCCTTTCAAAACTTACAGAAATCATCCTCAAACTGACTTTGGGCAACCAAAGTACTGGATGCCGGTCAACAGATTTAATCGACCCAAGACCAGTAGGTCTTGGGTCCCCAGATTTTAATCTTTTTCTTTAATTGTGCAGGAACAGTCGAACAAGGCTGTAAACAATCTGTGGGTTGTGGATAGTGGCTGTTCCCGGAACATGACTGGTAACAAGAATTTGTTACGTGACTGGAAACCTGTTCAAGGAGGAAGGGTTAGTTTCGCTGGAGAAAGTGGAGGTAGAATCAGTGGTATAGGAACAGTGACAAATGGAAGAATGAAGTTAGAAAATGTGAATTTTGTGGAAGAGTTTAAGCATAACTTGTTGAGTGTATCTCAGATTTATGACAAAGAATACACGGTGCATTTTACTAAAAACGAGGCAATCGTCCTTTATCCTGGTTTCAAGATACTAGAGGCATGGGTGGTAATGAGAGCTCCAAGAGAAAAGAACACGTATGTAATGGATATGAGGTCAACTGAGATGACAACAGAAGAATCATGTCTTCTGTCAAAGGCAACTGAGTATGAGTCAGAGTTATGGCATCGAAGAATGGTACATATACATCTTCGCAAAATGAATTACATTGTCAAGAATGGGCTGGTGCTTGGTGTTCCCTTGAAGAATTTTAACTTTGAAGATCAATGCTTGTCGTGCAAGAAGGGAAAGCAACACAAAAAACCTCATCACTCCAAGAAGGTTAACTCAATTGTTAGTACCCTAGACCTACTTCACATGGATCTCTTTGGTCCCGTGAATGTAAAGAGTCTAGGTGGAACGTCATACTGCTTGGTTGTAACCGATGATTACTCTCGATACTCTTGGGTATACTTTCTGAAGGCAAAAGATGAGACGGTTCAGTTAGTAATTAACTTGATTACCAAGGTTGAAAATATTGTTGGGAGAAAGGTTAAGTACATCAGGAGTGATAATGGTACAGAGTTCAAGAACTATCAGATGGAGATGTTCTGCTTACAGAAAGGGATAGAACATCAGTACAGCGCCCCGTATACTCCGCAACAAAATGGGGTAGCTGAGAGGAAGAATAGAACGCTAATCGAAGGAGCCAGAACCATGCTGGCAGATGCTAAACTTCCCGTGGTGTTCTGGGCTGAAGTTGTTGCCACAGCCTGTTATATCCTTAATCGTGTTTTAACTGTTAAAAGATTAAATAAAACCTGTTATGAACTCATGCATGGTAGAAAGCCAAACCTGAATGGTCTTGAACCTTTCGGGTCCCCATGTACGATATTAAAGACAAACTCAAAATTTAGTGAAAAAGCCGACGAAGGTATTTTAGTCGGATATGTTGTTGGGACACCCAACAGAAGAGTCTTTAATTTATCGAACAGCAAGGTTGAGGTGGTATGTAACACTGACATTACGAGTTACAAATCACCAAAGCCTAGCATGGGACCCGTTGAAGCTTTCGACTATGATAAACTGTTCAAATCTTTTAATATGCCTTACTTGGATTTTGCAGAAGTTGATGAGAAAATTGCTTCACAGATTCTGTATGACGATGAGGAAAATATTGTGCAACGTCCGCGATACGATGAAAGTCAACCTTCATCGTCAAGTGCCGTTTATACTCATGCTGCCTCTACTGAGGAAGAATTCTACAATCCATTTCACTCTCAACATCAATCACCCATTGATGAACTCTCTTCGAATTTGGAAAACAATCTGGAAGTCGGTCCGGTTCAGACTAATGGAATTCACAAAAATCACCCTTTGGAGAACGTGATAGGTAATTTGTCTGACGGTGTTCAAACAAGAAGAAGTTTGGATGAACACACATGTGTTTACGCAAGCATTAAAGACACGGGTATCATAAATGAATGCTTGTACACCTGCTTCATCAGCCAGATTGAACCGAAGAATTATCAAATGGCTCTAAAGGATAGCTCGTGGGTCGAAGCCATGCAAGAAGAGTTAGCACAGTTCGAGAAGATGGAAGTATGAAAATTAGTTGAAAAACCAAAGAATGTAAATGCTATTGGTACAAAGTGGGTTTTTAAATGTAAGAGAGATGAGAAAGGGATAATCATACGGAACAAGGCAAGGCTATTAGTAAAAGGGTTCAATCAGCAAGAAGGAATCGACTACAACGAAGTGTTTGCTCCTGTGGTAAGATTGAAGGCAATTCGTCTATTTTTGGCATTTGCTGCACACAAAGAGATGAAAGTGTTCCAGTTAGATGTGAAAAGTGTTTTCCTTAATGGAAAAGTCGATGAGGTAGTGTATGTTGAACAACCTCCGGGATTCCCTGACCCAGATTTTCCTGATCATGTGTACAAACTGAGTAAAGCTTTATATGGGCTGCATCAGGCCCCTCGTGCCTAGTACGCAACCTTGTCCGATTACCTGCTTGAGAATGGGTTCGAAAGAGGAAAGATCGATAGCACGTTGTTTGTCAAGAGAAAAGGGGGAGATTTTCTACTAGTTCAAGTCTATGTGGACGATATCATTTTTGCTGCATCAAAAGTCACCATGTGTCAGGAATTTGAAGCAGTTATGAAAAAGATGTTTGAAATGAGCGCCATGGGGAATTTACTTTCTTTTTGGGATTGCAGGTAGATCAGAAGAAAGATGGAATGTTTATTCATCAAACAAACTATGTCCATGATGTGCTCAAACGCTTCAAGATGGATGATAGCACCCCATTTGATACTCCAGTTTGCGTCAACCACAAACTGGGTGCTGATTCTGACAGTGATGAAGACGTTGATCCCACTCAATATCGAGCAATCATAGGATCTTTAATGTATTTAACTGCATCTAGACCTGATATTATGTTTGCAGTTTGTCTTTGTGCTCGTTTTCAGGCAAGCCCGAAGGAATCTCACATGAAAGGAGTAAAGAAAATATTGCGGTATCTCAAAGGCAAGCCTAAGTTGGGATTGTGGTACACGAAAGGGGGAGAACTGGATTTGGTAGCTTACACAGATTCTGACTATGGAGGTTGCAATCAGAACAGGAAGTCAACAACCTGTGGATGTCAGTTTCTGGGAGGAAGATTGGTGTCGTGGCAGTGCAAGAAGCAGACCTCAGTAGCTATTTCCACCTGTTAAGCAGAGTACATGGCAGCATCAAACTGCTGCTCCCAGGTTCTTTGGATACAACAACAATTGCGCGATTACAGTCTGAATTTCACTCAAACTCCTATTTGCATTGATAACACTGCTGCAATCTCAGTAACTAACAATCCCGTCAAACACAGCAAAACTAAACATATTGACATTCGTCATCATTTTATACGGGATTGGGCTAAGAAGAAATTAATTGTGCTTGAAAAGGTTGATTCTTTGGATAATTTCGCCGATTTTTTTACTAAAGCGTTTGACCAATCCCGTTTTCAAAATCTTGTTGAGCTTAATGGGATGATCAATCCCGAGTAACCTTGTTTTCCGTTTTATTTAAAAAAAAACATCACTATCGCTTAAAATTATGTCGGTTTCTTAAGTTTGAAGGACATATCTTCGGATATGTTTGGTCCTTACTTCTACTAGTAGATTATGAGGATAGCCATTAACCAGATGACTGAAAGTGACCGGGGCGGTTTATGATGGGTTTTTTATTCTTTCGCTGAAAAATAGTTGTTCATACTTAGTTAGAATGACACATACTCGTATGTGGTCGGTCCAGCTGATCCATTGGATCGTCAGGATAGCCGTTTACCTGAAGACTTTGCCTTGATCGGGGCGATAGAATTTAAAAATTTTTTTAGGGATATGATATAATTTTTCAAGTCTATAACTTCATAAGAAGTTTCAATACAATGTTTAAAAGAAAATTGATCCAACCATGGAAAGTGATAGGAAAACTAATTCTGTGTGCTTAACTGGTGAAGTTATTAGGCCTAAAACACTCTAGAACAGCCATTGTAAGTTATGGTAGCTTTTTATGGTGCGTAAAAGTAGAAGTGATACAAACTAAATCTCCTCGATTTAATGTGGAGAATCATTATGAGTTGTGCATGTCTCCATATACATCTTTCCAAATGATAGGCAGAAAAGTGATTACCCAGTCATACACGAGCCCGTGAGTGTTCTGATTCCCGAGAAGATGGTGTGTCAAGTACCTGCAGTGATCCAGATTCGGGACTTGCAGTCGTCTATTATTTGAAGCTTTATTAATATGTTTATTCAAAAAAAAAATGTTGTTAAGCCTTCTGAAGCTTATGTTGTTTCAAATATCAATCAAGAGGCAAGAAAGAGAACGGGAAGAAGACTCTAACGATCGATATGTACTTACTGTTTAATCAGACACTACGGGTCGAGATCAACTCGGGTTGACTTGGAGAAAGCCAAATACGCTTTGAGAATAGATAGGAGGCATCACAATCTCTCATGTGATGTCCATCTAAAGTTTGAGCTTAATTGAACCTAATCTGTATCACAGAAGCAATGAAAACCATACTAAGTTTTATACCTGCTTACAACCTATTTCTTTATGTCATAATACCGCTGAACATGGATCTATGTGACAGCCACTTAATTAGTATGATTCCTGTTCGGATCTTTTCAAAAACATGCAGGTTCTCGTCAAGACTGAAATTTGATCCCGTTTATTTAATTACTAAAATTTTCATTGCATATTTTGTTTTATGGTTTAAAACTCGGTTACTTGGTTCTTTGATCGTAAAGTTTAAATCTTTAACGGATGATTTTAAAAGACAGTTGCATTTTGATCAAATTTAAAAGGTCCTGTTTTGTAAATTAAGTTAGGCGAACTTATGATAAGGTAAAGAGGCGAAGTTGACCATGGTTAACTTTAAGCGAAGTTAATGGACCAGCGAAGTTGTCACAGGGGCGAAGTTAATCTTAACTTCGCCCTTGTATTTTCAAACCTATATAAGGGTCAACTTGGTCAAACACTTTACAAATTATCAGAAACCCAGCGAACTTATATCATCTTCTAACCCTCGGCGAACTTAAAACTCGAATCGAACCTCGTTATTATCTGTTTCCAATCCATGTTAAAGGTGTGTAGGCTTGGTATAACATGTAATTCATACTAATGGTGTTAATCAGAGGCCTTTGTGATTCGATTTGTGACATAGTTTGTGCTAACTTTTAAACACTCGATAAACTTTCTGGTTCTAACATGTTTGTAACTCATTTGATCGTCTAGATCTCATTATTGCTATCTTCTCATGTTTTCATTCTCAAAAAAAAAACACCAAACAAAACCTTGATCGGATGATAATGTACGCCGTTTCATATTCAGGCGAAGTTGTTCTCAACTTCGCCCTAGGCATAACTTCGCCTACTCATTTTTAAATTAATTAATTAGTCTGGTTGTTCTCAGGCGAAGTTAGGGTTAGGCGAAGTTATACTCAACTTCGCCTTAGGTATAACTTCGCCTGCTCAGGCTAATATTATGTAAAAGTTCTAGTTAGATGTTCTCAGGCGAAGTTATGGTTAAGACGAAGTTGTACTCAACTTCGCCATATCGCTAACTTCGCCATTACATGTTATCATAACTTCGCTCATGGTAACAGGCGAAGTTATGATCTGCTACATCAATGTTCTAATTTAGACCGTTTTTTGTGCAGATATGGCTGCAGTAGCAGGTGCTGGTGGTGCTGGTGGTGACGAAGGTGGTGACAACAACAGACAGTTCTTTCCGGGTCACAACATGTATATTACTTTGGATCCGGATGCTATGGGTAACGACGACTATCGCGAGATCATATCCTTCCTTGTTCGCTCACGTATTTTTCACGCCATCACTACTACTCTTCCCATTTCTCTACCAAATATTGAAGATTTTTGGCGAACGGTAGAATATGACTGTAGAGTTGATCCTCCGGTTATGCGCGCTACAGTGAACAATCAGGTGGTGCAGTTCTCGGCAAATCAAATCAGACTCGCCTTGCAGTTCGGGGCTGAAACTACAGATGATCCAACAGATTTTCCGGCTCCATTAAGAG
Source organism: Bidens hawaiensis (assembly GCF_021521415.1). Classification (NCBI taxonomy): domain Eukaryota; kingdom Viridiplantae; phylum Streptophyta; class Magnoliopsida; order Asterales; family Asteraceae; genus Bidens; species Bidens hawaiensis. The sequence continues at coordinate 644,139 of NW_027491689.1, read as the reverse complement.
ATGGTGCGTTTCTACGGATGGGCTATTCGGGTCCATTGGGTGACACTCAAAGGCGAAAGGGATTTTTATTAGATCAGTGGCGTTTTCTGATGCACGTGATGATTGTGTGCATGTCGGGTCGTAAAGCTGGTACAGACGGTATGGGAGCAACGATGCAGTCTGCAATGACAGCCCTGACTTACAACAAGCCATACAGCTTTAGTCAGATGGAGTTTTATGAAATTGATCGTCAAAGACGCGCGGTCGCTCATGAAAGATTTTTAATATACCCGAGATTTTTACAGATGATTTTGAATCATGTAGCACCTACACTGCCTCAACGACGTCCTATTCGTTATGTTGAGAGTGTAAGTAAGAGAATCTTTGCGCAATGTAGTTCGTCAAGTGCTCGTAGCAAACCAGAGCTTCGTCCGCGGCACACTGCATTATTTGGTTATTTGGTGAACCATGCTTATATTGCTCCTCTGGGAGACGAATTTCGTGACCCGGCACCGCAACAGGCTGATGTTCCTCAACCACCTGTACAGCAAGCACAACCTGCTGATCCTGTTGCAGCTCCGGAGGAACAGGTTGATCTTGAAGCAGCCTTTGGTGGCCAAGGTTTTTTCGACATGGAACAAATTGATCCAGCTGCTGAGGTTCGAGCCCCAGTAGCTGAGGCATCTGGTGTGAATGTTTCGATGGTAGCTACGTCTGTAGCAGATTCTGAGAGAACCGACTCTGACTCCTCTGCTGATGATATCGCTGAAGCACAACAGATTCTGGTCAGACAAGAAAGAATACATGGCAAGAGAAAGAAACACTCGGATGACAGTGAATCTGACTTCGAGGAGGAGTTAGACCAGTTGATACGACGATCGAAGAAGGTCAGAACTGGTGAGGGTTCGGGAGCTGGTGAAAGCTCAAGGGTGGTTCGTTTCTCTCCACCCTCGTTATCTGGTATGACTATGGTTCCTGCTTCTATGACTGTAACAATACCGATAACCTCCAGTGTTCCCGTGGTGACAACGTCATCATCATTTGGCATTCCACCAACCACGTTTCAGTTTTCGACTCCGGAGATTGTTTCCTTGTCACCTCCTACTGTTACTCCATCGGAGGTTGTTGCAAGATTTGTTGAGTCAACGTTGGTTGCAACTGCGGGGTTATCTGTCACAATACCACCCGCGGTTACTGTTCAGCCTGCATCTGATACTCCAGCCAGTTTGGGAATACCTCCACCTTATGCTCAAGACGTTTCTCACATGCGTTTTGATTTTGATGCTACCTTGTCTGATTCTGAAAGGATAGCGGCTCTTGAAAGGGTGGTTGCTGAACAGTCAAGAATCAATCTAATTCAGACTCAAGCTATCCAGCGCCTTATTGCAGAAAATCAGATCCAATCGTCCCTCCTTGTTGAGCACGGTAAACTTTTTGATGCTCTAAAACAGTTCTTAGCATCTCAGGGGGGAGACGAGCTGCAAGGGCGACGAGTTGAGAACAAAGAAGAGTCAAGATAGAGACGATGATCCCAATGCATCGAAAGGTGCATGTGGTGAGTTGCCAAGAACTGAACAAACTCTTGGGACTTCCACATCTCAGGGGGAGTCAACTGGTACGGCAGGTGGATCAGGTGGTGAAAATGTCGTGGTTGTGGATGATGAGGAAACGTTGGGTGATGATGATGTGGGTGATGATGATGCGTTAACTGTTGAGGAGATTGAAAAGATAGGAGAACAGATTGTGATTGATAGTGAGATAGAAGAAGGTGAGATTGTGGATGACAGTGTAGAACATGATATTCCAGACGTTGACAAAGTGAACGTGAGTCAGGATATGGATGTGTCAGATGAGTCTGAGTGGGAAGAACAGCCGAGATGGAAAGAAGGCTACGCTCAGTGGTTTGTTAAGACAAAGAAGCCAGAGGTTCCAACCATGTTCAAAAAGAGTTACAATATCAAAGGGTATGCTGAGTCGAAGAAAGGTATTATTTGCTGGCTGTATGATGAGCAGTTGAGGTTATTTGTGATTAAACGCTTTGATGGGATTCAGTATTTTAAGAGGATGTTGAGATCTCTCAATACCTTGCCTGAGTGTGAGGTGAAGGATTTGGCTAAATTGGGTTTGATTAATAGGAGTGATGACAATATGGCCATAATAATTGGGAAGATTGTGTGGAAAGAAAGTGTGAAAGAGAAGAAGTTTGAATTGTTAAAGCCGCAGAAAGGGGAGTTAGTTGAAGATAAGGAAAGGGGAATGCGAGCTGATGGCAAACCTTGGATGGTGATGAAATATAAGCCAGTTCGGTGTTTGAAAGAAGTGTCGATGAAGATAATGCCCAAGGATGTCTTAAAGAATCTCAAGTGGTGGTACGTTGATAGTCAAACAGCTGAAGCAATTATGGAAGATGAAGATGAACAGGAGATTCTAAGAGTGTATGATCCCATGCACATGGTAAATTTGTCTCAAGCTGACTTGCAGGTACTAAACGATAAGAAGATCTTCTATATTCCTGCGTGGAAAGATGAAGCCAAGAAGTACCAGAGGGTGGTCTCTGTTTGTGTCAGACAGGGCGTTCATGCTTGAAGACGGGTGACACGAGATTTTTGGGATTACGACAGAAGAATGAAGATAGAGATATGAAGCTACTGCCAAGGGGGAGTCTGTTGGTGCATAATGTCAGTAGTGCAGTGTCTTGTGTTTTGTATGTGTCTGTAATCGTGTTAGATTGTTTGTTTTGGTTTGAATATGGTTTTACAAAAGTTCGCCTGTGATGTAGGCGAACTTGGTCACAAGCGAAGTTATGACAACTTCGCCTAGTATGTTAGGCGAAGTTGTCGAGGATTATATATTCCTCACTTCGGCTTGTTTTTTAAAAGGTTTTTAAGCCGAACGTGTCAGTGATGGTTGAGATCACGTGTTGAAGGGTTGCAATACAATCGTGTTTATTAGTATTGTAACGTGTGTTTGTGTTTCGGTTCAACATATTATATATCTTACGCTCGTATCGTATTACGTGGGGATTCCGCACCCTCGTGTTACGAGATACTCCTGTGTAGATCCGGCTGGGAACCTACAATAATTAAGTCGGTTCTAGAAAGCTTGCCTATATACTATTTGTCTATTTTTAAAGCTCCTGTTAGCGTGATCAACACCTTGGAAGGGAAGATTAAAAGGTTTTTGTGGGGAGGGTCGGAAGAGGTTAGGAAAATTCATTGGGTCGCGTGGGAAAGAGTTGCTTCTCCGATCAATAAGGGGGGCCTAAGTATCTCAAGGTTGAAAGATGTAAATCAAGCTTTACTGTCCAAATGGTTCTGGAGACTAAAAACCGAACAAGGAAGTCTTTGGAGGAAAGTTATTGAGGCGATTCACTGCTCCTCTAGAAGTTGGGATTTTGTCCCGGTTAATAAAAAAAATCACGGGAGTTTGGAAGAATATCGGAGTTGTTGTAAAGAACATAAAGGTTAGAGGAGGCAGTCTGGATAGCCTGCTCAGAGGAAAGATCGGGGACGGAAAATTCATAATATTTTGGATAGATTGGTGGCATGATCGAGGCCCGTTAAAAGACTTATTCCCAAGGTTATTTAAGTTGGAAAAATATAAACTGTGTGTTGTGAATGAGAGGGTCAGAAGGATTGGTTCTTTGATTGAGTGGATGTGGGATTGGAGAAGACAACCGAATGCAGAGGAGGAGCTTATAGAATGGGAGGAGCTTTTTGGCCTATTGGGTGTGGCTCTCGGGTCCGGAGGAGCTGATCGATGGGTTTGGAGAGGGGACATTGGAAAAGATTTTTCAGTGGCTGCTGTGAGAAGATTAATTGTGGAGGATCGGGATGTGAGTAATAGATACGTGCTTGATCGGTCTAAATGGGGTTCCGAGGAAATGTCAAATTTTCATTTGGAGAGCCGTTTTGAATTGTATCCCTACTTTGGAGGCTCTTCAAAATAGGAACATCATGGTGGACTCGGATATTTGTCGGCTTTGTGATTCAGCTAAGGAGACGGTTGATCACCTTTTTGCCGGTTGCGGTGTGGCGGACAAGGTGTGGAGTTGGGTTTCGTCGTGGTGCAAAATTCATCAGTTCTTTGGCTCTTCCATTAGAGATTTGGTGGAATTTCACAACACTATTGCTTTGTCTCAAGTGAAAAAAGAAGTGTTCCAAGGTATTATTTTCATTGCATGTTGGAGAATTTGGAAAGCTAGGAACGAGTTGTTCTTTGAAAACAAGCCGGTTATTTTAGAAGAAATTATTGAGGATGTTAAGGTCTTGGGGTTCCTCTGGTATTGTAATAGACCGAAACTTAAACGGGTCTCTTGGGTAGATTGGTGTTCCTTTAATCTCATGTAATCGGTCGGGTTTTGTTTGTTGCCTTTTGCGGCGGTTTGCCGTGTTTTGTTAATAATAGTTACAGTTAAAAAAAAGGATTAGCCAAACTAAATCAGTGAAGGATCATGCAAGGTTGGATATTGCATAAAAGTTAGCATTTTGGGTGGACCTTTTCACATGTTTTTCTTTTTAGCAGCAGTTTTTCTAAGCCACCTTGCTCTAGCTTATCCTGTCCACCCTTCTCAACCAAGAAGGTGACTGCTACTGTCTTGTTATATTTAATCTCAAATAGTCAAATTAAAGTACTTGCCTTTACTATACTCAGAATAGATATGTATTGAACCTTTACTTAGAGCACCTCCAATGAGAGGTTTGCAAGCCATGTCCGAAACTTCGGATTATGTGTACCAATTAAGCAAACAATCCCTAATCCGGACCTACAAGTGTGGACCGAGTCGCCAAGGCTAAGTTCGCTTATGCAAACTTTGTTTCGGACTTGGAGGTGGGACCCTACATCTCACACGCATATTACATATTTATATTACAGAGTATATGAGAAAATATGCAATACAATAATCTTTAACGTACCTACGTACAAGAATCCTATATTCACGAAATTAATCCATAAAATCACATCTCAACATCTTAGAATCATCAATATATACCCAATTAATCATCGATTCACCGAAAAAACAGATTTGGATCGTTAATCGATCAATTTTTTAATTTTTTTTACGAAACTCGTTTTTGAGCGTTTTATGAGCGTTTTAGGTTTTGGCTGAGCGTTTTAGGTTTTTGGCTGAGCGTTATTTTGCCTATGAGTGTCTCGCGTACCTATCGTACGTTAAGACATTATTGTGCAGTATCTCGACCCTATATTATATACATATATTTAAGTTTAACATTCTTTTAATTGAATTTATGGAGGTTTGGTGTTGTAGGAAAATTAAGGTTTTATAGCAAGGTTTGAAATCTGATCTGACATACTCAAGCAGAGGTTCATGGAGTACAGCGTTGGAGACGTAGTCTTATGTTTTGTCATGTTCAAACCTTTTACTTGTTAATTATCATCCTTTTATATTATAGGCTATGATTGAAAAAATAAAGATGTTATTGTACTACTTCCTCATGGAACTCATAGAATACATATTAATAGATTTATTAAACATGACCATATTAATAAAGAACACAAACTAGAAAAACTCTGAGGAACTTGAGATAGAAGGGTTTGAAATATCATCAAGGTCCCTTAAACTCGGATACACGCCATTAATCTGCCACTCGGTCACCATTTTTCGAAGCTCGGAAGCTTCCTCTTTAAGCTTAGCATTCTCTTGAACAACTTCATCATGAATCCCTGAAAACTTATTAAGTTTATCAACAAGTTGATGGTTTTCATTTCGCAACCAAACAACCTGTGACCAAAGCTCATCTAAATGCTTTTGCTTTCGCATACGCGATCGACGCGCTGATTCTCGATTAGATATCATTCTTCTTTGCTTCCTTTCATTGATAATGTTTAGTTGTTGCTCATCTGCTTCATCAGAAGTCGAGTTGCTTCGAAAACATGGTGCTTGCATGTTAAGTTCTTGGTATTGAGGGTTCATATGAAGATTGTAGAACGGGTTAGACGGATCGTTAAACGGCATGATTGGTGAGTTGTGTAGGTTTATGATCATGTCTGGATTTTGGTTTCCAGGAAGAAGGTTATAGTGAGAATATTGATCAGTAAACTCACTTGCTTGCATGGCTATAATATTATTATTTAAGTAACTTAAGTTTGGCAAGATTTAGGTTTCGTATAGCAAGTACTATAAGGAATGTTTAGGGCAATTTATAGTATTCAAAAAGGTAAAGTGGGTCCGAGAATAAGGGTGGTTGTGGACAAGTAGGGTATTATGCATGTGTGGAAGAAATGTTATTTGTATTATTATTATTTATTATTATTGTATCTATAGGTACGGAAACTGTTATGTGTATATATATATATATATAAATAATTCATTGTTATATTTGATATTTACAAGGCATGTGCCCTTTAATGGTCAACTGGATACATATTGCACATTTGCATAAGGCATTTTCTTTTGGCCAATGCCAAGCATACTATTTTTATGGTGGATAAGATTATGGATCTTGAAATATGCTTTCATCACTTGTAGAGTGGTGGGGATGGAGAAGAGAGTGCAGAATAATTCATTAATAATGGGACTTTTTACACTTTTATTGTGTTATTAAAGATTTAAAGCAACAAATTAAAGAAAAAAAAAGTAACAACTTATCAACCTTAATTAATGGTGTTCTTTGCTAAGATCATCAACAGCGCGTCAGCGCTCGTAAATTGTACATTTGTACCCGTCGACAAAACTCTCTAAAGTCTTCTCTCCTCTCTCTTGCATCTGGGGCGTCACTCTTCTACGTCTGAGTTTGTGGGAGTCGACAAACACCGTTAGAGGTGCTCTAAACCATCTAGCAGTATTAGATAGTTTTGTTGCAAGATATATAGGGATAGTAATATTTTTTGTTTACTCATTCTGAGGAAGGATTTATTAATAACTAGTTAATTATAAATATATAAAACACTTACTCTTTAGTACAATAATCCAGATATTTTGATAAACCATTAAAAGTTAAATTAACGGTGATTTTAAGTTGTCTATTGATCTGTATAGACACATCTTGTTTCGTTTAATACAACTTAGCCTGATTGATTCGTAATCTCACTGATCTTAAAGAAATGGAACGAGAGCAGAATTTTAGAGCAAATGAAAAGATTATTTACTGCGTCATTAGGAATCACGGCTTCGGGTGACACACTTAGGCGCCAACCAGTGGCACATTATATTAAAAATCGGTATTAATTCTTATAGTCATTATTGTTGCATTAAGTTAACCCACGATGACAAATGATTAGTTTTCAAGGCCATTTTGGAAGAGGAAAAAAGGCACAACTTTCATTGTAATTGGTAAGTAAGTGGTCAAGCTAGAGAAAGTCTGATGTGATTGTGATGTGATATTGTCACCTCTAAATGTTTTCAAAACCATGTAAAGTACTGTACGTTTAATCATATATAAGTTATATGTTGATTAAAAGTATTAACATATAGTCATACATAGCATTACCATTGAATATGCTAAAATAGTATTTGCATGCTGTCATATGCTAGAGTAACTAGTTAAAAGTAACAATGATAGGTAATTAACTTAGGGGCTGTTTGTTTACATCTGAATGGTTCAGATGTAAACATCTGATTCATTCAGACTTCAGACTGTTTGGTTTCAAACAGAAAAATATCTGAATGGTTAAAATTAGGTCTGAATCATTCAGACTTATTGTTGTTGCTGAATGTGACAGAGACTCATTCAGATCTGACTCATTCAGATCTGAATGAACCAAATAGCCCCTTAGTGTAGTTAGTTTCTTTTGCTCTTTAACGTCTAAAATTTCGTTTAATGTTGTCACTAGGAACACCCGCCTCATGTCGTTTCTTGTGGTTCCGATACGACTTTGTTCCATCAATGTCTTAAACAACTTCACTTTTCTTAACTTTGGTTCAGCAACTCCAGTGACGAACTTGTAAACTCCTCTAATCGTAGCGAACGTTGTTATTGCTCTAATCAAGGCATATAATAACTCATGTTTTCACTATATTTCCTTTATATGTTGTGCACTATGCTATATGGGGCATTACCTACTTTATTATCTGCATTGATTTTTGTTGGTTTACCTGGAATATTATTAAGGAACTTGTTGTTTCATAAGTTCATATGGCTTCTGGTATTCTGTCTTAACCCTTGAGCATGTTAATCATTCATTGCTATATTTATCCTTTTATGATTTTATCCATCAATCACAAACCATTGGTTACATGAAACAATTTCTTGTTAAATATTGCATTAGCTATCATATCTCGACATCTCGTGTCCTTATGCTCTAAACAGAATGGAGTTGCTCAAAGAATATTTCATCAGAGTATCTTTTAAGATTACTCGACAATAATCGAACCTTGTTATCACATGCCCGTCTTGATCTTTTCATCTTTGTTATCTTCCAAATATCACAACTTACGCATAGTGTCTTAGTACTGTCTCGTAAATCCAATAATCATGCAATTAGTGACAAGAAATCACGAAGTTGCAATAAAAGATCGACACACAGGCTAGAAGTACAAGAACTTTAAACTAAACGATTAAAAGTAGTAAGTATTATGTGATGATATGAAGTTATATTACTTTTGTACTTGGGAATAATCATTAATACTCCATAGTTGAGTATACTAAATGGTTGAAGTTACATTTGGACAGGAAGAGACTGCTATTTCTTTTCTTGTCCTTGATTTGTTCTTGTGATGTTTCATTTCTTTTCGTGTTGATGTACATATGGCATAATATTGGCGTATCGTTTCGCCTGTAAGGATGACAGTCACGAGATTAGAAATATTAGCATAATGCGGAAATTGATTCATAAAGACACAACACATGTGGGGTATGCAAGAATCTATCAAGGAAGAGAATAGATTTTCTTGATTATCATCAAATATTTTTTACACCAATTAGCATGAGTTAATGTTAGTGATTTTAGTGTAATTAAGGATTAATTTGTTGATCAAGTTAATTATAATACGAATTTAAATAAGTCAGGTGCAGGGTGCACACTTCTTTGATCTTATTATAGTTTATAATCCTATTGGTACTTAGGGGAAACACCCCTGGTAGCGGGGTGCTAGAGGCGGCAGCCCCTTGGCTAGTTTTTTGTGACCATATTGTTATATTAAAAAACATATTAGAAATTTAATTTAATTAAATTTCGTATGTTTTATTTGTCACAAATTCCAGGAGCATATAATGTGATTTTGAAATTCAAAATCAGATAACCGTAAAGACAGTTACAACTGCCTAACCCTAATTAAAACTACCCTTGATCATACTATAGACTCCCTTGTTCAGAAAACTCTCTCAATCACCATAGAGATTCTTGCACTCAATCTGAGTTTTATCCAGTCAAAACATTTGAGAACCAACAAATAGTTTTGATCTGAAAGTGTTTCACGACTCTCAGATTTTCCTAAGATATACGATTACAGAAATCCCCAACAATTAACATACAATAAAAAGAATGTGTGGATGGGAAAGAGTATGAAATAAATGATTTGAGAGTTAAAAACAAACCTTACCATCAGATTTTTTGTTGTATTAATTCCATGTATATATAATGCTTGATGTTCCTGTTATACCCTTGATTTCATTGAGCAGGCAAGAGAAAAACAAAGGAGCTTATGGTAAAATAATATTGACAGGATAAAGACAGTGCCCTTAAGTTACGGACGGGCGTCCCACATGGACGGTGTTTGATTTAACACCAACCGATAAAGTAGTAATAGTGGTGAAACATAATATCTGATTCTTTTAGTGCCGGTAGCTCACAATCTATAGCTCTTTGGGTCACTACAAGAGCTATTATCTGGACTATAACGACCATAGAAGTCGTCGTGATAGGAAGCCTACAACGACGACATGTGGTGGGCATAGGCATGACACCATTGGTCGTCCTATACCAACGACATATCGTCTATTGGCCTAGACAGATCAAACAGTCATATCAAACAAAAACTAGCAAGCAAACGAACACAGGATATTTGGGGTGACAACCCTTGACTATTTTCATATAATCAAACGAACTTTCCGAACATACAAAGAAAGAGACTCTTTGACACACGATAAAGATAATCCAGACCCATATTTATAGTTTTACTAAACTTGCTCTCGAAGCCAATTACTTAATTTTTTCTCCAAGACGAAACCTTTCTTAAACCTATTATAATTCAATGCTAAAATAAACATAACAAAACAAACCCATAACTTTAATAATAATTCAAGATTAATCTTCATCATCTGCATAAGGTTAGCGGGATTCCTCAACTCCTTTAGTGTTGGTAGCTTCAACATCGAATCATGAAGTGGTATAACTCACCAAAACGAAAACTCAAAAAATGATTACTAAAGCTCTCGATATGTTATAGAGGATATATAACTCAAAAGCTCCTATTACACATAACTCTCTATTGACTATTGAAAAAACCCTAACCCGTTTCATTCACATATGTCCATATAATGTTTAACCATAACTCGTTTATATAGACTAGCCTTGTTTTAATTAAAATACAATTAGGAAATATATATTGTAATTTTAAAACATAACCAACAATGAATGACTTGTCATATTATCGGTACCTCAAGTTCCACGAGTTGTGACATGGAGTCTGAAATTACCGACATAGCTCACAATCTAGCTAGCCCTTTGGTTAACTAAACACACTTACTGCATGGTATATAACTTAATTAGTGAATTACTTATAATATGTTAAATGTTAATCATTTGTGTTTTAGAGACTTACATAAAGCAACACGTAGAGTGTATATATGTTTTTGATTATGGGATTGCATGAGCACGATATATTATAACCTAATGATGCACATAATCCCTCTAGTGCATGATTATTTTGGTCTAGCTAGCTAGCGCATGGGTGATGAAGTGAGCACCACATTAATAAACTTTTTTCTCTCTAGCCCGACCTGTCAATTCAACTGTAATTTATTGTCCAGTAATAGTCTCAGGTGCTAATATAATGTTATGATTATATTTGGAAGGATATATACTTGGATATTGAATAATGAATATATATCTTGTGGATATCGTCACTTTTAACCCCATTTGTGCACCCCACTGGCCACACGATTTCCATACGACAATCATGTGCAACTCTACTACACCTTTTCTTTTTCTTTTCCTTTCCTCTTCAACTTGTAACCAAATAAAGGACATTTTAATCATACAAAAACTTGTTATTTCCTTCTAATGTTTATGTCTTAATATGAGGTTTTACTTATAATCATTCATTCATTCATTCATGTGTTTCTTTGCGATACCTTAATCAAAGTTATTGTTTAGTATAATATTGTATTATATAGGGAAAAGATCCAATACAATAGTACCTTAACGTACAATAGGTATGTGAATCCTTTTTTTTTTCACGAAATCGATTCATGAAATCACATCTCAACATCTCGTAATCGTCAATATATACTTGGTTCATCGAAAAAAAAAAACAGTTTTGGATCGTTAACTAATCAATTTTTTTTTACTTTTTTCACAAAAACCGTTTTGAGCGTTTTAGGTTTTCGGCTGAGCGTTTTAGTTTTTTGGTTGAGCGTTTTTGAGCGTTTTAGTATGTTTGCCTTTCTTTTTTTGCCTTTGAGCGTCTCACGTACCTATCGTACGTTAAGACATTATTGTACAGTATCTCGACCTTATATTTATATATACATTTCATATGTGGTGATGAGAGAAAGTTGATAGCAGTGATCTTGTTCTCATATGGTAGAAGTATGTAGTCCTCTTTAGATTTAGATGGATCTAACAACATTACTCGGATCAATCTGTGTTGTTAGTTAGCGGAAATCACTAACAACACTCGGATCTTAGTTTATTAATACAAAAGAGAAAAAGATACGTAATACACCAACTATTAGCAAATATAAAGACATACACAATATTCTTAATAATAATATAGAATATTAGTCATAGAAAGGTTTTTTTTCTTTCATATAGCAATGATCTTGTTCTCAATTAGCCAAAGATATGGTTTATGTTGATGTCTCTTCCAAAATGATTAGCATTATGACTATTTAGCCCATGGAAAAAGTTGATTGCATACACTTTGTTTTATGGCTTCCAAAACTTGAAAATCCCACTAGACAAAATAAGTTGTATTACCTCATCCCCTCTCTCTACTTCTCTCCTTCTTAGCAAAAAAAAAAATTAAATAAAAAAAATAAATAAATAAATAAGGAAAGAACGCAATTCTTTCACTTCGGTCTATATTTCTTTTTGTGATTTTAGTGTAATCAAGTCATCTGATTCCAACTAGATTTACTATCACAAGGAAATTAGAATAAACATTGTTACGTGTTAGAAGTTGTAAATTGTATACTTGTATTAAGACTATTTTTTATTTCAAGCAACTTCTGACAGGTGGTTTAAAGGAGTGAAACCTCTAATGACTTGGGGTTTAAAGGGGGCATGACGCCCTTGGCAGGGTTGGAGACCGCGTTCTGATGGGTCTAAGGGTATAGAAACTAGCTTCAATTTGCGTGATTGATATAAGGTTGCATGAAAACTAAGCATCAATAGGAAGACGGTGTTCATAAACTGCTAAAACCTACCGAACCTTCCAAACTGAAGCAGGTCGGTTGTTTGCACGGTTGTATATATATATATGTGTGTGTGTGGATCAGTTCAATGCCAATTTTTAATGATGTGACGGTTTACAATCTGGAACTTGAAACCGCTCATGTATACCGAACCGGCCGTTTAACATGTATTACTTATATATATATATATATATATATATATATATATATATATTATATTCGTTAACTTAATAGCACTTATAATTTTGGGGAAAAAATTTATCTGTAACCGCTAACAAGACAAACCCGAGCCATCAAATAATAAACCGTGAAAACATGCCAGTTCAGCTGACCCAACCAACCCACTAAGTCCGGTATGTCTTCTTACACAATTGTCGTTAGTAATTCGGTCTGAAGTTTTCGCCAAACCAGTCTATCCGGACCCTGAACACCTCTAATTTGGTAATGGTCTCCGGTGGTAGCTATCCATATCAATGGCATATGTTCCTCAATAGAACTAATCATCAATCGTAATCAACATCAGTAACAACTATGATAATCGCTATCTTGGTCCATCAATGATGATTGTGAGCGATCACTGGGAGAAGTTACTATTGATATTAGCTATAAGTATACACCAACAACAACTTGGGCGATCAACGGTAATTGAGTTATTCCTAATGTGCATACTCATCAATAGTAAGTGACGATTCACTATGATGTTACTGAATAACAGCCTACGGGTATAACCGCTAATAAGAGGTGTGTCGTGTAAACTCAACGTGATGGTGATGATTCCCTACCTATAAAAAGTTCATATTTGGTCTTATTGGATACAATATTCACACTGCTTCATATGTTATTACTTATGGGCATCCTTCTTGTTGTCAAACATTTTGAATTATCCGATTAGATTTGGTAGTCACAAAATTTTTAAATTGAAAGTGGATTCTACTGGATATATTTCTAAAGTTATTAAGGTCATTTATAGGAAATATGAAAGCTATATTTTTGGGACATAATTAATTTGTCTCTACATAATCTTGAGCTACTAATGAAATGTTAGGAAATTTCTGTAAACGATTATCTTTGGATATCTGAGAGTCGTGTAAAGTGTAAACACTATCAGATCAAAATTATTTGTGGTTCCTAAATATTTTAACCGGATGAAACTCAGAATCATGAGCAAGAATCAAGTATGGATTTGTGTATGTTATGATGAACCAGAAGAAAATTCGTATGATCAATATAACGTTATATTAGGGTTTTACAGGGACATTTGCAGTTATCATAACTACTTTGCAGTTATCATAAAACTTAAAATACGCTCATGTTATTTTATTAAACGTTGTAAAAAAGTTAACTAATTAATTAAACTTTGTGACAAAATTAATTATTAAACTTTGCAGTTATCTAATACGTTTTTAATAAACAGCTCGACCCCAGTCAGGAGCGCTGCCTCTTGAACCGGCGCTGCCCCTCGGACCCCCGCCAAGGGAGCGTTGCCCCTCTGGAACCCCCTTGACTTAGGGGCTTCGCCCATAAGTACCAATTATAATAAAATCAAATAAGTGTGCACCCCACACCTAGACTTATTTAAATTCATATTACAATTAACTTGATCAACAAGTTAATCCTCAGTTACACTAAAATCACTAACAAGAAATAGCCCTGTGCTAATAGTTATCTAAAATATTATAATGTATACATTTATAGTTAACAGGGGTCATCATTCAAGTCCCGTATCGAGAATCAACACATGAATATTAAACGAATTACTCTCGTTATACTAATCAGAAAATCTTACTCAAAAAACTGATTACAAACCTCAAACCCTAACTTGGTTTGACTATTGATGAACCCTAACTCGGTTGCATCTAGATGAACCCTAACTCGGTTACATCTCGTGTGTGCCTCTTGGATGAACCATAACTCGGTTACATCTCACACAACACCCTACAATGTCTAACCATGACTTGGTTTATATAGAACTAACCTAACCTGTTATCAAAGACATTACCTATTATAATTACAATACAATTAGGAAACATACTATAATTATGAAATATAACCAACTATGACCGACTTGTCATTATTGGCCCCTCAAGTTTACCGACTTGTGACTTGAGTCCGAAATTACTTCCAACAATCATCCATATCTCTTAAGATTGGTTGAAAGAGTATAAGGCGATTATCACAAGCTGAAATTGTATAGTATGATCAATAGACATTTTAAGAATTATAATTTTTTATTATCATTTACTCTTGTAAAGACGCATTGCTTCATATATATGCTTACCAACCGTACTTACAATAAAGTCTTGGTCCACTAAGATCATGGATAAAAAGTTGTTTTGTTTGCTTCAAGCAAATTGTTTTTTCCTTTATCATAAACTAGTTAACCCAAAAATAATACCTTCTGGTACTTTCTCGGATGACCATATTATTTATCATTGTTATTATTAGTGTGGGTCTTTCTTAGATTAGGGTATCTTTGATAGTTGATAAACCGTGTGAAGAGGTAGGTCCCAGCAGAGCTCAGTTGGACCCGCAAGACTCACCTTGAAGAGAGACGTCTGCGCAGAAACCAACTGGATCCGCAGGACCCACCATGCTCAGAGACGTGACGTCCTTACGCGCAGTACGCAAGCTGTTCCCGCAGGAAATGCCTCCCAATGGTGAAGTACTCCGCCTGTTCCCGCAGCTGCGGATACAAGCCATCAGGGAAGGCCACCCGCGCAGCAAGGCTACACGCACAAGGCACTTAGCTCTCAATAATTCAGTTGTCACCTGAAGGAATGAGCAAAGCCGGGAACAATCCCGCACAAAGGCGGGAGGGGGAATACTCCCGCCCAAATAAGCCAGTCCGTACGATACTGGAAGATCTTTTACTGTACCTGACGAGGTATGGGCAAAAGATCTGACCAAAGATACGACAGCTCATTGACAACAGTATGGCGAGCAGCATGCTCTTGTACTGTATGTCACTATTAGCCGCTGCCTACTTACCAACTCCTGTCATACCACGTGCATAGCCGGCAGTTGGTGGAAAAAAAATAGTACACAGCAGGCCTGGTCACTGTCAGCCGCTGCCTACCCACCAACTACCAGCATGGCACGTGCGTAGGCCACAGTTGGTAGAACAGGAATACTATTCAGCCGGCAATACCTTCTTGGAAACCTACCTTCGGCTATAAATACCCCAAACGGTATGATCTTATCATCTTATCATCATATACTATCTCGTATTACATATTATACCTGATATCTGCTCTAGCAATCTCTTAATATACATTTATATTCAAGAGCAATCTGGTCTGATTCTCACGCCGGAGGGTGGTCACAAGGAGGAACCCCCCATTCTCAGTGACGTGCTCACGGTGTCTGTTTTGCAGGTTATCAGAAGAACCATCTTTGCCGGGTCTAACCCCTCGTGGGAAACATCTATTTAACCCTCAGGTTATCCGTAATCTGCCCGGGGTCCGATTAGTGTTTCTTCATTGGCGCCATCCGTGCATAAAAGCTAGAACTTCATTTCTTTTCAATTTTTTCAAACTTCTGGAAAGATGGTTAAAGAAACTCCGGTAACCACAACCCCACCTACTGGGAGGAATACCGGCGACTACACAGTTTTTACGAACACTACCCCGGTTACCCAAGCCGGGGCAAGGCAGTAAATTTTACGAACACTACCCCAGTTACCCAAGCTGGGGCAAGTGCAGTAAACAACCATCCCCTGGGATTCAATAATACCCAGGCGGAAAGACAACAGACGAGACTCCCCCGCCAAACACTTGAACAAGTTAAAGCGTGGGCGGAGGCACGTCAGAAGGAATTCCAAGCTGAGTTGGACGAACGCTTGCGTTCCGTCCAACAGGCTGACGAATTCGGAGAGTACTGGGACAATGATTCGGAGGAATCCGATAGTGACGCAAACCCTCGTCATAGGGCGAAAGGGAAGCGTAAGGAAACGGACTCCCAACCGAGAAGGCATTTTGAAGAAACCTTCAAACCAAAAAACACAGGTGGAAATCCACGTGACTTCTCGAAAACATTTACACCAACTGCTGCAAAGGCGGGAACGTCCAAATTTGCAAGGGACATTGCGGAAGCAATCGTCCCGAAAAGTGCCAAACAGATGTCCAACATTGGCACTTACGATGGTATATCTGATCCAGACGATCATTTGAACAGGTTCATAGCGGGGGCAACCGTCAGTAGTTGGACGGAACCTACGTGGTGTTACATGTTCCAAATGACGCTTGTTGGGGCAGCTAGAGCGTGGTTCGATCGTCTACCGGTCAACCACATCTACGACTGGGCAGACTTCCAGCAGAAGTTTAGCCAACACTTCAGCCAACAAAGAAAGTATACCGAAGAGCAATGGACAATCCTCAAATGCATTCGAGAGGAAGATGAATCTTTGCTAGACTTCATCACTCGCTTCAACTCAAAGAAGCTAAGTCTGGGTAATATCAGCGAAGATCTTGTTCGCGCTGCTTTCATCCAGGGCGCGAACGACCCAGAGCTCATCCGCACCTTAACGGGTAAAGATGGCATGCCATCCACATGGGATGCCATCATGACAGCAGCAAAACGCTTTGCGGAAACGGAGATGCAACTGGGTAGAGATCTCCCCCAGAGCACAAACCTCTACACCCAGAAAACAAGAGAAAACAACGTCCTTACCGCCCGACTAAACAAAAAGCGGAAGCTAGGCATTTGGCAGTCAAGGGTAAACTTTGACACCTCATCCGGCTTGCAACATCGGTTAGGCGGAAGGGATAACGTACAGTCAAACCAGAACTCCAGATGGACGCCACTCACCAAAAGCGTCACCGAGATATTCGCCACTGAGGAGCTCCCATGGCCAAAGGCTCCAATAATCCGACATCGTCACAATGCTGATCGGAGCAAATACTGTGACTTTCACAGGACAAAAGGCCACAACACTGAAGAATGCATAGACGTGAAGGACATGGTCGAAGCATTTGTCAGAGATGGGACGCTCGCGCACCTCGTGGCGCAATGAACGCTGAGCAGGCTGATGCGTGTAGAACCCCAGTTGGGGAAAACACGAATAAAATTGCAGCTTCAATGTTGGAGACTACATACTGCGCAAACAACGAGATCCCGAACCAGGTGCATATCGGCTCGATGGCACTCCCATCCCAACAACATGGAAGGGAGCTCAATTACACAGTTTGCATGTAGATCAATTCCAAATTTGTAAAGAAAAGGCCCAGAGCCACTTCTAATGGAAATGATTCTCCTTAGAACATCAACGCTGATGATTTTACATTTATACTTATGACCTTTCCACATGGATATGCCGGTCTTCACCGCATACATAAGTGTGAAAGTCGTTGCGTGGGGAAGGCGGCAAAACCCGCATAAACCCAAAAAACGGAAACCTTCACGCAGGTCAGTTAAGGGTAAAGTTCAGTCATCCCACTAAATGAAAGTGTCGGTCTATCCGCATGAATCATGATAGAGGAAACTGAACACTAACCTATTAACAACCGCGCGTCGAACGGTTAATTTATTTAACACGGATACGCCGGTTTTCACCGCATAATTACGTGGAAAGTCGTTGCGTGGGGAAGGCGGCAAAACCCGCATAAACCCAAAAAACGGCACAACTTCACATAGGTCAGTTAAGGTTAAAGTTCAGTCATCCCACTAAATGAAAGTGCCGGTCTATCTGCATGAATCATGATAGAGGAAACTGAACACTTACCTATTAACAACCGCGCGTGAACGGTTAACTTATTCAAAATACTTTAGAAAATTTCTAACAGGATGAGGAAAACCTCCACGCAGGTCAGATGTAGGTAAAGTTTAGCCATCCTACTAAGTGCAAGTGACGGTCCTACCCGCACAATCACGAAAGAGGAAGCAAAACTTCAACCTATTATCTACCACGTTCAAAGGTTAACTTATTCTAAACACTTAGAAAATTTCTAAAAAGATGAGGAAAACCTCTACGCAGGTCAGATATAGGTAAAGTTTAGCCATCCTACTAAGTGCAAGTGACGGTCCTACCCGCACAATCACGAAAGAGGAAGCAAAACTTCAACCTATTATCTACCACGTTCAAAGGTTAACTTATTCTAAACACTTGGAAAATTGCTAATTTAAACTAAAGTATGCAAGTCATATAACGTTTATAAAGCAAGGAATCCAGTGAAAATAGCGGTCTTACCCGCACAAAGATTTATATTTCATAATATTCGTTACAAGAATGGCCGGGTAACTACCCGCCTACAAGAATATATATCTATACAAGCTAAACCTATCCTAACAGTGGGAAGGGATCTTCAGGATCAAGCTTCAGGGCCACTTCCACTTGGACCAGCACCATCAGTAGAGCGTGGCGGTTCAAGGAAAGCTTTAAGGATAGCTAGCCCATCATCAGCAGCAGCAGCTTCGTTTACCTTCTCCACCACCGGATGCGGGAAGGCGGCATACTGATTCACTGCTTGGTCGTATACAGCTTCAGTATCCACATCAAATAAAGGGAAGTTGGAAGGCGGGATGCCTTTCTCAACGAACCCTAGACCAAGCAGGAAGCCGGCCTTTTCCCCATCCTCATGAGAAGCGTTGAGGGCTGCGCTCATAGCATCGTCATAAGACGTCTCCGTGAAGACCCGATGCACAACCTACAAAAAAGAAAATACAAGTATCAAAACCTTTTCTATTTACAAAGAAAAGCGTAAAGACATGAAAAGCTTACCTGAGACAACGCTTCCCGAAGAAGCCATTCCTTGGCAACCAGAGCTTCTTGGAGGGCGGCTTGAGCTTCGTTACGGGCGCGTTCGGCTTCACTTTTGTTGAGGTTGGCAAGCAACACTTCTTTAGCCGCAGCCTCTTCGACGCCCTTTAGCTTCCGCTCAGTGTGGTCAAGCACCCCCCTCTGGTCCAAGATCTCTTGGAGCTTTTTGGCGTCTTCCATCGCCAAGGCATCATGAGCCTGCTGGAGAGCCTCTAATTTGGCTTTAAGCTCCTCATTCTCCACGCGTAAAGGCTCAGCAACAGCTTCAGCCTTGGTGGCCCTCTCGGTTGCGTTCCGTGCAGTTTCCTTAGCCAGCCGAAGCTGTTCGTTAACAGCTTGGGCAGCCTTGGAACGGGCCTCGAGACGGGCCTGAACTTCAACCTCGAGAGCCTTGAAGGCCTTCTCCTTTTCCGCAGCCACTGCGGTAAGCCTTACGTTCTCCTCCCGGACAGCCCGCGCCCGAGCTACTTCTTGAATGCGAGCTGCTTTTAACTTGTCGTTTTCACGACAAAGCAGCTCGACGCGCGGCTGCATCCGGGGCAGGAGAACTCGAAGCTCATTGGTTAGCCTACCCTCCTGGTAGCTAGCCATGGCTTCCCCCAACGCACCACTGGGAGCTGCGTGACGAGCCCACTCCACGCACTCCACAGGTGTGCGAAGGGTTGTTCCTCGGCGGATGTTCCATCGTGGAACATACACTTCATTGGAATCCGACACTGCAAAAAACAAAAAGCAGTTAGGAAAAGATGATATAAAAAAAATAAATAAAAAAAAATAAGGCCAAAAGAACCCTACGCACCTGTAGGGTCGATAACAGGCCGATAGTCGCCAAACCCATCACCTGAACCCAAGGGAAATCCATCCAAGAGGTCAGGCAGATGGGAAGGAGGCAGAGGTTGGCGAGAAGCACCAAGCATACCTGAAGGATCGGCTGTAGTTGCCGACGTCGGAGGCATGGAGGCCGCCGCGGTAGTAGAAACCAACGGAGGTGAACTCACCAGAGGTGAACTCACAACCGTGGTCGCCGCTGCGGAATGCGCAGAAAATGTAACCGCCGGCTCAGTGAAAGATGCGGTAAAAATGGCACTGACAGCCGGCGGTGATGTCATCACAGCTGGAACAGTTGGCTCAACGGAGTGAGCAACTGAACCAGCGGAGGCAGGCGCAGCCGCCTGGGTCGTCGCCTCAGGTAGGCTGACCAAGCCTACCGTCATGGGCGGAGAGGTACTCCTCCCCGCTCCACCCTGGAATGCGTCAACATCCACGCCTGCACAAGGAAGATAAGTATTAATGATGGAAAGCTATGAAGTTAAAAATAAGGGTAGTTTGTACTTACGGGTTTTCTTGAGCTTAAAAGTGCGGACAGGCGGGGATGAACCCGATGGAGCCGGCCTCTTCACGCCGCTCGCCGTTGTCATCCTGGGCTCTCCGGAGGTGACAATCGTCGCAGCCTCCGGAGCAGTGGTCTTATCACCACCGGGGTTCCCCGCCACCTCTTCGCTCTCGGTCTCTGAATCAGACCGAGGCACCGGATCGGCAGTGGAGGCCACCTTCGCCTTTCCCTTCCCGCCGCCAGCCTTCTTCTTCCGCACCAACGGAGGACCATCTGCGGATTCCTCATCAGAACACAAGATTAGAGGAATTCCAGCAGAGGTTTCAGCATTGAGGGGTCGAGGGTTGAATAACGCCTTACCTGGCCGCCTGGCGCTCAGGATCTCGTGGCCTGGCGGGTAGACCTCCACGAACCGATCCGCCGTCTGTTCAAGGATGGGCAACTCGTTCTCGTCTAAAGCACAAGTACCCATCCAAGAGGGACTGTCAGCCTCCCGCGGATACAGGAGCGACTGCAAGTCGTTCCCCTCTGAAATAAAAGAAAAACAGTTAGAAGACAAACATATATAAACAAAGTAAACAGAGCATACCGTAAGGAACAGAGTTCAAACCGTATTCGAGGACGATCGGGATCTTTCGCGCATCCGCATCCTTCCACACCCGGCTCATCCCGAGCATCACCATCCCGGACTCCGCAAACCGGTAAACCGGAGATTGGACTCGGGAAATCTTCGAGAACCATTCCGCCTCCTGGTAGTTGGAGGCGTGAAGGCTGGGGAGAGCTTGCCCATTCTTAAATTTCATGGCAAGGGGGATGGCGCGAGCGGAGATAAAAAAGAATTCCCGCTTCCACGAACGAAGACTGCGCTCGGTTGCGCAAATCTTCAAACCCTTGATCCGGGTTATCAGGGTATACCACCCCTGGATGCACCTCCAAGAGTAGAAGGTCATCAGGCGGTCGACGAAGGGCTCAACGCCCAGAATCCGGCACACCCACTCGAAGTGGCGAATCTTCGCGATTGCCATCGGGTGTACCTCGGTCAAGTGTACACCGTGCCTCTCCAGGACACGGTACACAAACTTTGTCAAGGGGAACCTAAGATTCCCATAAACAAAGAATGCAGCATATACCCCGATCTTGCCTCTGGGGGCATCATACACCGTCTGATGGGGTTCAGGAAACTCAGGCTCGAGAGACTCGAGCATGAACTTCCTGACGATGTACTGATACAGATCGACAGGCAGAGCACACTGGCACTCGCCAGCAGTACTCTTGTCATCGGCGTACACCCCAGCCTCCTGGGCTGTAGCCTCAAGATCGTGAGAAGACATCTTGCAGATATGAAAGAAGAAAACGATTTCAAGAGAATGCTCGACTGAAGAGGTGAGTATTCGCCGGAAATCGTTTTGAAGATGAAGAGAAAGGTGAAAGTGTGGATTACAAAGAACCCTCTCCCCCTTTATATACTAATCGCAATTAATGCGATGAATTTAATGCGGAAGAGAGAGAAATCGAAGGTGCAATGAAACTATGACACGTGGCAAAAAGCAAGCTGGCAACAGCTGTTGAAAGGACGCGTGCCATTAATTTCGCGGCCACGCGCCCGAAAAATCGCGCCCACGCGCCTGAAAAAGCGTCTGGAATGACCAGGTACTGTCACGTCACCATAACTTCCTGCACATCCTGACACAGTCAGAAGAAACAGTCGCACGACGTTTCAGCAGTTTGGACTGTTCTTATCCTTTCACCAACTCTTCGAATTTCAAAAAATTTCAAAAAGATTCAAAAGTAAGCGGGAAAATACCCCTTACCTTGGCAACCAAGTAACTGTAAGACAGGTGCGAGTACAGTGTTAAGGCAAAACCCTTCACATACTTAGCACCTGCAAGGAATTGAAGCCAATAATACCTCGGCGACCAAGTAACTATAAGACGGGTGCGGGTACAGTGTTAAGGCAAAACCCTTCACATACTTAGCACCCGCAGGGAATTGACGCCAGGAATACCTTGGAAGTAAAGTAACCGTAAGACGAGTGCGGGTACAGTGTCAAGGCAAAACCCTTCACATACCTAGCGTTACGCAGGGAATTGAAACCAAGAAGGATCTTCTGGGCAATGCTTGCGGAAACGTGAATAACATCCCCGCATAGCGGGAACGTCGAGAACTACATTGTTTGAAGCTCCAGGATGGAATTGGTGGTTTTAACATAATTGATCACTATGTTCAAAACTACCAAAACCTCATGGAGAATCCACACAAGTGGGACTCAACACTCCTGACTTGCGAGGAGGTTACAGACCTACCAGCATCATACCCAAAGATCAAGCAGGAAAGTCGGGAATTTCTTCAAGTGACAAGGACTTCCGCGGGAAGAATCCCCATGGAAAACCTTAAAACTAAACCCTTTTCAAAACCCTTTGCTTAAGTCCAAAAGTTCACCTCACTTTATTAAACATTCATGAGAAGAACATTGGACTGGGGGGACTTGAAGAGGTAGGTCCCAGCAGAGCCCAGTTGGACCCGCAAGACTCACCTTGAAGAGAGACGTCTGCGCAGAAACCAACTGGATCCGCAGGACCCACCATGCTCAGAGACGTGACGTCCTTACGCGCAGTACGCAAGCTGTTCCCGCAGGAAATGCCTCCCAATGGTGAAGTACTCCGCCTGTTCCCGCAGCTGCGGATACAAGCCATCAGGGAAGGCCACCCGCGCAGCAAGGCTACACGCACAAGGCACTTAGCTCTCAATAATTCAGTTGTCACCTGAAGGAATGAGCAAAGCCGGGAACAATCCCGCACAAAGGCGGGAGGGGGAATACTCCCGCCCAAATAAGCCAGTCCGTACGGTACTGGAAGATCTTTTACTGTACCTGACGAGGTATGGGCAAAAGATCTGACCAAAGATACGACAGCTCATTGACAACAGTATGGCGAGCAGCATGCTCTTGTACTGTATGTCACTATTAGCCGCTGCCTACTTACCAACTCCTGTCATACCACGTGCATAGCCGGCAGTTGGTGGAAAAGGAATAGTACACAGTAGGCCTGGTCACTGTCAGCCGCTGCCTACCCACCAACTACCAGCATGGCACGTGCGTAGGCCACAGTTGGTAGAACAGGAATACCATTCAGCCGGCAATACCTTCTTAGAAACCTACCTTCGGCTATAAATACCCCAAACGGTATGATCTTATCATCTTATCATCATATACTATCTCGTATTACATATTATACCTGATATCTGCTCTAGCAATCTCTTAATATACATTTATATTCAAGAGCAATCTAGTCTGATTCTCACGCCGGAGGGTGGTCACAAGGAGGAACCCCCCCCCCCCCTTCTCAGTGACGAGCTCACGGTGTCTGTTTTGCAGGTTATCAGAAGAACCATCTTTGCCGGGTCTGACCCCTCGTGGGAAACATCTATTTAACCCCCAGGTTATCCGTAATCTGCCCGGGGTCCGATTAGTGTTTCTTCACCGTGAAAACTTAATCTAGGAGCTGAAAATTTTATATAAGAAAATCCAAAGATGTAGCTTTTATTTGTACTGATGTGTGCTTGACACATTAGCTCTTAGGTGAAAAATAAAATATCACTTAATATGATCCAATTAAAACCATAAACAAATTACACAATAATTTTTTTTAACAACTAATTTTTTTTTTCACCTTTCACTTATATCTTAAATGAAACTAAAACTTGTAAGGCATACACATTTGCTACTAGACAAGCTAGTGGTTGTAATCGCACTTTTGTTGAAAGATTATATGGAAATTTGGTTATAAATATTAAGCACTCACATTCAAACAAGCCTTTTGTTTTAAAACATGACTTGCTTTCTAAAAGCTAAAGCATCCAAAAGCTGAAAGAAGACCTCATAGTTAAACATGTAAGGGATTCGAGATTTATAAGGATTGGATAATAAAAGTATGTGAAAATACTTTCATAGCGAAATAGTTCATTGTTCTCTCAAACTTTCAATCGGATTAAACTCATATTTCTGATAAGAACAAGCATGTGTGTTTGTGTGAATTTCGTGAACCAGGGTCCTTGAGATATCACCAAAAGACGTCTTA
Organism: Bidens hawaiensis; assembly: GCF_021521415.1. NCBI lineage: Eukaryota > Viridiplantae > Streptophyta > Magnoliopsida > Asterales > Asteraceae > Bidens > Bidens hawaiensis. The sequence continues at coordinate 619,458 of NW_027491689.1, read as the reverse complement.
TATAGGAGTTGAATAGTTAGCGGTTATAAAATTGTCATATCTACTACAGGTAGTTTTATAACCTCCATAACTACCACTGATAGTTATTTAGCCGCCATAACCATCTTAACAACCCTTGGTAGTAATATAACCGTAATAACTACTATTGGTGGTTATTTAACGGTCGTAATTACTGATAGTGATTATAACCTCCGTAACTATTGTTGTCGCTACCTCATATACCCCCCGTTGTTCCAAGAAATTAGTATAGTTAGATCAAGTGTGCACTCTACACCTCCTAATTTATTTTGTTCAATGTACTCAAATTTCTCATTTCGTTGAAGTGATACCCTAATCACCAACAAAACACGTCTTTTTTCATATGATATAATGCATACGGAAAATCTAGATGATTAATTAACCAGAAGAATTATATACTATTTACCCTTAAGAAAATGAGTTTACTCCTTACAAATTTACAATCATCATGTGTTGACTATCTGCTTACATTGTAGACTCCTTGATAGTTACAATGATTACCCAAATGACAAAACATAGAAGATGAAAACCACCCTTAAATATTAATAGAGTTAAGTGTGTTGTAAAACCTATGTGACAACGACAAGTAATTTTGTCATGTTTGATACCAATTGTAAATGAACATGATGTCTGACTTGTGACATTTACACCATGCTTTCTACCCATGGCAAAGATGGAACAATATCAAGGACTTCAATCTGATTGACTACAATTAAATCAATATAGATATGCACCCTCATCTATCAACACTAGTAATCTTTTATGAGATACTCGCTTTGTCCTGCATAAACCGTATCATTAAGACTACAAATCACGAGTGTACGTCCACTTAATATTTTGTATGGTTAAGGAATCATAGGTGTTTAAGTGGTTAAGCATGTGACAGATAGTACCTAAGGGACGTTATGGTGGTAAGATAGCTCAAATATCAACACTATTTGTCCTTCACAAGTGTTCACTTAATACTTTGCATGGTTAAGGAATCATAGCTAGGTGTTTTAAGTGGTTAAACATATGAGATTGTACTCAAGAGACATCATACATGTAATGGTAAGAGGTCGAGAGTTCAAATCCTGTAACTTGCAGATATGAGAGTAGATTATGAGCTATTAAAAAATATGAAGAGAAAATATTCGAGTGGCGGGTTCACATTCAAGCGAGTGGTCGAACTCGTGATGTTAAAATATTCTCAAGTAGCTAGGGACCTTAAGTTCAGCTCGATCCTATCTCGCTTCATTTTATATGCAATTCATATCATACCACGGATTATTTGGTGATAGTGAAAATGATAAAATTTGTAAGTTAACCGAATTAAACGGACAAATACTAATACTTATATATATATTTGTATATTATTTATTTTTATCCGATAGTAAGTTATGCATATGAATAGTTTTGTTATAACTTTTTTATTTATAAATAACATGTTTGGATGTTGCTTATTTTCTGTTATATATTATAAATTATAAGTTAATTGGTAGTAGAGTGTTTAAACTAAGATATTATTAAACTTATTAATCAAACTTAGCTCGAATCCACGCTCAAAGCCGTGGTTAATTAGTTGTTAACCAAATTAACTAAGCCATTTATAACTGAAATCAATCAATTATGAAAATCTAAAAACCCTAAGTATCGGTTATAGATTTAAATTTTAATTATAATGAATAACAGAATCGAAACTAGTGATCATGCTTACTTATTATGGTGAGGGGAAATAAAAGCCATATCAAGGGTTTAAGAAACTTGGAATAAGGAACTCTCCATACAAAGAAGACTGAATTCAAAAACTAATTGAGACACTTGATAATTAAAAACATTTTAAATTGACTTATTATCTACATCTTTCTAGACTTCCAACTTTTGTTTTTATCTTTTCCTCAACAAATATAGGATTCTATTTGATGTAATCAAAACAACATCACAAGATCAACATGAGAAGGCTCCTGCACCAAATCATGTTTCCTAATAATAATTACACACATCAAATATCAGCTACTGTTTGTGATGAGAAAAGAGAGTGAGTGTCAAGTGGGGTTTATGTGTTTTGGATTCATATGGTATTGAAATAACCCAATACATCATATGGTTCACCACTTGTACACAAATTCACCAATGCATTCATCACTAGCTAGTACTCTACAAGTAATCAAATGTACTTTGCAAACTATTCTTGAAAAATAGAAATCAAAATTGAAAAACAAAAAAGAAGTATATTACTATTGTTGTAAAATTGTCCATTATTTTCAATATTGTATAGGTAGATTTTGGGCTATTTGAATGATTGGGGTTAACTTGTACACCAAATGAGAATTCACAATATATATTGTACAAGCTAGGAGGTGTGGAGTACACACTCGTCCAAGACTGTTGTGACTTCGGTGATGAGGGGCCTATATGCTTCAATACTATGACGGGCTTACAAGGGACGTTGCTTAGTAACAGGCCATGGGCAGTTGCCCTGATAGCGTTAAGGGTTAAGGGCAACGCCCTGGCAAGTACCTAGCCAGCATAAATGGAAAACAAAAAAAAAGTTGCTTAAAAATGATAGCAAAAAAGTTGCTTCTTCCGAAACGCATCATATCAACATGGATGACAAAAGGTAGATTGAAAATGAACTTTGAAAGGTACTGTCATTTTGTAGTAAACACAAAGTCGGAAGTGAAGTTAAAATTTAGTAATGAAAAGGTTGCGTCATCCGCTACTAAAGTACAGTTCTGGTGTTGAATGTAACTGCTTAAAGTCATAGTTGCATTTGAACATTGTGTTGTTTTACCCATCTTTGTGTTGATTCAACACCTATATAAGGGCATTATTTGGTCATGTATGTTCCAACTATTGCTCAATCGTTCTACTTCGTTTAATCGATGAATCTCATACTCATGGTAAGCGAAGGTTTGATTTGTTCAAATGTAGGTCAACTGCATAAGGTGCCGCATCAGTCAGCTCACATGCACATCATGGAATCGCATCAACTACAAAGATGCGGTCTCATCACTGTATCAAGCGCATCTCACATTGTGTGCTCAAGATTGGTGGATTTAAAACCAAGATTATATAGTTTTTATAAGAATTTATTTATGTTAAATACGAAGTACTAAATTGACAGCAATATGTTAATCCTAACAATAAAGTGGTTTTGTACCTCTAATGCTACACATCTCTAGCTAGTTGCTTTGCTATGCAGACAAGATATTCATGTTGGGAACCCAATGGCCTTGAAATAAGTGAAACAAGCCCATTAGCATATATCATGGCCCATAACTACAATGAGCAACTCTAATCCAACTAGGGGTGGAAACGAGCCAAGCTACTCGAGCTCGGATCAATAAAAAGCTCGCATTGAGCCATGCTTTTTTGAGCTCGGGCCTCAAATATAGCGCGTTTAGTTATCGAGCCCGTGATCGAACCTTGCGTATTATTAAAATTTACCTATTTTGGACTTCTATTTATTAAGTTTACACTTCATAGTCGAGCTTGAGCTAAGCTTTGGGTTGTTTTAGGTACTAAACGATCTCGAGCTGAGCTTAAGTGTGTTTAACGTTTTTTTTTCTCAAAATATATAAAAATAGTAAAAAAAATGTATATAAATTAATTAATAGATAATAAACAAGCGGAGCCCGAGCTTGAAAAACAACTCACGAGCTGAGCTTGAGCTTTAGAAAAAGAGCTCGAAACGAGCCAAACTCGAGCCCGAGCCCTTGTAAGTCAAAACAAGTCAACCTCAAACTTGGCTCGTTTACACCCGTAACTCCAACCACTCATGCCCAAACAAACAAAGAACTAGTAAGTACCAGTCAAGCAGCCTATAGGTAGTGTTAGGAGTTATTATATCGGGTTTCGACTAGATCAACTCGAGCCAATCAGTTTTTATAAGTGGGTAAGTTTATACACAACCGATTCAAATAACATTTGGACTTGTTTGATTTAGGTATAGCCAAGTCGGGTTTTGGGCTGCAGTTTATATATCGTTAGGTGTTCGGATGCGCACTTTATACAAGCATATAGGGTATAAGAAATATCCAAATTTACGACATCCGTACTTGGAAACAACTAAAAAGATTGTAGTATGTCGTATGGTTGGTTAATCGGCTATTACTAGTAACTTTAGGAGAAAGTTTAAACAAAATCCCGACTCCCAAATTTCCCAAGCCGATGATTGAACCCAAAACCGTCCTATACGTTAAACTGAAACTCGTTCTACCATATCCGAATCACTAATATCTTAAACACGCCGGTCAGGTTAATCAATTATCATTTAAAATGATCAATAAATGACAGATGCAATATTAATATTAACTGCAAATATCTATCTCCAAATGAAGTTCCATTTATTCATCATTAACACTTTAACATGAGTTCACATTTTACATTTCACAACAGAATTAACATCAAACTATTTACATGTATATTAACATATAACATTAAGATCAAGATTCAAAACCATACCCGACTCGCAACTCGTCATCACCATACCCCACCCGGTTCTTACTCCTCTCATACTCAACATCATCCGTCGGCAACTCAAACCGACAAACCGGGCACGTGTTCCGTATCCTCAACCACGGGACAATACACTCACCGTGATAATAATGCTTACACGGAAGCTCCGTCACTTTCTTCCCAACCAAAACCTCGTCTTTACAAACCGCACACACTTCACCTTTGTCATTCGCATCACACGTCTTTAAATTATCAATAACCGACTTAGCAGCCGGTGGACTCCCTCTCAACGCCCTCACCGTCTCCACAGACTGCCCGATCAACGTATCGAACTCGTTAGTGTACACAAACCCGTCCACCCCATCCGTCGCAGCTTCTAGATCGCGTTCCAGATTATTAACCGCTAATAGAATCTCCCATTCCAACACACCGACACTCGGTTCACCATCCGACGAAAACGATAACTCCTCAATCCGATCAATCACCGAACTCAATCCGTCTCGTTCGTGTTCGTGCTCATCAATATTATTATTATTATTATTATTATTATTATTATTATTATTATTATTATCAATCTGTTGAGTAAATTGAGCTAAATCTTCGGTATCGGATTCCGAATCGATTCGGGTAACTCTTAAACCTGATTCTAAACCCGGGTTTTCGATATTACTCGAACCGAACAAATCGGTGATGAAATCCATCTGATCGTATTCATATTCAATTGCATCATCGTGTCCGTACAAGCAATCAGGGTAAACAGCTGAATCAGCTGAATCGGTATCTGGGTCTGGTTCAGATGAGCAACAAGAGCATGAATTTGAGTTTACCTGATTATTATTATTATTAATATTATTATACGAAGATGATGAATATGGATCCAAGGTGAAGATGTACGGAACGTCTGTATTGTGGATGTTGACGACGTCATCATCTTCTTCTTCATCGGATTTTGGATGTATTGAATTTGTAATATCCGCCATTGATTGAAGGTGCCAAGTTGAAAGAAACCCTAATTTGAATGAGAATGAAGAAAAGGAAATGATAAGAGGAAGACTTGGTGTTATTTTATTATCCTTTGTGAGAAACTCAGGTTAGGTTCGTTATTGTACCGGTATTTGTTGTTATGTTATAACGATTGTGGTTTGACTGACGGGTGAAACTAAACTAAAACGACTTAAGTAAAATTTATATCGAAATGGAGATAAAAAGATATTATATTTGATTGCGTGTGATCGTTATAATGAAGTTGTGTTCGTCTCTCATCGTTGTAAAACCCTGATCTCAGGATCCAACGACTTTTCACAATAAGTGAAGCGCTTGTGGTCGGTGAAGTAGTCTCGTCATTCTAATCACTATTCGTTATATTTTGTAAATCGTAAAGTAAGGTAAACATTCAAGTTTGGTTTAAACTTGATATGGCATCCTCGTCATATATTATTAAACGATAGTTTAGATCACTCGGGGACTACTAGTCAGTCCAATCATCTTCATTTGGCTGGCACATTCTTGAAGAAGCAGTCTCGTCATACTAATCATCATTCATTTTATTTTTGCAAATTGCTGAGAAAGAAAAATTTTAGTCCGATATAGGCCATGTTTGAGGTTTCTTATGTACACCTCACCTCCTTTTGACTTATATAAGGAGTTTTGATTAGTTGCTCTCTTAGGGCAAGTGTAGTAAAAGATTGGGGCTATTTTTTGTTTGAACACCGATCCCCAGGCGATAAGAGAGGGGGGGAGTGTTTTTTGTCGCCGGATTCTTGTTTGATTAATATTATTATTATTATTATATTTTTGTGTGTGTGGTATATGTGTGTGTATTGTTCTACAACACCATTACACCCATAAAATAAAACCCATCATTGACTGATTGGACGTCACATGACACAAAACGCCCCTCCACTACATATGGCCTTACAACTTATCAAAAATCATTTTTCCTTTTTTTAAAACTTTTAACAGTCACATTACCAAAACACATTTTTAAGTTACAAAAGTTAATAAGTTATAACAAAGTAAAAATAAGAAATCCTGGATGCCTCCTTAAACGAGCTTTATTTATTTAAAAAAACCCGGCTCATTACAAACATTTTATTGATCCGAGCTCAAGCACATCACTAAGACCCGTGCTTCTACAACAATTTAACCACCACCACCACCGCCACAGTCTAGTTGCCTGAAAAAACCCCCAAATTATGACGACGGACATGCAACCTCCACCGCCACGTAACCCTAGCTCCACCACTGATCAATCTTCACCGGCAGAAGCTAAGCTTATGCCACCACCACCTCCAATTCAACTTACTCCTCAAAACACACAACCACAGCCACCTACCGACGCTCCAGCCGATTCCGCCGATAATTCGACGTCAATTGAAGATATTATTGTGCCGGAGAGTAAGAAAAACGATTCCGGTAGTCGACAGGCAGTTCCGTACACGATTCCGACGTGGAGTGAGCCTCCGTGTCACGATTATTTTCTCGAAGTGCTGAAAGATGGATCTATTATTGATCAATTGGACGTGTAAGTTATTATTATGTTGAATTAGCTAATTGTTGCCCTAATTGTATTAGCTGCCATGCTAATTTAGGTTGTGAAACTGTAACTTAATGCCGAACCGTGAACCGAAATAATATCAGCTGAAATTAATCGTAACTGAACGAAACAAAACCGAAGGTTAATGTGTCTTCGTTAACTGACTTTAACGGAAACCGAACCTAACTGAACCTTGTTTGTTTATGTTTTTGCAAATTTTATATCTCTGTTTATAGCTTTGAATATTTTAATGTATGCTGTAGTTATCTGTAGCATAGCTCGGAACACCATGACCATGCTTTGAATAGGCATGTTTCAGGTTCGAAACTTCATTGTTGAGCTTGGAACACCATAACCGAACCGTTGACCGAAAAAATATTAGCTGAAGTTAACTGTAACTGAACAAAACCGAAGGTTATGGTTACAGTTAATGTGCCTTCGTTAACTGACATTTAACGGAAATCGAACCTAACTGAATCTTGTTTGTTTATGTTTTTGCAAGTTTTGAATCTATATTCTCATTTAGTTGACTTTATTTTATCTCTCTATTTCCAAATTCGAACATTTAACTGTATGCTGCAAGTCTGAAACTATCTGTAACATAGCTCGGAACCATGACCAAACTTGGAATAGACATATTTTAGGTTCGAAACTTCTTAATTGAGCTTGGAACACCATAACCAAACCAATTTCAAGGTAGGAACCCCATAACATATAGTTGTAGCATACATATAAATGTTTGGTTATGATTAAGCAGTCTTCCATAATCGAACTTAACTGAACTTTGACTCATGTCGCGTCTTTCATGTTCGGTTATGGTTGTATCATACATTTGAATATTAGGTTATGGTTAAGCAGTCATCCTAACCGAACTTAACCTAAACCGAACATTTAAGTTGGAGAATTAACCGAACTTAGCCGTAATTGACCCAAAACCAACCTATAGTTAACCTACCATTTGGTTACGCCTATGGTTAAGCAGTCTTCCATAACCGAGCCAACTTTGCACACCCCTACAATTTGGGGTTAATAGTTTTATTTATGCAACATAGGATACATATTGCTTGCTCTGTGTTTTATTTTGGTAATGTAACTGTTGAATTGTTTATGTTTGTGATCATTCAGGCATGAGAAAGGGGCTTACATGTTTGGGAGAGTGGATCTTTGTGATTTTATCCTTGAGCATCCAACTATTTCTCGGTTTCATGCTGGTAAGCTTCGGTTTCCATTCAGACTGCTTATTTTTTTTGCATGATGTTTCATACTAATTTATAAAAGCATCATGTAAGAAGTTGTTTTGCTTTATAATGATATGAATTGATTCAGATTAGAGTGTATACATACGTGTTCCATACTTATTAAGTTATTAGTTCTGCAATCTGTTGTCATTATACTTTTGTGCCTTTTGATCTTTATTGAGAAATGAATATTATTTTGCTATTGTTTTCCACATTGGGATTTAACTAAGATCACATTTTTTCTCTATGTTAGTTCTCCAGTTCAACAAATCTGGTGGTGCTTTTATATATGATCTTAGTAGCACACATGGTACATTCATAAACAAAAACCAGGTATGCTCTTTCTACTTCGTAAATTAATGTGAAATATGGTTTCTTTAATGGCCCCTTTTTTCAATATTCAGGTGAAGAAGAAGGTGCATGTAGAGCTGCATGTTGGTGATGTCCTTCGATTTGGCCAGTAAGTTTTTACCCTTGTGTGTTAACTTAAAGTTAGTTACATCGTGCCAGTGTGTGTTAGCCTTGTCATTACATCATATTTAAAGTTTGATGCTAAATTCTGATAATAATTCTTTCTTTTGCTTTTTCTTGGGTACAGTTCGACTCGGCTATACATATTTCAAGGACCGTCTGACTTGATGCCTCCAGTAAGTGTTATTAAAAACGTTAACCTTAGCTAATCATATAATATGTTACAAATAAATTACGGTTAGGTTTGGTACAATTCTACGTTTTAGTTCATTTTTTTGTATTTTCGATGACAAAAACCAGTATCATTTTTTTGTTCTTTCGGCCCAATTTTCTAGTCCCATCCATTTCTTGTGTTAGTTTTTTATCAATGGACCAAAATACCTTTTAAAAAACAAAGAAGGTTTTTGTTATCTTTAGATGAATAGTGAGCATTCAAGGCAAGATAATGAATGTTACATAAGTTATATGTAACATATTGAAAGAACAATTTTTGGGCTTTGGATGTTTCAAGATAGTTTTCAAGTTCTAACTCACATAGTTTTTATATTTGGTATTATAGATTTTGGTCTCATTGCGTGCTGGACCTTGAGACTCATTTTTTGGGGGAGAGAACTTGCAAGCCTTCATGGCAGCATTGATAGCAGCGGCTACAAGTGGAGTCTTGGCCTTTATTTTGCTTCCATCACCACCTAGGGAGGCTCTTTCAAATGCTTCTAGGACAACAACGCCAACAATGCACTAAAGTGGTCCATGGGCTTGTCATATTTTTTCAAACTTGGTACATATAAAGTGTACCAAGTTTGGAAAAAAGATAACAAGCTTGTGGTCCACTTTGGTGCATTGCTGGCGCTGCTGTCCTAGAAGCATTTGAAAGAGCCCCCCTAGGTGTTGATGGAAGCAAAATAAAGGCTAAGACTTCCCTTGTAGCCGCTGCTATCAATGCTACCATGAAGGCTGGCAAGTTCCCTCCACCAAACAATGAGTCCCAAGGTCCAGCAAGCAATGAGACCAAAATCTATAACACCATATAAAACTATGTGAGCTAGAACTCGAAAACTATTTTGAAACATCCAAAGCCCAAAAATTGTTCATTTAAGTATATTGAATGCAATTGATTTCTTTGAAAAATTGATATTATATTTACTGTTGGCAAGGAAAAAGACTTGAAGAGTATTAGGAATATGAAGATAGGAGATGAAAGACGTGACATGGAAGCCTCACTTCTAAGAGCAAAAAGGGAAGCATCACTTGCAGATGGTATCTCATGGGGAATGGATGAAGATGCTGTTGAAGAAAACGAGGTTTACTTTGTTTCTGAGTTAAAAGGTTATATAATTTTTGTTTTTGTGTTGGAATCTTAACTGTATTTATCTTAATCGTAGGATGATCTTGATGAAATAACCTGGCAAACATTCAAAGGACAGCTTACAGAAAAGCAAGAAAAAACCCGTGAGAAAGTTTTAAAGAGGCTTGAAAAGGCAAGCCCACTTTTGTAGATTAAACACTTTATTTCAGTCATTTTCAATTATATAGAAATTTCATCATCGTACTCAGTATATCCCACCAATTGCAATGCTATGGTAGGGTCTGAGGAGGGTAAGATGTAGACAGCCTTACCTCTATCCCATAGGGATAGAGAGGCTGCTTCCGGTGAGACCCCCGGCTCAATAGTAGTTTTGAATCAAGCCTTGGACATAAGACACATAACACTCAATCATCGGGACACCGGCTGATTGGTGCATGTGCCCTTGTCTTTCGGCTATCAACGCCACCACATGATGCCTGATTAACCTTCCGCCACTTTTAACGTTATTTTCACGTGATTAGTAAAATAACGTCAAAATTAGTGCAATTTTACTTTTGCCCACCCAAGGGTTCACACATATATACATTATATGTGCGCACCGCAAGCAGGGCGTTCAATTATATAGAAATTTATATTCTTTATTTTTTTTTCCAGATTTCTAATATGAAGAAAGAGATAGATGCTATACGTGCAAAGGACATCTCGCAAGGTGGTTTAACACAAGGGCAACAAACTCAGATTGCGCGTAACGAACAGAGAATGGCCCAGGTACATTTTTTAATCAAATTTACAATTTTGTTGATGCTTTAATGAATTTGATTATTAGGTTGCAGAAGAGCTTGAAAACTTGGAGGAAACTTTAAATGACAGTATTCGTGAAAGTTTAGGTGCACGTGGTGGTAGGGTGCATGGTAAGAAAAAGGGTGCCACCGTAGATGATGAAGATGAATATATGAGGTATTTTGTCGACAATAACTAAATATGTAGTTTCTTACTCAAATCAGTTAATTAAATTAAACTATTTTTCCAGTGATGAAGATGACTTTTATGACCGAACAAAGAAGAAACCTTCTAAACAGAAGGGTGCAGATGGAAAGTCGGTTGAAACAGCTGATTCTCTTATCGAAAAGAAAGACGCGATCAATAAACAAATTGAAGAAAAGCAGAAACTGCTTGTTGAGGAGCAGAACAAAGTGGTCCCCACCAACGATGACGTGGCAGAAACTGGAGACGAACTTGATGCGTTCATGTCTGGACTCTCCTCTCAACTAGGTTTGTATTCTTCTCTTATATATCATATTATCATGGATTCGTTGGGGGTATATAAGTAATTTTTTTCTATTGCAGTGCAAGACAAAACAAAGTCAATCCAGAAGGAATTAGACGAGCTGCATTCAGAACTGGAACGAGTCGTATATTTGCTGAAAATAGCCGATCCTACCGGAGAAGCTTCTAGGAAAAGAGAATCTGTTACTACCGGAGAAGCTTCTGCAAATAGAGAATCTGTTACTACCGGAGAAACTGTTAAACCAGATATTCCGAAAGCGCCAGTTGTGAAGAAGGCGACAGTAGAGAAGGGTAAAAAAGTCCAAAAACAAGCAACTGAAGATGTCACTACTACCACAAAAGCAAGCAAGAAAGAGGAGTCGGTTGAGGTTGTTTTAACAACTGAAACTTCAACCGAACCGAAAGCTGTTGTGTATACTGTTACAAAGCCACAATGGCTCGGGGCAGTTGAAACCAAAGAAACAAAAAAGGATCACGAGACGCCATTAACGGAACCGGAACTGGAACCGGAATCAGATGGGTTTGTAGATTATAAGGACCGAAAAGAGGTTTTGGTGAATAAAGATGATCTTGAAAATGCAGCACCGGGTCTGATTATAAGGAAGAGAAAACAGGTTGAGGAAAAGGATAAGGGTAAACCGGTAATTTCAGAACCGGTTGAGTCGTCAGTTGTAGTAGAAGATGCCGTAGCATTATTGCTGAAGCATACGAGAGGAGTTCAAGCAATCGATGATGAAGAGATAGATAGTGGCGAGGCTGAAAGGGGTAATAACGGAAAGAAAAAGGTGAAAAAGGCGAAGAAGGTTTTGGGACCCGAGAGGCCTTCGTTTTTGGAAAGTGAAACTGATTACGAGGCTTGGGTGCCTCCAAAAGGTAATTATTATTATGGGTTGATGATATTAAAGTTTGGTTATATGTTGTGTGGTTTTGTTTAATTTTGTGATTTTTGTTGACTCAGGTCAATCGGGTGATGGCCGAACATCGTTGAATGATCGTTTGGGATACTAAGCGAAGATGGTCAACCAGTGTGTCATTTGGTAGGACACAGGAAGAATAGACAAATGACACTTAGAGGCTAAACTATAATATGATCTCTTATCATTTATTATGTATTAATTACCTTATATACACTTTTAACCTTTTTTTTGAAAGAAAAAAAAATTACAAACAAGGCTCATGTAGTACACCAATGCCAAAAGATGTTAAACTTAAAAACACACGGTGCTCGTTAAGGGTGACAAAGCTTAGACGAAAATGACATGGTGGTTGGACCCAACAAGTATAAAACTTTTCATAAACCGTGGTGACCAAACTCAGAATTTTTCAAACGAAAATATTACATGTACAAATTATATATGAATTAAATGTATATATGTAAGAAATAGAAGGGTGCCCGCGCGATGCAGCGGGTATTTGAATATAGACTTTGGTAATCACACAACAATTATGGAAGTTCATAGTTCGGTTTGAAACCTTACAACCGTTAAATCGGTCATCGGTTAGGTTAACGATTGGTTTTTTTAACTTTCGGTTTCAATTTTCTACAGTTTAGTTACTATTTTCGATGACAAATAATCGTTACTAACAGTTTGGCTGGCATGTTTAACTTAAACCATCAAAACCGGTCTTAAACACTCATACGTAACATGTTGATTTTTTTTAATTGAAAAAAACTCCAACAATATGATACTCAAATTAAATAGAATAAAATGCTCGTTTTTATGGTGCAGCATTTTCTAAAAAATATTAACGTACGAAAAAGTTATGTCGATTTAAAAATCGCGGGAGGAAGTTGGTTTAAAATTAAAATAATTAGTAATAAATGATTAGAGATGAGAGAGTGAAGTTGTAAGTATTCGTTCATTTAATGAATTGAAATATATTAAGGGTAAAAAATTGTAAATATATTAAACTAGAGGTTTACTCGGCGTGTTGTGCCGGGCAGATCGGTAAAACCCGGTGGTGGTAAAATCTAAGTGTTGTCGGTTCCAAGCGTTGAGGCGGTAAGTCGACGTGAATTCGGTCGGCTTCGGTTACGTGCGCTACCGAAACTAAAACCAAAAATAAAACAAAAAAAAAATTTGAGGTGGACCAATGGGGTGATGTCGGTCGGTAAAACTTTAGCGTTGGTAAAACCCGACTATTGTCTATCCCGGGCGTTGAGTCTACGAAAATTCAACTGGTTTCTGTCACGTACGGTACCGAAACAAAAAAAACAAAAATTAGCATTCGGTTGGTTTTTTTTATGGTACTGAAACTAAAACACACGCGACAACTCCACACAGCCATTTTTCTTATACAACAATAGTTATTCCTGCAGAAACTAAGCTTACGCCACCTCCAATATCAGTTCACTATGGTTCATGTATTAGTTTTTAAGCTTTGATTACAGTATTTTGAATTAGCTAATTGTTGCCCTAATTAATCTATTATTGTAATTTAGGTTCAGAAACTGTTATTTAGTGCCGAACCACCCTTGACCGAAGCTGAAATTAACCGTAACCAACCCAAGGTTATGGTTACGGTTAATGTGTCTTCGTTAACTGAAACTGAACCGAATCTTGTTTGTTTATGTTTTTTCAAATTTTCATCTTTTTTACATCTATATTTTCAACTTCAAACATTTAAAAGTATGCTGCTAACCGAACCTACACACCCTTACAATTTGGGGTTAATACTATGCAACACAGTGCTTTACAATTTGTGATTGTATCCAACTATTTCTCGCTTTCATGTTGGTAAGCTTCGGTTTTCATTCAGACAGGTTATGTTCGGTTTTTTCACCGCCACCACGAGCGACACCGCCGCTCTTTTCATCCACCTTGTCCTTCGCCTCAACCGGTTCCTTTTTATCCGCTTCAACCGGAAGCGGTTCTTTTTTATCGCCCGCGGTTGTTACCGCCTTTTCCCGGGCAGCGTTAACAACACCGCCCCCATTGGGCTCCACTCCACTCTCACCTCCATGTTTGACCCGGGCCACTACTTCAACTTCAACGTCCTTCTCAGCCTTAATGACCACCACGTTAGGTGGTTGTTCTTTTTTATCACGTTTAACCGACTCATAGAAGGCCAAGACCCGCTAGCCAAAATGACGACGTCCCGGGCGGTTTTGAACCAGCCCCTTCCACCGTCTCCGCCACCACCGCCTTCACCACCACCCTCTCCACCACTACCACCGCCTTCACCACCACCACCACCACCTCCCTCTCCACCACCACCACCTTCACCACCACCACCGCCTTCACCACCACCACTCTTCCTTCCTTCTTGTTGTAACCACCTAAATAAAAATAAAGTAGATCTAGGAAAGTCATCGATGTGATTCCTCCGAAGAGGTTTGCTAAAGTCACCGATGAGAATGGCAGGGCCCTCTTTGAGGCATGGCGAGGTAGTCGACGGTTACAAGCCCAACACCCCGCTAGGCCCGAAATTTTTTTTTTTTTCAAAAATAATTATATGTATTTTTATTAAAAAAAAATATATGTATAATCAATATTTGAACACAATTATATAACCACTAGCTTGGTTTAGTGGTAAGTAATCTAACCAAAATGTTGTGGATTCTAATCTTATTTAAGACAATTTTAAGCTTATTTTTATACAAATTTTTTTACACACCTCATATCATAATCAAGTAAGCCAATTTAAAATTAAATTGTTTAAACCCAACAAAATGTTTCTTTTACTTTAAGACCTGAAAATTTTTTTGCCTTTGGCCCAAAAAAATTTTCGGCTTCTCGGAGCCGGCCCGGAGAATGGTGGTGATTGTGGCTGAATAGGCCTATGAAAATACCAGTTTTCATTCCCACAACCTTCACGCCACTCTAATGGAGAGTCAGGTGAAGTGGTGGCATGAAGGCTGTGAGAAAGAAAAGTGGTGGAAATGGAGATGAAAACTGGTATTTCCACGGTCCTAGCCACAATCACCACCATTCTCATCGGTGACTTTGGCAAACCTCTTCGGAGGAATCACATCGATGACTTTACTAGATCTACTTTATCTTTATTTAGGTGGTTACAACAAGAAGGAATGAAGAGTGTGTATATATACACATAATTAGGGTTTGCCACTTAACTGGGCTAGAGGCTATTCACTAAATGGGCCGGCATATATGTGTTAAATTGTAAGGATATCATATACCAATCACTTTCAAATACAATAAAGTTTATATTTAGTTTCTTGGGTTTTTTTATCAAGGATTGCTTCGGTTTTAACCGGACGTTAGAGTTTCTTCTCATCCAACTCCTCGCGAATAAATTATTTCAAATTCAACATTTTTAATTCAATTCATATAGAAAATAATTTGAATTCAGTTTAATAATTAATATACTGAATCATGGATTTCATTTAATCTAGATCAAATATATCATTAATTTGTATATCTTTTTTTTTATCGATAACTAAATCTAAATATATAAAATAACTATTTTTTTCTTTTATTTATCTATTTTAGAATGTTTTATAATGTTAAAACAAATCTTTCTTTTGTTTTACTCTTTATCGTATTGGATTCCCAATGTTAGCAATCCAAGAAAATAAAAGATTTCGCTGGCGAATATTTACTCTTTCCATTTCTATTTCGGTTCTCTTATTAGTTCATAATTTTTCAGAATAGATGAATTGGTCTCTGGCCGGTTCCGCCATTCCGATCAATGAATCATTCGAATTCTTTTTCACTAAAATCTTTTGAATTCACAGGTTCCATCGTTCTCATCGCTTCCTAATTAATGGTTAAGTCTGAATTCTACAACAGAGCTATTAGTTTTTGAGTCAATATTCTTAGCCTTTATTGGCTCGAAGCTCTTTATTTTTTGTTCGCTGAGCATATACATTTAATGATGAATCCGTATTGATGTTTTATTACGCGGATTTTTTTCTGAGATGACTCATAGACCTTACATACTGGAATTCTATATCTCTATTATCAATATTCTTTATTTTTTTTCTTTCTTTCTCTCATCCTTCCATTAATCTATTCCCTTTCTTTTTTATTTCGATTGATAGCTTAGAAATTTTTTTAATAAAAAAGATTTCAGTTGCTATAACAATATGACCAATATATCATATTTTGACTGGTTCTTTGGATCCAGATAATACAAAGTGATGAGTTGGTTATTACTTCTATAGTTGTGGAACTTAAATTTGATTGTTAGAAGTTAAAATTTGGTAAATAGATCATCTGGTACAAATTAACTACGTTTAGATCAAATTTGTTACAGGTAAAAAGGGGTAATCTGAATATTTTTAAAAAAATAAGAATGCAAATAGAGTTATCATCAAAATTGTTACGGGTTTTAAGTTTTGACTTGAAAATGTAAAAACAAGAAAGTTAGAATTTTAAATATGATTGGGTTTCAAATTTATTTTTAAGGACATTTAGGAAATGATCAGAAGATTCGGGATTTTGCATATTGAGTATTTTTCCCATGACTATTAAAATTTAAGAAAATGACAAACACTTCCGGCATATCACATCTAGGTCTATCAATGCTTCTAACTTTTATCAAATTATAAAAATTTGTGTCAGCATTGACTTTTACTTGAATAGGGATCAGAATGTTGCATATGAAACATGTCATACAAAATTATGCTCAAGTGAAGCAAAACACTCACAAAATTAAATGGGTTGTGAATTTTTTTTTGTCAATTGGCAAAGTCGAAAAGCTCTTCAAACTTATCAAAATCTTTTTCATGGTGTAGCTCAAAACTAATATTATACGAGAAGTATTCTCCGAAATTGGTCCATAACAAAATTTCTTGTAATTAAACATATATGATACTGATAATAAACTTTCAATAGATGGAGTGTTATTGGGTATGTTTTTGCACATACATTATTTTTTTTATTCAGTTCATTATTTTTTGAAAAAAATCCTTTTATGATATAAATAATATCAATTTATGTATAATGATACATGCATAAATATAATACATTTTTCTATATACATTATGTATTGTTTTATTTGTAACTTAATTATTTAAATCATCCCGTGTGTCACACGAACTCTAAAGCTAGTTATATATATAACAACCAACCACTTCGTGTCGCGCCCTTATTGGCCACTTGGTGGCACCTTATTGATTTAAGTCATTTTTTTTGTGCTGGCCCGTAACATACGTAACGAAAATTGACCAAAATATATTTTTATCTTTTTATATAAACTAAGTCTACGCAATTTTGTTTTTCTAGTTTGGGTACCGTAACAAATGTGACGGAAACCGACCGAATTCGCGTAGACACACTATGTTTTGTTCTAATTCCAGTACCATAACTAACGTAGCAAAAAACAATCGAATATTAATTTACTTTTTTTCGGTTTTTATTATTTTAGTTCCGGCACGGTAACAAACGTGACCAAATCTGCATAGACTCGCCGCCTTAACGTCCGGGATCAACAACGGTCGGTCTTACCAACGCTCAAGTTTTACCAAACGATGGTAACCCATTGGTCCACCATAATTTTATTTTATTTATTTGGTTTAGTTCCGGTGCAATAACACACATAATCGAAACTGACCGAATTCACATTTAATTACCGTCTCAACACTTAGTATTTAACTGACTGTTTGGTTTATTATTATGATTTCAAATGTTGGCCGCCAAAACAACATTCTCCCACATATACCAACAATGCTCACATCACAAAACCTTAAATCCTGGAAAACAAGCTCATGCTCACATGATCATATCCGGATTCCAACCCACCATCTTTGTAACCAATTGCTTAATCCAAATGTACATTAAATGTTCCCAAATGCAGTATGCCCACCAAGTGTTCGAGAAAATGCCTCAACGAGACACCGTGTCTTACAACTCCATGGTTTTCGGGTACGCTGCGACCGGGCAAATGGGCATTTCCCAGAAAGTGTTTGATTCAATGCCTGAGAGAGATGTAGTTTCTTGGAACTCATTGATTTCAGGGTACTTGCAGAATGGGAGTTATGCGAAGTCGGTTGAGGTTTTTTTGCGGGTTCGAAGAGCGGGTGTCGGGTTGGATGCGACTACGTTCGCTGTCGTTTTGAAGGCGTGCTTGGGGGTAGATGATTATGGGTTAGGAGTTCAGCTTCATGGGCTTCTTGTTCGAACGGGATTGGTTTATGATGTTGTTGCGGGTAGTGCAACCGTAGATATGTATGCAAAATGCAAGAAACTTAAAAAAGCCGTAAACTTTTTCGACGAAATGCCTGTCAAAAACTGGGTGTCGTGGAGCGCGTTGATAGCCGGTTGTGTTCAAAACGACGAGTTTTTATCCGGTTTTAAACTATTCAAGAATATGCAAAAACAAGGTTTAGGAGTTAGTCAATCAACGTACGCGAGTCTTTTTCGGTCATGTGCAGGGTTGAACGCGTTAACCTTTGGTTCTCAGTTACACGGGCATTCGCTAAAGATGAATTTCGGGTCCGATTTAATAGTAGGAACCGCAACTTTGGATATGTATGCGAAATGCGACCGGTTAAGTGAAGCTAAAAAGCTATTTTGCACGTTATCAATTCGTAATCTGCAGTCGTACAACGCGATTATAATAGGCTGCGCGCGTGTCGGTCATGGGTTTGAAGCTTTGCAGCTGTTTCGTAACCTTTTGAGCACCAATCTTGGTTTTGACGAGATTAGTTTATCGGGCGCGTTTAGTGCGTGTGCGGTGGTTAAATCGTTCGACTTTGGAGTGGGGTTACACGGGTTGACGGTCAAGAGTATGTTGATGTCAAACGTGTGTGTCGGAAACGCGATACTTGATATGTATGGAAAATGTGGAGCTTTGGGTGATGCTCGACGCGTATTTGACGAAATGCCGATAAGAGACGCGGTTTCTTGGAATGCAATTATCGCTGCGTATGAGCAAAACGGTAATGTAGATGAAACACTAGAACTTCTAGTTCTAATGCTAAGTTCGGGTCTAGAACCCGATGAGTTCACTTTTGGTAGCGTGTTGAAAGCGTGTGCGGGTTTGAAATCTTTAAACTATGGGATGGAGATTCATGGTAGGATTATAAAATCTGGGTCGGGTTTTGAAGCTTTCGTTGGAAGCGCGCTGGTAGATATGTATTGCAAGTGTTCGAATATTGGCGATGCGAAAAAGCTTCATGAAAGGTTAAATGATCAAACGATGGTGTCGTGGAACGCGATCATTTCGGGGTTTTCGGATCACGAACAAAGTGAAGAAGCTCAAAAGTTTTTTCATAATATGTTAACCTCCGGGTGTTTAACTAAACCTGATAATTTCACGTTTGCAACGGTTCTCGACACGTGTGCGAATCTCGCAACCTTAAGTTTAGGAAGACAGATACACGGTCAAATTATTAAACAAGAAATGCAAACTGATGTGTTTATTTGCAGCACTTTAGTTGACATGTATTCGAAATGCGGTAATATGCACGATGCACGATTAATGTTTGATAAATCGAATGATAAAGATTTCGTCACATGGAACGCGATGATTTGTGGATATGCGAACCACGGGCTTGGAACCGAGGCCGTGAGTATATTCGAGTCCATGAAATTACACAATGTGAAACCGAACCATGCGACTTTCGTGTCGGTTTTAAGAGCGTGTGCGCATATAGGACACGTGGAACTCGGGTTACAATACTTTAACTCAATGTCCAGTGAATACAAACTAAGCCCGCAACTAGAACATTACTCGTGCATGGTGGATATATTAGGTCGGTCGGGTCAAGTTAACAAGGCGTTAAAGTTTATTAATGACATGCCGATTGAGCCCGATGATGTTATATGGAGAACATTACTTGGTATATGCAAGTTACAAAAAAATGTAGAGGTGGCTGAGACGGCTGCGAGTCGGCTTATACAGTGGGACCCGCAGGATTCGAGCGTGTATGTGCTTTTAGCGAATATTTATGCTGATGCTGGCATGTGGGAAAACATGTCGAAGATTAGGAGGACAATGAGATATGTTGGGTTGAAGAAAGAACCCGGTTGTAGTTGGATTGAGGTGCAGTCTGAGGTGCATATGTTTGTGATCGCGGATAAAGCGCATCCGAGATGCAATGAGATTTATGACATGTTGGATGAGTTAGTAAGTGAGATGATATGGTCTGGGACTGTGGATTATGCTGATAATATATTTGATTACAAAGTTGAAGTTATTTGTTAACATTAATCTGTGTACAAAAGCAGCCTGCAACATTTTTGTGTAATCCAGAAAATAAAGTCATGTATGTGTTTTACTTTAGTTGAAAACTATAGAAACGAATATGTCTATAGATATGTCTGGATAATACCGATGCTGATACCTACGTTGTTCTGTTGGTATTGGTTTGGTTCTTCACATAGTTATTAATAGCGCTAGGCGCACTCAAGGCGCATAGGTCTCTCCTAGGGCCTAGGCGCAAAGCGCAAAAAAAGCGAGGGCATGATAAAAAAAACGCACTTAAATGAAAAAGTTTAAAAGTATGTTATGTATTAGAAAAATAATACTCTTATTCGATTATAAAAAGCAAAAGCTATTATGTAATACGTGTAAAAATTAAACAATAAGTTAAATTTTAAAAATATAGAGATTAAAAAGCTAAAAAGATTCATTAAAACTTCAAACATCATTTTAATAGTCCAATTATAAATGGTTTTAAAATAAAAAATTATTTGATATAACCTGTCATTTATAAAAAAGAAACATGTGGTTACTGTAGCAAGCTAGCAACAGAGCTGCAAAAAGTACACAACTACAATATACTTACTTTAAATATAAAACAAAATAAACTTGTATGATGATAAACGAGGATGATGTATGATGATAACAAATTTTAACAGTCGAATGCCTATAAAGACTAAACTTATCAACTAGGATCCGGTTCCTATGTATAGTGTCCAGTATAAAGAAAAAACATATTGTGAAATCCTATCGCTAGAGAATGTTTGAAAAATAAATAGAATGTTATAAATATATAATATTGTGGTTATCAATACCTAATATAGATTAGGCTTTTTCACCAAATTATCTTCTCTTATATATACATCTCATTGTACCCTATTGTAAGATACATCTTATTAATGAAATCTCTCCCTTCCTCCTTGCATGTCTATCTCTTATTGTTTAGCTATTAGGCTTGTTTTACAACATGTTATCAGCACGAGGTGCTTTTGAAGTTTGATTGCATTATCATAAGGTAAGTTAACTTTTCGTATACTTTATAATCTCCAACATGATTCATATCGTAACTCATATAATTTTGGGTTGTGTTATATTTTTTTTTATTCTTCTCTTATAATATCTTTCAAAGCAAACATAGTGTAATCGATACAATATTGGTTGCGACGTAGACTTGTTTTACTCCCAAATCTTCAAAAAGTAGTCACTGTTATGATTCACGTATTGTTGGGTTAAATCCATATTTATAGTTTTGATTCCACAAATCAAACTTGCGGTGGGAAACCTTGTGGTTAAATATTGGACTTTTAATAATCTAATTTAAACCACAAATCTTCTATGCTATTAAGACAATAATTTAGATTTTATGTTATTTTTTTTAGGCTTAATTTATTTTTATATTTCATAGAAACATCTAAACGATTTACAATGAAGTGGCAGGTAAGCGGGCAACAAGCTGCGCCGCAACCCCCTTTTGGATAGCAAACCCAATCCGACTAAAAACAAAGTTTTGATTCTTATGGGCTGATACGTTACTATACACAACTTTCTGAACCCTATTCAAAAGGTCCACGGCATCCGGAGCTAAGAAATCAAAAGTGTCAAAGGCGAAGGGGATAAACACGTGTTGATTCTCCAAACAAGCTCTCTCGTGTTTAGCAACCTTGCCCGATGCCGCCTTCAATGCCTGGCCTGCTACAAATCCAGTGTCCCTAATCTCAACAAGAGGGGACACTCATGTGAGGTTGACACAAGCGTGTTTTCCCCCTACCCACCCTAAACAAGTATATCGGTCGGTCGTAATGTAGATCTTCCTTCTTGAGGATCCGTAAGAAAGTTTACGGGGGCTTCCTTTTTAGCCGAAATTCCGGCTCGTTTAAGAACATCGCATAGAACATCCCTCACCAAATCATGCATGTACTTAAACCCAGGCAACTCTTTGCAGTGAACCACATGCTCGCCAAAAGAATCCAAACAAACCTTACGGCAAACCGGGCACGACTCATCTACCGGAAACAAAGGGATCATTAACCGATACTTCAGGATGGCCCGGTACTCCAAAGCCGACATATGTTGGCCCAATCCTTCAATAGGGAGAACACTTAAGAAATCTTGAGCCCGAGGAGCCCGAAGACACTCAAACACCGTTTTCTGACGAGGGGATAAATTAAACTTCATTTCCAAACTCTTGATGATTCCACTATAAAGGGCACTCGCCAAAGCATGTTGGGCTTTAGGGGGGCGGTGTCTTTATTAGAGAAACCGCTAATGTCAAAATCGGGAAGTGAAATGTGCAACCGATCTATCGCACTCCCATAATCGGAGTCAAACCCTTCAATACCACAACCTCGAAGAATGTGGTCTTGTAATTCCCAAGATTGCGCCCTCGAGGCCACAAACGCATAAGTAGAAACGTCTGAAGCTGAACATAAACCCAAACCTCCAAAACGAGTCGGAAGTGATGCCAACCTCCATTGAAAATCTCCAAAGAAGGGACCACCACAAACAAAGAAAAGGAACCAGGTTATTTCAATGTTTTTTTTAACCCACCGACTGGCATGACTATCGAGTTTTTAGCCGTAATAATTTGAGGATTTAGTTTTGGAGTTTTTGAAACAAAAATTTTACTTTATTCTTTCGGTAAAGGAATGACTATTTGTAATATCCATCAAAAACATTGTAACTAAACTATTTTATGTAAGTTTACAAATTTAAAAAAGATCTTACAGTTTATATTTGAATTATGTGCCTGCCTATTATTTCGTTGTGCGGGCAAAGAACGGCTTTAAAAATTTAATATACTTAATAAAATAGTAATAGTTCTATAATTATTGTCTACGGGTTCATCATGTGCAGTAAAAAAAAAATTCTTTGTTTATAGTAATAAATTATTTGGTTATAGGATCAATTTGTATGCTTTGTGCTATATATAATTGATAAAGACATATATGAATTTTACTATGTTTATACTAGGATAAATTTTAAAAAATCTTTAGGATTTGATTTTATATTTTCTTTTATCAGTAATAATTATACGATTATTGAAAGAGGAATCAAGTCATAAAATATAATTTGACTATTAATCCAAATTATAACGTAAATTTTTAGAGTTGATTTGCACAGAATATCTAAATGAATATTTCTATTGTTATACAATATACACCATACTTTTAATGTGTAAGTAAATTATTTTTTTATAATTTTATGTGGCAACTTAAACAAAACATCTTTTGAGTACTAGTGGAAAACTGGAAACTATAACAACGTTAATTGTCGTTTAGATTTGAGTGGAAACTATAGCAATTTTGTTTATATTTGAAGTTGGTGTCAAAATTTATATATCTATATTTGTATATAAGATATATTTGTGATTGATGATACCCTAATATGTTGATACATAAGTTATATATATTTTCCCGTAAGTAATGATAACATTTTATTTCGTTAACTTTTAGCATAATGTTATAACGTCATGTATTGTATAATTTTACCGTATGATATATATATATATATATATATATATATATATATATATATATATATATATTATGCTATTATTTATAATAGAACAAATAAACCAAATGTATGGTTCATTATCACTGTCATGAAAGAGTATAAATATGTTCAAATATGAGCCTTGAAGTGTCATATTCCCTAAATCTCATAATTGAAGGTTATATAATATTAGCATGATAAATCTTACATGACTCATTCATGTATTACTTCTCAATATTTGTTATATGAAGAGAATATTAGTTATGAGGAAAAACTGGACAAGACCATTTTCATTTGTAAAACCTAAAATATGTTCACGAAGTAGCATATCATTAAAGTGTATGAAATGTGTCATGACCGAGAAAGTTATGAATAAACCATGGAAACTGTTTGGTTTTATACCATTCCTGAAGTGAATTTGACAACGTATAGATCATTGCAATCATGGACATAATTGAGAAAATTGTGGTTTGGTTTTATACCATTCCTGAAGTGAATTTGACAACGTATTGATCATTGCAATCATGGACATAATTGAGAAAATTGTAATGGTGATTATATTAATAATGAGATCAATCATCAAATTATAATGATGCCCATGCTAATAATGAGATCGACCACCACATGTGGCAAAGAGATTGATCATATATGAGACAAAAATATGGAAATCAAAATGTGAAATCATAAGATCGCTTGAAACGATAATGCAATGTTCTCTCATATTTATAGTTTTGTATTAAAGAAGTATAATACATATACGATCATAAACATGAAGTTTATGGATCATGATTATTTAATGGCATGACCGGTTAGACCACACCAAGTCAATGATGATGTGAAATTTATTGAGAAACCAAAAGATTCTTTATAATAATTATACATGTAATATTGCTCTCAAGGGAAATCATTTATTTACCAACCGAAAGAGGGTGTGAATCCCTAGATGTTATGGAATTGAGAAAATGATACACATATCCTAACATGATACCATTTAGTGTTTTGAAAATCGATGCATCGTCTAAATGGTTATCAAGATCACAACTTCATGTTTGCATTATCTATGGCTTAGCTAATAAGATAGCAAGCATATTATTCCAACTTGGTATACTTACATTTGGTTATAATAATGAATTTGATTCTCAAGTTAATAATGATCATTGGAATAAGTGTTGAACTTTATAACTTAAAGACAATTACTCAGCGTCTGTAATTGGTTGCAAAGGCAATTATCACGAGAGCAAATGATCATGTTTGTATATGAGTACATATGATTTTACATGTCTTTAAACCAATTCACATCAAGCCAACAAGTTATGATACTTCCTCCCCATTGCAATTGGTTTTTTGTCAGTAACCATTTATTTCTCATCTAATATTTCGTATGCGTTATATATTGAAATTAATCCACCACAAGACACAAAGATGAGATCACAAGGAAGTTGGGAATTTATGTCGGTATTAAATATCGTATATGATTAAATACTTAGAGCCATTAATGAGATATTTGTTTGTGGCTCATTGGTCTTCACTTTAGTGAATCAATGTTCCCAACATCAGGGGGAGATATAAAGCAGTTGGAAAACGAAATTAATTAAAATGAATTAGGATTGATCCTCAAACTAAATTATATGAACTAAAAGTTCAAAGGATGATTCATTTGAAAAGATTATTGAATCAATTACCAGACAAGTTCACTGACATAAATTGAGTGACTAATTAAGTCAAATAAATCAACTGCTTATGCTCCGATTAACATTAGTGTCCAAGAAGGACGATCACATATTAATGATGAGTCTATGGCACGTATAACACGTGGTAGACCATTCGATTCTAAAGTTAAATTTTTCCTCGCAAATTGGAGCAAGTAATCAAAGTGGTCAAGTCGAGGTACGGTAAAGGGTCTCTTCAAGAGATATTAGAAGAACCTCAGGTACCTGAAAATAAAGAGCTATTAATAAATTGATTGTATCATGTCAACAAGATATATGGAATCGAAATAAAATCGACGTCGTTATAATTTTGTATATAATATAGCGCTTGAATTGATGAGGATCAAGATTTAAGATCTGCCTGTGAATGAAAACATATAAACTATTGGCCAAAATTGAAAGACGCGAGTAAGACATAGTTAAATTCTCAATTATGACGGAAAGTTTCGGACCAGCAGTCCATACCACTGAATATATGTGTTGATAGAAACGGGTCTTTTATGTGAATCGTGTAAAATTATCAAATCAAGTTATATAAGGAAAAATTGATGGCACAAGAATTTTTGCGAAGACCTATGATTAATTATGAGGAGACACATTCTCCAATAGTGGAAGTAATGAATTTCCGATAACTAAACAGTCTGGTAATATAAAGAGAGAATTGATACGTGTCCAATATTATTCAGTTGATATTGAGTGTTTACAAGAAAAACTATGAAGGATTTGAATTATCAAATCATGTAAAGTAAGTTCGCGAGAACATAATGATTGTTGTGTATAGAGTCATATGAATACTTTACGAGTATTGAATATGTTGAAACATAAATGGAACTCCTGAAGAGTTTCCTAAGGTAACTGAATACTTGAAAAATTAATTGATTATGTGCAACAATAAGCATACACATAGAAGAGAATGTACGTGATGAGTACAATATCTCAATAAACAAATACAATATGGATTTTTGATATTTGATATAAAATGATGTGTCAATGAGCAAGTTTATGCAACAAAAATTCTGAAAAAGTGAACGCGTATGCATAATTTGTCAAGTTGAAAAGAAGTCCATGATGGATTGGTGAATGCATGGATTTATGCTTATTACGTATGAACTAAATTATTCGGATTGAGCTTGGCACAAATCAAGAGATATTTTGATAAAGAGGGAGATAAGTTGAATATAGTTAGTCATACTTTTATCAAAATTTCACTCTTAAAAGGTCATTACAATCACAGTTTACAATGATGTACATATCACCAAGAGAAACTTATGAGTTTTAAAGAGAAAATTCTTTTTGAAAAACCTTGACATAGTGTGATTATTGTTTGACTTATAGTTCGAGTAGATGTGTAATTATATGCTTATAAATCCATCAAAGTGCATCTAGAAAATGTTGAGATATTTTACTATGGACAAGTTTAATCATATTTAGCATGTTAAATGATGTCTAACAATGACTCTATATCATTGTCTATCTGAATATGAATATTATTGGTTCAGAAATACCATAATTAAATGCATATGTGCATTATGTCGTACTCTTAGCTATATATTATTATTATTTTCTTTATTTATATTTATCGGCATGTGTATAGCTAGGAGACATCATAATGGGTTAAAATATATATTGCCAGGTATGAAAGATATTTACTTATATTTTACTAACCCATCAAAACAAGTTTGGCTAGTATTGTCGATGCAGAAAAACACAACAGGGTTATCAATACAGTGGTATATGTTTACCAGATGAAGCAATAGAAGTTTCAAGTGAAGATAATACAACATTATTCAACTTGAGGATTCAAATGTCAAGGGACGAAGACACAAATGATTTACTGCAAAAGTTTTGGGCAACTTTCACAGAAGATCGATATTTACCATTTTAACGGATATATAAATCAGGGGGAGACAATACGCGCTGCACTCTTTTTCCCTTAGCTATGGTTTTTGTCCCAGTGGGTTTTCCGAGCAAGGTTTTTAATGAGGCGACATCTCCAAGCGTATTATGTTGATAACCAAGGGGGAGTGTTATAAATATATAATATTGTGGTTATCAATACCTAATATAGATTAAGCTTTTTCTCCAAGTTATCTTCTCTTATATATACATCTCATTGTACCCTATTGTAAGATACATCTTATTAATGAAATCTCTCCCTTCCTCCTTGCATGTCCATCTCTTATTGTTTAGCTAGTAGGCTTGTTTTACAACATAGAAACTTTTATCGTATAAAAGGTGCTAACTTTTTTCTAGCAATTTTCTTTTACCAAAATGCATGCAAGTTGATATTCAAAAGAGGGTTGCGACGCAGTTTGTTGTCCGTTTGTCTGCCAATTTATTGTAATCGTTTTATAATAATTATTATTATAATGTAACAATTAAAATAGTTGATATTTTAAAGATAAATGTAAATATTTAATTTTTGTGTTTTAATATTAGTCGTTATAAAACTTACTTGCACATGTAAAAGTTATGAGATGGGTACCATATGAACACAAACTTTGTTTCACCTACAACTCCACAAAATAAGTATTTCTCTTCTTTTACTTGACCATTATTTTAACAAACTAAATCTATCCTAGCAGCGGGAAGGGATCTTCAGGATCAGGCTTCAGGGCCACTTCCACTTGGACCAGCACCGTCAGTAGAGCGTGGCAGTTCAAGGAAAGCCTTAAGGATAGCTAGCCCATCATCAGCAGCAGCAACTTCATTCACCTTCTCCACTACCGGATGCGGGAAGGCGGCGTACTGATTCACTGCTTGGTCGTAAACAGCTTCAGTATCAACATTGTACAAAGGGAAGTTGGAAGGCGGGACGCCTTTCTCAACGAACCCTAGACCAAGCAGGAAGCCGACCCTTTCCCCATCCTCGTGAGAAGCGTTGAGGGCTGCGCTCATAGCATCGTCATACGACGTCTCAGCAAAGACTCGATGCACAACCTACAAAAGAAAATATACAAGTGTCAAAACCTTTTCTATTTACAAAGAAAAGCGTAAAGACAAGAAAAGCTTACCTGAGACAACGCTTCTCGAAGAAGCCATTCCTTGGCAACCAGAGCTTCTTGGAGGGCAGCTTGAGCTTCGTTACGGGCGCGTTCGGCTTCACTCTTGTTGAGGTTGGCAAGCAACACTTCTTTAGCCGCAGCCTCTTCGACGCCCTTTAGCTTCCGCTCAGTATGGTCAAGCACCCCCCTCTGGTCTAAGATCTCCTGGAGCTTTTTTGCGTCTTCCATCGCCAAGGCATCATGAGCCTGCTGGAGAGCCTCTAATTTGGCTTTAAGCTCTTCATTCTCCACGCGTAGAGGCTCAGCAACAGCTTCAGCCTTGGTGGCCCTCTCGGTTGCGTTCCTCGCAGTTTCCTTAGCCAGCCGAAGCTGTTCATTAACAGCTTGGGCAGCCTTGGAACGGGCCTCGAGTCGAGCCTGAACTTCAACCTCGAGGGCCTTGAAGGCCTTCTCCTTTTCCACAGCAGCTGCGGAAAGCCTTTGGTTCTCCTACCGGACAGCCCGCGCCTGAGCCACTTCTTTAAGGCGAGCTGCTTTTAACTTGTCGTTTTCACGACAAAGCAGCTCGACGCGCGGCTGCATCCGGGCCAGGAGAACCCGAAGCTCATTGGTTAGCCTACCCTCCTGGTAGCTAGCCATGGCTTCCCCCAACGCACCACTGGGAGCAGCGTGACGAGCCCATTCCACGCACTCCACAGGGGTGCGAAGGGTTGTTCCTCGGCGAATGTTCCATCGTGGAACATACACTTCATTGGAATCCGACACTGCAAAAAACACAAAGCAGTTAGGAAAAGATGATAAAGAAAAAATATATATAAAATAGGCCAAAAGAACCCTACGCACCTGTAGGGTCAATAACAGGCCGATAGCCGCCGAACCCATCACCTGAACCCAACGGAAATCCATCCAAGAGGTCAGGCAGATGGGAAGGTGGCAGAGATTGGCGAGAAGCCCCATGCGTACCTGATGGGTCGGCCGTCGTTGCCGATGGCGGGGGCATGGTAGCAGCCGTCGCGGTCGCCGCCGCGGTCGCCGCCACGGTCGCCGCAGCAATAGTAACCGCCGGCTCGGTGAAGGATGCTGTAAAAATAGCACTCACAGCCGGCGGTGACGTCATCTCAGCTGGAACAGTCGGCTCAAAGGAGTGAGCAACTGAACCAGCGGAAGCAGGCGCAGGCGCCTGGGTCGACGCCTCAGGTAGGCTGACCAAGCCTACCGTCATTGGCGGAGAGGTACTCCTCTGCGCTCCACCCTGGAATGCGTCAACATCCACGCCTGCGTAAAGAAGAAAAGTGTTAATGATATTAAGCTATGAAGTAAAAAGACGAAGTTTGTACTTACGGGTTTTCTTGAGCCTAAAGGTACGGAGAGGCGGGGACGAACCCGATGGAGCCGGCCTCTTTGCGCCGGTCACCGTCGTCTTCTTTGGCTCTCCGGAGGTGACAGTCGCAACCTCCGGAGCGGTGGTCTTATCACCACCGGGATTCCCCGCCACCTCTTCGCTCTCGGTCTCCGAATCAGACCGAGGCGCTGGATCGGCAGTGGAGGCCTTCTCCTTCCCCTTCCCGCCGGCAGCCTTCTTCTTCCGCACCAACGGAGGACCATCTGCGGATTCCTCATCAGAGCATACGATTAAAGGAATTCCAGTAGAGGTTTCAACATTGAGGGGTCGAGGGTCGAATAGCGCCTTACCTGGCCGACGGGCGCTAAGGATCTCATGGCCTAGCGGATAGACCTCCACGAACCGATCCGCCGTTTGTTCTAGGATGGGCAACTCGTTCTCATCTAGAGCGCGAGTACCCATCCGTGCGGGACCGTCAGCCTCCCGCGGGTTCAGGAGCGACTGCAAGTCGTTCCCCTCTGAAATAAACAGGAAAGAAGTTAGAAGAAATTCAAAATCAACAAAAGGAAACAAAGCATACCGTAAGGAACAGAGTTCGAACCGTATTCGAGGACGATCGGAATCTTGCGCGCATCAGCCTCCTTCCACACCCGGCTCATCCCCAGCATCACCATCCCGGACTCCGCAAACCGGTAAACCGGAGATTGGACCCGGGAAATCTTCGAAAACCATTCCGCCTCCTCGTAGTTGGAGGCGTGAAGGCTAGGAAGGGCTTGCCCGTTCTTGAATTTCATGGCAAGGGGGATGGCGCGAGCGGAGATAAAGAAGAACTCCCGCTTCCACGCGCGAAGACTGCGCTCGGTTGCGCAAATCTTCAAACCCTTTATCCGGGTTATCAACGTGTACCACCCCTGGATGCACCTCCAAGTGTAGAAGGTCATCAGGCGGTCAACATAGGGCTCAATGCCCAAAATCCGGCACACCCACTCGAAGTGGCGAATCTTGGCGATCGCCATGGGGTGCAACTCGGTCAAATGAACACCGTGCCTCTCAAGGACACGGTAAACAAACTTTGTCAATGGGAACCTAAGATTCCCATAAACAAAGAATGCAGCATAAACCCCGACCTTGCCTCTGGGGGCATCGTACACCGTCTGGTGGGGTTCAGGAAACTCAGGCTCGAGAGACTCGAGCATGAACTTCCTGACGACGTACCGATACAGGTCGCCAGGCAGAGCACACTGGCACTCGCCAGCAGTACTCTTGTCATCAGCCGTAGATTCGAGATCACGAGACATCTTGTAAAGGAAGAAGAAAACGATTTCGGGAGAATGCTTGCCTGAAAAGGTTAGTATTCGCCGGAAATCGCAAAGAAGATGAAGAGAAGAGTGAAAGTGTGGATTACAAAGAACCCTCTCCCCCTTTATATACTAATCGCAATTAATGCGATGAAATTAATGCGGAAGAAAGAGAAAACGAAGGTGCAATGAAACTATGACACGTGGCAAAAAGCAAGCTGGCAACAGCTGTTGACAGGACGCATAGCATTAATTTCGCGGCCACGCGCCCGAAAAATCGCGCCCACGCGCCTGAAAAAGCTTCTTGAATGACCAGGTACTGTCACGTCACCATAACTTCCTGCACGTCCTGACACAGTCAGAAGAAACCGTCGCACGACGTTTCAGAGGTTTGGACTGTTCTTATCCTTTCACCAACTCTTCGAATTTCAAAATTCAAAATTCAAAAAGATTCAAAAGTAAGCGGGAAAATACCCCTTACCTTGGCAACCAAGTAACCGTAAGACGGATGCGGGTACAGTGTTAAGGCAAAACCCTTCACATACCTAGCACCCGCAGGGAATTGAAGCCAAGAATAACTTGGCAACCAAGTAACCGTAAGACGGATGCGGGTACAGTGTTAAGGCAAAACCCTTCACATACCTAGCACCCGCAGGGAATTGAAGCCAAGAATAACTTGGCAACCAAGTAACCGTAAGACGGATGCGGGTATAGTGTCAAGGCAAAACCCTTCACATACTTAGCACCCGCAGGGAATTGACGCCAGGAATACCTTGGAAGTAAAGTAACCGTAAGACGAGTGCGGGTACAGTGTCAAGGCAAAACCCTTCACATACTTAGCACTCTGCAGGGAATTCAAACCAAGAAGGATCTTCTGGGCCATGCTTGCGGAAACGGGAATAACATCCCCGCACGACGGGAACGTCGAGAACTATATTGTTTGAAACTCCAAGATGGAATTGGTGGTTTTAGCATAATTGATCACTATGTTGAAAAACTACCAAGACCCCATGGAGAATCCACACAAGTGGGACTCAACGCTCCTGACGTGCGAGGAGGTTACAAACCTACCCGCTTCACACCCAAAGATCAAGCAGAAAAGTCGGGAATTTCTGCGTGACATCAGGAAAACCGCGGGATGAATCACCACGGAAAACCGAAAAACTAAACCCTTTTCAAAACCCCTTGCTAAGTCCAAAAGTTCACCTCACTTATTAATAATTCATGAGAAGAACATTGGACTGGGGGGACTTGAAGAGGTAGGTCCCAGCAGAGCCCAGTTGGACCCGCAAGACTCACCTTGAACAGGGACGTCTGCGCAATGACCAACTGCTCCAGCAGGACCCACCATGCTCAAAGAACCTTACGCGCAGTACGCCAGCTGTACCCGCAGGGAAAGCCTCCCAATGGTGAAGTACCCCGCCTGTTCCCGCAGCTGCGGATACAAGCCATCAGGGAAGGCTACCCGCACTAACAGCAAGGCTACACGCACAAGGCATTAGCCACTTCAGTAGTCACATGAAGGAATGGGCAAGGTGGGAATACTCCCGCCTAAATGAGCCAGTCCGTATGCTTCTGGAAGGTCTTTCGTACTATACCTACTAAGGTATGGGCGGAACAGACAATTTGACCAGAGCAGCCCATGAACCAATCACAGGGTGACAGCTCACCGACAACAATACGAGGAGGAGCACCCTCTAGTACTGTTTGTCACTATTAGCCGCTGCCTACTCACCAACCCTTACGATGGGACGTGCGCAGCCTACAGTTGGTGGAACAGTGCGTAGCCGGCAGTAAAGGAACAGTATACAGCCGACCTTTACTGTTGGCCGTAGCCTATCCACCAACCAGCATGGCCTGTGCGTAGTCCACTGTTGGTGGAACAGGAATACTATTCAGCCGGCTGTACCTTCTAGGAAACCTACCTTCGGCTATAAATACTCCAACACCTTGGAATGGTAAGGACATCATCTGATATCTCAATCTTATCTAGCAATCTCTTAATATACACTTATATTCAGAGCAATCTAGTCTGATTCTCACGCCGGAGGGTGGTCACAAGGAGGAACCCCCCCCCCTTCTCAGTGACGAGCTTACGGTGTCTGTTTTGCAGGTCTCCAGAAGAACAACATTCTCTGCTGGACCTCATCCTCGTGGGAAACATTACTTAACCCCCAGATTATCTATAATCTGTCTGTGGGTTCACTTAGTGTTTCTTCAGCACCGTATGTCTCTATAAGGCATCCGTATGCAGCTTCTATATCAGCATACGTGTTGTGCTCAGTTGGCTATAAAATAAACATAATAAAAAACGATTAGGCTAATTAAATCGTCACGCATATTATATGTGTTTCAAGAGTTTTACCTTGCCAGAAGACCGCCCGTACCCGGTGTAGTCATACCTGGCAACAACCAAAACATTAAACATATTGCATGAAGATAACACACCAACCATAAGGGTTCACCTACTCAATAAGTACAGTTTAACTAACTTGCTCACCTACTCAAACAAGTTATATATCATTTCAGTTTACAATATTAAAATTAAAAAATGACATGAAAGATTCTTAAAACAGTTAAACTAGAGCATCAGGTGTTCTTCATCGAATCGGTTTACAGATTATTCAAATTTTAATAAATTAATTCAAATTCGAGTTGATTTGAATAAACTGAATTTTGAGGGGGAAAAAATAGCAATAACTATAAACAAAAAAAATAATAAATTAATAAATATATGTATTTTTTATAAAATGAAAACATTTAATTTAGATATTGAGAAAAATCATTTCAAAAATCACAAAATTTAATTTGATACATGTCACCAGACTTAATATTGATTTTTATAAAATAAAAATAAGAAAGTTCAAAAATCACAAAAATGAATTTAATTAAAAAGCCTAATTAGGAACTTGGTTACCGATTGGTGCCGGGTACCGTACCGGTACCAAAGTTTTGAGTTTCGGAATCGATACCGGTACCGGTATTTCCCGATTTTTTTATTTCAATACCATACTAGTACCAAAAAATTGCGATTTTCGGGTACGGGACCGGTCGGTACTAATCTCATCCCTATGCTAATCCAATTCCAAAACTATAGGTGCATAAACCGGTTTAAAACTCAAAACTTGTTTGGGTTGAAACCAGTTCAATTTTTACAACAAAAGTCAAAACCGGTTTATGGTCGGTTCCAATTCGGGTTAAAACCGGTTTCTTGACCAGCTTACGATCGGTTTCGGTTCGAGTTTTGTCCAGTTTCGGTTCGGTTAACCGGTTTCGGTGGAGAGTATCACAAACCAATTCCGAACCTACGGTTTCAATCAGTTCCAAATTCATTTCTACATAATCAGTTTTAAACCGGCTCTTTTGCCCACTTCTACCAATCCAATTCTAAAACTATCATAAATCTCGACTTCTTTTTTTGTGTTTAAGCAACCGCACTCTCTAATTTGGAGAGCCCCACTGGCCCCACTCTTATAGTAATATGTTGTCTTAACCGGGCCCACTTGCCACAAGAGCAGAACTCTATGGCGTAACACATGATGGGACGAAAACCCGAGTGTGCTTGAGATCCGAACGAAATGTTTCATTACCTATCATAAATCTATATGTGGAAAGCCCCAATCTAATCTTCAAAATCATAATCAAAATCATAAATAAAATTAAAAGAAATAAATAAATACAACAGTAATTAAACAAACTAGCAAAACTAACTAACTAACTAACCCCAACAAGTTGACTCTGAGATGAAGACTGAGTTCACAGTGTCGAAGCATGAAATGAATCTGACCCGATCCATGACGATGTTCCCACGGATTTTCGAGATGAAACGAACCACGACTTGATCTTCTTCTTCGATTGCCTGAGACCTGCAATGGCTTTTCGGGGGTGTGGAGGTGACTGCTAAGAAATCTTCAGGATCTCTTGTTTACAGACACAAAAATAGGGTGGTGGCTCTTATTGAGCATGACCCCCTAACAAGGAGGTGGAGACCTCCTTATATAGAGAGCCTCATGGCCACCATCATGGTACCCTAATGGGCCTAGCCCAGTTAGGGTTACCTCCACAACCCCCTCAGCCCAATAACATTGTATTAGTTCATATAATAAAATAAGCCAAACATAATAAATTTAGGGTTGTAAAACCGGGTTTAGTACCATACCCCTACAAGCCCCCCAAGTCCAGTGTTGCTCCTAGGCGTGCAAGCGTTTAGGTGGAGCGCTGGACTTTATAAGGTGTGTTAGGACATGAGGCGGTTTTTTCCCTTTTCTTCGGCCTTGTCTTTATGGTCTTTGAGTTTTGGGAGGTTTTCTCCATGATGGTGAGGTGTTGTGATCTTTATGATAATGATGGTGCACTGGCATGAATAAGATATAGCACGAATCATAACAATAGTGGCGCGAGGCCTGATAGAGCGCGCATCTCGATAATGATGCTTAATAGTTTGCGCGCGAGGTAGCTTACGAGCTATAAGAATAATGAAGCTTGCGCGCGAGGCGACTTACGAGCTATAAAAATAATGAAGCTTGTGCGCGAGGCGACTTACGAGCTATAAAATAATGAAGCTTGCGCGTGAGGCGACTTACGAGCTATAAAATAATGAAGCTTGCGCGCGAGGGGACTTACGAGCTATAAAATAATGAAGCTTGCGCGCAATGTCGACTTACGATAGTGGCGCGAGGCCTGATAGAAGATAGAGCGCGCATCTCGATAATGATGCTTAATAGTTTGCGCACGGGGTAGCTTATGAGTTATAAGAATAATGGAGCCTGCGCGCGAGGCGACTTACCAGCTATAAAAATAATGAAGATTGCGCACGTTGCGGCTTATGAGCTATAATATGACGATAATGACTGGCCCACAAGGGCCTCTTCTACGCAGGATGACTATCCCAGCTTGTTTTCAAAATAATAATGGAGGCGCAATCGGCCAGATAATAATAATGTCATATGTGCTTGTGCGACTCGTAGCCGAACCTGCAAAAACATATCAAATTAGCGCGTGGCCGTTTGGGATATTGTTAGGCTCCCGCCCTAAGATTCGGATGTCTTCCATCGCGATAATGTAGTGGTGGTATACCACGATAGTCCCCTGGTTCATTGCTGCTAAAATAAAGTTGTCCTTATCCTGATTTGGGATTAGACTATTCTCATTTGTTGTGTCGCTTACGCATAGGTTTTGGCTTTGTGTCATGCGCAGATGTTTCATGCGCTTGCGCATAGGCTTTGGCTTTGTGTCATGCGCCATGCGCAGATGTTGCATGCGCGTGCGCGTAGACTTTGTGTCATGCGCCACGCGCAGATGTTGCATGCGCGTGCGCGTAGACTTTGTGTCATGCGCAGATGTTTCATGCGCTTGCGCATAGGCTTTGGCTTTGTGTCATGCGCCATGCGCAGATGTTGCATGCGCGTGCGCGTAGACTTTGTGTCATGCGCCACGCGCAGATGTTGTGTGCGCTGATGTGATATGCGACTGCGCTCAAGCATCATGGCGGTGCGCATGTAGAATGGCGGAATGGTTGACCCGCGGTGGCGCGCATATGACGTGGCCTGTGTTAATAGGTTTAATTATGACGGCGTGTTGAGCGGAGCGGAGCCGCGTTCGGTCTTGTATTCGGCGCGAAGCCGTATGGGTTTATGAGGATTCCCAACCTTTAAGTTTGGCGCATGGCCTTATGGGCTTATGAGGATTCCCAACCTTTAAGTTTGGCGCGTGGCCTTATGGGTTTATGAGGATTCCCAACCTTTAAGTTTGGCGCATGGCCTTATGGGTTTATGAGGATTCCCAGCCTTTTAAGTTTGGCGCGTGGCCTTATGGGTTTATGAGGATTCCCAACCTTTAAGTTTGGCACTTGGCCTTATGGGTTTATGAGGATTCCCAACCTTTAAGTTTGGCGCGTGGCCTTATGGGTTTATGAGGATTCCCAACCTTTAAGTTTGGCGCGTGGCCTTATGGGTTTATGAGGATTCCCAACCTTTAAGTTTGGCGCTTGGCCTTACGGGTTTATGAGGATTCCCAACCTTTTAAGTTTGGCGCTTGGCCTTACGGGTTTATGAGGATTCCCAACCTTTAAGCTTGGCGCGTGGCCTTATGTGCGCATGCACGGCGACGGAGTGGTGACTCGCGAGCGCGCGTGCATGGCGGAGAGTTGCGCACACGCATGGTAGAGGGTTGCGCGCACCTGCATGGCGTTGGAGACTTTTACGTAAAACCAAAAGCATTGAGTCGTCTTTCGAACTCACATGGTGGTTCCCGCGGTGGTTTCCACGGGCGCTCACGCATGTCGGCGGAATGGTGACCCGCTGGCGAGCATGCGTGGTAGCAGTCTCCTGCGCAAAACCCACATGGTGGAGGTCTTTTGCGCGAAACCCACATGGTGGTTCCCGCGGTGGCACATGCATGGCTGCGGAGTGAGAATCCGCGAGCGCGCATGCATGGCGGCGGAAGTCTGGTAATTTTTGGATCTACAATTTGAGAGTTAGATCTGTAATTTTAAACCTAAAATCCAGGTCTGTAATCTAGATCTAGATCTGTAAATCAGATCTAGATAGATCTGAAGCTCGTAGCGGAGAGAATTTAAAACCATCACAGATCCGGAGGCTTGATCATCCGAATCAGGTAGTTTCTTTTTTGCACAGATCTGGAAGCCTCTTTTAGATCTATGGATCTTTTTGAGCTTTAATAGAACAAGCCTTGAAGCCTTTTTCTGTAAACTTCCAGATCTGGGTTTTTCCTGGGAGAGATCTGACAGCCGAGACGAAAATCGAAGGGTAGTTCGTTGCCGTCCCACGGATGGCGCCAATGTCGAAGCATGAAATGAATCTGACCTGATCCATGACGATGTTCCCACGGATTTTCGAGATGAAACGAACCACGACTTGATCTTCTTCTTCGATTGCCTGAGACCTGCAATGGCTTTTCGGGGGTGTGGAGGTGACTGCTAAGAAATCTTCAGGATCTCTTGTTTACAGACACAAAAATAGGGTGGTGGCTCTTATTGAGCATGACCCCCTAACAAGGAGGTGGAGACCTCCTTATATAAAGAGCCTCATGGCCACCATCATGGTACCCTAATGGGCCTAGCCCAGTTAGGGTTACCTCCACAACCCCCTCAGCCCAATAACATTGTATTAGTCCATATAATAAAATAAGCCAAACATAATAAATTTAGGGTTGTAAAACCGGGTTTAGTACCATACCCCTACACACAGAACAACTCATACATCTGTCCAATATCAGCCGCGTTGCCGTGCGAATACAACACAGTCAACGACGCGGCGGGATTCTTAACATACACCGCCACGATCTCCGTCCCTCGCTTCGTCTTCAGCTTCAACACGTCCACGTTTCCTCTCTCGGGAACGTCAGTCATGGTTAACCTGCCACCACTACTGGATTCTTTCACTGTTAGTCTGTATGATGGCGGAAAGAATGCGAACTTAAATGCAAATGTTATTACTTATTAATTACTATCATCAAGTCAGATTTTGAAAATGAGACGCAGTAAAAAGAAAGAAAGAGGGATTTCCGGCGTGGAATAAGAGAGAAAACACGTGGAAAGTAAAAGTGTAACGGAAAAAATGGTGTAATCATATGAGGTGAAGGAAGGTACAGGGAGAGAATTATTATTATTATTATTATTATTATTATTATTATTATTATTATTATTATTATTATATGTGGTTAGATGTCTAGCTTAAGGAGATTAAGGGTGTCCATGAAATCTAAATCAAAAAAGTTTGAACTGGAAAAAAAAACCGATTTGGTTTTATGTTACTATAAAAATTAAATTAACGGTTCGGGTTTTGTCTTGTATATAATAAAAACCGAAATGACTGAACCGAACTGAATTCCTAATTTTTTGTTTATTTATATTTTATATTAAGTAATTTGTAAGAATTTAATAAATATGTAATTAAATATTTTGGTCAAATATATAATATTCTATTCTTTTACAATTAACATAATTATTTATACCAAAAGTCATTATTTTTTGCCAACTTTTTTTCGTCATAAAATTTTCAAGCTCAAATGGCAAAAACCGAAATCGAACTGACACCATAAAGAAAACCAAAAAACCGAAACCGAACGGTTTCAAAAACTTCAAAAACCGAAGTTTTGGTTTTCGATTTGGTTTTAGCTGCACTCTAGCTAGAGTAACGGTACCGATAATGAATTTGGTACCGTCGATACTCAATCGATACAAAGTTTTGAGTTTTTGGTATCGGTAATTATCGTATTTTGCATGAAATATCGATACTGATATCTAATATTTTCAATTTTCGGGATCATGATTTTTGAGATCGGTACCAGTACCGTCCCGAGCCCATCCCTAAACTCGAGCTTGGCTTGTAAGTTGTTTTTTTAAACTTTAATTCGGCTCGTTTATTGTATATATTAATAAATAACTTTTATGGGTTTTTTATTATTTATATATATATATATATATATATTATGAGAAAAATCTAAAATGTGCCTAAGCTATGTTGAGCACGTGTAGTGCTTTAAACGAGCCATAGCTCGATTTTTATCTTCTTGTGTAGTGTGAAATTAATACATATAAGTAAAAACGACTAAAAGATGTAAAGCTTTAAAATATGTAAGGCTCGAGCCCAAGCTCGATAACTAAGCGAGCTTTATTTGAGGCCCAGGCTTGGATCGTGCTTGAAAAGGCTTGGCTCGCTTCAAACCCTTTATTGATCTAAATTAAAGTAGCTTGCAAGTAGCTCGACTCGTTTGCACCACTATGTATTGTAATCAGCCATATTAAATAAGACGTAACCACTTGGTAAAGTCTGATTATAATAAAAACGGTAGTATATATAATCATTTTTAAAACTTGGACCATAAAGAAAATAAGAAACGGTGGTTGTCATGAAGTGAAGTTTAATTATGAGAATGAAATCTACTATTCATTTGAGACATGAATAGTGATTAAAAATCTTTTTTTTAATTGCCAAAAAGTGTGGGTGGATATGGATATGTATGTTTTAGATGTAGCCATGTAGGGTAAATATGAAGAAACATAAACATTTGGGGGTGGTCCGGGTGGATACATATGTTCTTGACACTTTGTTAAATTATTATATCTTCTAATAAATTCAAACTTAGGTTCTGATTGGTAGTCTTTTAATAGTCATTAAAAGTTCTTAACTATTAAGAGATAACTACTTAATGACCATTAAAAGGCTACAAAATAGCCCATCACTATTTAATAATCATGATGACGTGTTATTTGTACATAGTTCAACACACTAAAAAGTGTTTTTTTAATTTAGTTATAACAATACTATATTAAACTAAATATAAAAATTTCATGTTTTTGGTAATGTTAATGAAATAAGAACTTATGGGAAAAAAAGGCAATAACCAGTGATTAATCACTCTTTTACCGCTCCTTGTCAAAACCAACATATGTGGAGTCCGAGTCTTCACATGACACTCCATTCATATAATCATATTGACCATTGATTATATAGCATCAACAATTTTGTATCAAGCTAATTGACATAATAGTTAAAAACATCGTTTTTTTATAAAAACCATGAAAGTTTCTTCTTTCAAAAGG
Organism: Bidens hawaiensis; assembly: GCF_021521415.1. Taxonomy (NCBI): domain Eukaryota; kingdom Viridiplantae; phylum Streptophyta; class Magnoliopsida; order Asterales; family Asteraceae; genus Bidens; species Bidens hawaiensis. The sequence continues at coordinate 578,640 of NW_027491689.1, read as the reverse complement.
CATACATAGTTCATCAAAATCAAACACGCACCTCTTAGCATAAGTGGATCAAGAAGATGATTTCGGAGAACTTGCTCGCGGTGGTAAATATCTGTTGGTGTTTTCACTTGATCTTGAACAATATATACAAGATTCACACAAGGCTATTAACTCTTCAACACTTGCTAGATTTCACCAAAAATACACACTAGTGTAATATTGTATATATTGCTTTTAATTAGTTGAATTAATGCAAATAAAACAAATAGGTGGAAGGGAGATCATTCTTGGTGGTTGACTCTACAGTAAATTATAGCTACCAAATTGCTAGGGTGTGTAGGGGCCAAGGCCTTCATTACTAGTTTAATATTTGGGATAAAGTTGGCATAAATAGGCCTATCAATGAATCGAACGAAAATGAACATTAACGTTTAATTAGACAAATATTTGTGTTCATGTTCGTTTATTTAAAAAAAAAAGTTTGTGTTCATTAACAGTTTATAAACATAAACGAACATAGAATTAACATAATTGAACAAAGATAATGAACATAAATGAAATATATGAACAAGCGTAAATGAACACAAACAAACATAAATGAACACACTTAAATTAACATAGTCAAACAATATAAAACATTAAGTAGATGATTCATCCAAAAATGAATATAGATGGACATACAAAAACGAACATAAATGAATGAACGTTCACGCACATAAATGAACGATTCATGAATAAATTAACAAACATAAACGAACTTTTTGTTGATTGGTTTACAGATAGCTTACTGAATGTTTAGTTCATTTAGAGGTATAGGTGTAGAGAGAACATAAATAAGGGGAAAGTAACTTATTCAATAATGTAACCATTTAAAGAATAACTTATATTGAAAAGAAATAAAATTTAGTAACTAAAATGTCAATAAATCATATGTGGGGTAATAAAGGACCAAGTATTTACTAGTATATCTAACAAGTAACAACATCACAAGTCAATGTACATTTAATATGAAAAAGAGTCTTTTCGTTTGTTTTTCTATGCCGTATTTAACATTCATTTAAAAAGATGATAATTAGTTATTTATAGGGCTCTATTTAAAACAAAGTTAATGTAATTAAATAAAATGGTAAAATATCATTGTCTAAAAGTAAAAGCATAACTGAAAATTATTAAATATATTTGACTACATTAAAAATCTATTTATTCTTAAATATTAAACATATTAAGAATAAAAATCTATTTATTCTTAAAAAAAAAAATTAAGAGTGTAAACATAAATTCATCACTTGTGGCCTAGGGATATGAGGCATGAGTGTTCCAATTGATACCTAAGTTCTATTTGTGTCAGTTTTGGTAGATTATGTCAATAAAGGTTTGAGCTAGGCCTTGTGCAAGGCTGTCAGTTAGAATCTTGAGCCCACCCGGGTTTTCACCCTACTTACACCAGAGAGTTCAGCTCTTGTGGCAGCACAACGGCTGTCAAGTGACAGCCGACAATATGGTTTCTCGGGGGAACGCCCAAGCCAAAATCTAAAGCTAACGTACACCCGGTTAAGACAACATAGTCTGCCAGAGTGAGATAACAAAGCTCTTCATATTTAGAGGGTGCAGTAGTCTAAATATAAGAAAATTGATTTTTTTATTAAAGTGTAAAGTGTAAACATGAAATCATGAATGTGGGTGTTGTTTGACTGTCTATCGTCTAGTGGCTGGAATTAGTGTGTGTTATGTTGGTATGTCGGATAGGTATAGACAAACACCTTTGTCTTTTATTCAACGCCTTCTTTTAACCACACTATTATTAATTATTTGATGTTTGCAAATGATTCATTTTTAGATTACATTACCTTTTTGATCTATGTTATTTGAACAAAATAACACTTCTAGTTCATCAAGTTTTTCCTTTTCCAGTTTTGGCACATTGCCTACATAACCAACCGGGCTGAAATCGTAGTTGGGTTCGGTATTTGGAGATTTCTTTGGAAATGAACGAGATGTGGGTGATCGGTAGCACACGTGGAGGAGTCTGGCAGGCGGGTGGTTTCAGCCTTTCGGGTCCCTAACATAGTCCATATATATATTGTTAATTTTTTTTCATCAATGCATGAATATATGAATATAAAAAATAGACGATGTTAGTGTTTTGAACCAGAATGACAAAATGGAATCTATGACGACTAATAATAATAACAATAACAGTAATAATACACGCACCAATAAGTCATGAACCCATACAAGTTACATTGATCATTCAATCTAGATCAATAACAATAACGTGTGCATTGGAATGAAAAAGCTGACGTGACCGCTAGATAGCTGAATTGATAGAGGCTTGAGCTATTGTGAAGGATTTGCACCTCCCCGATCGAGTAATCCGTCATAGTATTAAAGCCATATAAGACTTAAGGTCAACAGATGCATTATTACCAATAGTAATTTTACAGACAGAAATTAAGTTCTTGATTATTTGAGAGGTATATAAAACATGGTTGAAGAAATGTGAGATCAAAACATGGTCGATGATCTAGAATCGAAGGTTGATGGCGCTACGTATTGAGCGTGTGGCTCTGATACCATGTCCAGGTTTGAATAGTTTGATAATATCCACATTCCAATAGATTTACAATGGTGTAGGATATAAATACAATGTGTTGTTTCTATAAATAAGCTAAACTAATTTTATAATAATATACATAATATAAATCTTGCAAGTAAACTTTATAATTTTAATGAAATATATAATACAAGTCTTGTAAATATATATTTCCACAACATACTAACATTTTGATTAACTTGAGGATTGTAGTAAAGGAGCATTATGGTCTGATGATCCAGATTCATTCACAAAGTCTAAACTATTATCCATCTCATCCTTTAACTTGTTTTTCTCTTTAGCTTGCCCCCACATCACAGCATAAAATCCTGTAGCAATTATCACTGCTCCAATGGCACTGATTATATGAATACAAATTTCAAGAATAAGTTAAAAGTAAGCTTAAATGGAATGAGACGCGTATGAAGAAGACACTAATCTTGAATTAAGGAGATAATTATCAACACGTACGTGTTATAGATAATTATTGGTGAATTATTTATTAAGTCTTTTATATTTAAATTAAGAATAATTGTTAGTTTGAATTAATAAGTCTTATGTAGTTGGTTTATTTGGTTACTAAAATAGAGCTCGAGTGATTAGAATGAGTTTAGTACAAATGAGACGAACGATTTTGCTCAATCTCGTGTTTGTGTGCTCGATCAAGGGTCTGATTTCCAACATATGAAGCATATATGGAGATCCATTGGTTGTTAGGATGCCCAAATATTATTAAGATAATTTACATGTGTGAACGTTTAGTACAAATGAGACGAACAAGTTTGTTTAATCTCGTGTTTGTGTGTTCGATCAAGGGCATGATTTCCAACTTATGAAGCATATCCGGAGATCCACTGGTTGTTGGATGCCCGGATATGATTAAGAATATTTACATTTGTGAACATCCATATACCCCTCGGTTTTTATTTTCATGACAAAAAATTAACCATTTACCTTCCTAAATGAAGTGAATCACCAAGAAATGTGACACCCAAAATGACTCCAATAACTATAGAGAGTGGCATAAACATGGCCACAAAAACCGGACCTTTCTTCTCCAAGCACCAAGTAAGAGCACTAACGCGAAACAAGAGCGAATAAACAGCCTTCAAACAAAACATGTCAATCTACAACACTAAATCATGAAAAGAAAATGAGTTTAATTTAGTGCACTTATGACTTACCCCTACAATAATAGCGATCATCCTGATTCCGGGTAGCACTAGCCATGCACTTGGATTTGGTTCTAGGAAAGGAGATAGAGCGATACATTGTATCGTTCCAAAGAGGCAGTAGAAAAAGACGATGGTGAACTGATCTGGGAACTCTTTAGTTGTCGCGGACTAGACACATAAATCAAAAATTAAAAAGCTAAAAGCTAGTCTAGGGGTTAGTGTAATATCGGGATGAGATGTTACCTGCAAAATGTTCCATATGCAACCAAATATATTAGCCAGAAAAATGATAAGACCTCCAGATATCCAGTTAGATGGTTGTGACGAAAGAAGCAGATCGGATGAATCAAGAGTCACGAAAATTTCAGGACCTTGATAAAACGTGAACACCATCGCTCCAGATATTGCTATTACGGTACCTGTTATTTTTGCAATAGTGCTTGGACTTGTGATGTCAATTTTCTCCATCCTGAAACACGTCATTAAAGGGTGTTCATCAGATCGAATACCGGGTTTTAGTTTGGATTTAAAAATCCCAAAACACTACCCCAAATCCAAGCTGAATTAGGAATATTCCTATCCAATTTGAATCTATCCGAAACCGAATAACAATTTTTTTCTAAATTTGGTATCCTAACATTTTACTAGTTTAGATACACAATAAATATACAAAACCGGAAAATTAAACGTAGTATTGAGCACAAATTTAAATTTCAAACTTGAAGCAGTAGTTTATATAAAGAGACAAAGCCGGAAAACACGAATAAAAACAAGTTATTTAATTGGATTAAAAAGATATCCGAACAATCTGAATATTTTTATGTTCCATATCAGAATCCAAATTAGTTATTTGGATATTCAGATCGTTCCAATCTGAAAATCCAAATAATAATTCGAATCACTTTATTTTGGTTTCGATTTTAGTTTTTTTTTCTTTTCCTGATTTCGATTTTCCTGAACACCCTAATTAGAGGTAATACATGAAAATTGTGAATCGGAAGTAGTTCATGTCAAGTTTTGGCGGTCAAAGCATACAAGTTGACACTATTGATTTATGAAGCACTAGTAATTACCTGAAAATGATAGCAAGCATGAACGTTATTGCAGGATTCAAGTTTGAGATGGCACTTGACAAGGTCGGAGAGCTGTAGTTAATACCTACATACACGAGTACCTGGTAAAGGCAAAGCCTGCAAACAATAAATAGACGTAAAGTTTGTTAAATTAGAAGTAGAAATGTTTTAAGAGCACTAGACATTTGTGAAAGTGTCATATTGAGTGAGTTTGGATGTAACACCAAAAAAACAATATTTGTAATATATTTGGTATTCACTTGTGATTCATTGGTAAATAAAATACCATTGCAATATATATTAAAAAATAAGGATACGCCATTGATTATAAGCGTGTGCTTAAAGTTTGAACTAGTTATAACGGCATGCCTAAATTGTTCATTTACGAGAATGTGTCTTAACCGGTTACAATAATGGCACGCTAAAACATTACAACGGGTCATAAAAATGTGATATGAAGCTAGTCCAAGAGTTAACCGACTCCCAAATCAGCTAAACAGAAAAAACTAGGTATAGGCAATAGTTACTTTTTAGTACTCATCTTGGGCACCTGAAATCTCAAAGACGAAAGGCAATCTGTTAAGGGTAATACTCTATGGAACAAGGAAATCAAATGCTTACCCTAAGAGGCCAAGGATGAAGAATCGGACTAGACTATGGAAAGTGAGCCGAGGACGACTAGTGTTTCTGTACAAGTTCAAAGTGTTAATGTTACCTATAACCGGTTTATATCATGCTCTTCGGATAACAAAAGAAACAAACATATATAATATAACATAAACATGTGTATATGAAGGATGAAAAACGGAAGAAGAATCAATGTTTCAAGAGCGTTATGGTACTGTAGAGGTAGGGTAGGAAACCCACCATTTGGCTATGTAACTAGTTACATACGCCAAGCGGAACAATACGCGCCAGCATGCTACTAACGCAAGGCGTAGTGCATGGCGTCAAGAATAGAAGTCCAAAAATAACTTTCCCTGACACCTGGGGAATAGTAATAAAAGATCCCACAAGCATGGGACAAATAGATGGTGTTGGTACATGATGTCAGTAGTTCAGTGTCTAGTGTCTGTAATCGAGTCGTTTGGATTTGAGTTTGTATGTAAGCAAAGTTGCTAACAAGTTCGCTGATATGGGCGAACTTGTTAGACAAGCGAAGTTAGGGACAACTTCGCCTGAACATGCCAGGCGAAGTTGTCGTGATATATATGTCCTAGGTTACGGCTTAGAGATAGAAAATTCAACGAGTTAGTCATTCAGAGAACGAGTTAGAGAGAGTCTGTATTTGGTGATCTTTGTATCACGTGTTTACGGTTGCAATATAACGTGTTTGTGTTTATTGTAACGTGTTTAATCGTTTTGTCTTCTACGCTCGTAACGTCTTACGTAGGGATTCCGCACCTACGTAGAACGCGATATCTCGTGTAGATCCGGCTGGGAACCTACAATTGGTATCAGAGCTTTTGCTCGATTGTGTGGTTCGGGATTATCACGCGGGTGTAGAAATCGTTCCGTTTGACTATTCGCGGGACGAGTTTTCTGAGTTTTTGTGTTATACTCACCTCCTACAATCATAAACAACCCATAACACCTTCACAAACCTCGTAAAGTCCAGAAATCAAACCTGCATATTCATCGTGTTCATCAGGCGAAGTTACCGTCACTGTTCGTAGGGTTTCAGCGAAGATATAAGGTTAAGCGAAGTTATCCACAACTTCGCCTACCTTCTCAAGTTCGCTTATCTCAAGCGAAGTTACCCACAACTTCGCCTACTTCACAAGTTCGCTTACCTTAAGCAAAGTTATACACAACTTCGCCGAATCAGGCGAATTTAAAAAGGAAGCGAAGTTCAGAATCAGCGAAGTTCAGACTTAAGCGAAGTTATCCACAACTTCGCCTACAATACTGTTAAAAATAAAATTTTTATTTTTCGGGTGTCTGTGTGTTTCGTGAAAGATGTCTTCAATCAACATTACGGAACTAGTTAAGATGGAAGTGGAAGCGGGTTCGGCTACAAAGGCACCAAAGATGCTTAAGAAAACCGATTATGTAGCGTGGAAAGATCGTTTTGAACAATATATCAAGTACCAAGATGCTAAGATGTGGGTATGCATACAAGATGGTTACATTCCACCTACTACTGAGTATGAGGGTCGTGATCAGATAAAGAAATACAAAGAGATGGAAGAAGAAGAGAAGAAAATGTATGAGGCCGAAAGCAAAGCTCATGCAGCAATTACGATGGCTCTTCCACAAGAGATTCTGCACACTTTCAAAAAGTACAAAACTGCCAGAGAGCTTTGGGAAGCGCTTGAAAACCGTTTTGAGGGTAATGTGGGAATCCGTGCTTCAAAGATTAAACTACTTAAAACCCAGTTCTCGGTCTTCAAGTATCTGAAGAATGAATCACTTGATGATATCATCACTAGATATTATCATCTGATGACAGAACTCAGCAATTATTCGATTACTTACAAAGAAGATGAGATTGTTGAAAAGCTTCTTGATGCTCTCCCACCGAAATAGGAGATGTACACCGTGTTGATGAGAGAAGACAAAGACTTTGCCGACTATGATTTGGAAACGGCAGTAAACAAGCTACGAACTTTTGAACTAAACATGGTTCGAAAAGAGACACCTACTGATCAGGTTCAAGATCCAGGAATGTATGGTGCCAAGGTTAATACAAGTTCAAGTTCGAAGTCTGATTCGTCTGCTTACTAATCAAAGGGAGAGTCGGGCGCTAACTCAACACATGAAGGTCATGTATCTCTCAACATGAATGGAGATGTATGCTTTGTAGCTGGAGGATCAAATGCTTCTAACCCTCAAGCAACCAAGAGTAGTTTTTCCCCAGGTGTTTCGAACAACAGCTACTCAAGGATGCCCATGAGTGTTAAATCTGCTTTACAGCAGTTTGCTCTCTATGCATCCTTCATTGCTTCGTATGAAAATTACATTCAGGGTAAGATTGTTGATCCTGCGACTTTAGATGAAGATTATGATCAGATCGATGCTGATGATCTGGAAGAGATGGATATGCAGTGGCAGATGGCGATGATTGTGAGAAGGGTTAAGAGGTTTATGAAGAAGACAGGAAGGAAGTTTGTTGGTGAGAGACCGGGTTTTGACAAGTCAAAGGTGCGCTGTTACAACTGTCAGCAGAATGGCCACTTTGCGAAGGAGTGCACGAATGAGAGAGTTGAACGTAGTCAGAACAGGTCGACACACCAGAATGAGGGTGGTAATGATAATAGGGCCATGATTTCCAGACAGAATGGGGAATATAACTGGAATCTGCACGTTGAAGAAGTGTTCGAACAGGCAAATGTGGCGAATATCGAAACTGCAGGTACTGAGGAAGTGACTGGCAAAAGTGAAGCTTACATGGCAGAGGCTCAAAATGAAGCTTGTATGGCAGATGTGAAAGATCAGCTCACCGAGGTAAGTACTAAACTCCCTTGCACTAAGTGTGAAAATCTGTCTGAACAATTGACAACTATAACTGATCAGTATGTTAGTTTGGATGCTCAATTTAAAACCTTAAAAGAAGAACATCATTTGTCACACCCTCAAAATCCACTAACGGAGTTTTACCGTCAGAGGGTGTGAACTGGCAGGATCGAAATCATTAGTTATAATCAAACCAAAGAAAAACGTTTAAATGTAAATAAGTGCGGAAGCGTAAAACCTTAATTCAAAAATTGCGTCACGCAGGACGACTTAAAACCAAATGTAACTGTTAAAATTAAGTTTGCAGAATAAAGATGTTTTCAATTAATGCATGCTCCTAAACCGCGCGCCCGCCTCGGCTACCTGAGAATAACATACTAAAAGTGTCAACACAAGGTTGGTGAGTTCACAAGTTAAATAAGACAAATCGTTTAGCGTTTTGCGTAACCTCGTTACGGCGTTTCAGTGTTGCGTAACCTCGTTACGACGTTTAAGTGTTGCATTACCAGATAGTGTTATGTCAAATTATATATCGATAGGTAGCTAATCTATACAACAAGTATCGCTAAGTGGTTCGCGACCGAAGCTGACTGTTTATCAAGTGCCCGTCACCAGGTCAATCCAGACCATGGTAAGTGTTAGCCAAAATTACACCCACTCAACCTCCAGTTGAGCTTAACGTCGGGTGGGGTTTGTCAAACCTAGTAGTACTACTCAACAGTGACTCGCTATTCCAAATATTAACCGGTCCGATGTGTGGGACTTCAAATGTTACGTTTGCCGCTTAGCCTTTACAAGTGATATATAATTTATAACAAAATCTTAAATATGCGTTTATCTCAGAAAATATGTTTATCGGAGTATGTTATCTCCCCCAAGTGAAAAACGTTTGAAAACAGTTCAAAGAGCGGGGTAAGTGAAACTCACTGTTTGCGAAGAATATCCCGATCTAGATCACCAAGTGATGTGCGTCGTAGAAACTCTCTAGCGTTCTAAATAACAAAGAGATTTTCTAAGTATTGGTACGTTTAACGAGTCTCTAGACTCGGCACATAATACCTATGCATGTAACAGATTTCGTGTTTCGTTTGTGAATCGTGTGTGACTTAAACAAGTACAATTGTGATACGATACATGAGTGAGCAATTACTTTCGTGTCACGTACTAATAACATACTTTACTAGCAATTATCCCCGTAAGGGCATTTTGGTCAACAAACAAAATTAACTAACCATTATTCCCCATAAGGGCAATTTGGTCAATTCATGGAAATCAATTAGCAACTATTCCCCGCAAGGGTATTTTGGTCAAAACATAACAAATATACAAAAACTATCATATTTCATGCATTTTTACACAACTCAGCAGTTAGTTTCATTATGACAGAATTTCTACTTGAAAGATTGTACTATTTCACCAATCATAACGTCTCAATTAATTCACCAAAAATCACCACAGAAGCATACATATCTTAGGTTTCCAGAACATATTTTATCTTATTTTTATTCCACATATTTTTCTTATAATGACCAAAACATTACAGCAAACTCATATCAGTCAGATTCATGCGCAACAGAATGTTATTTGCAATTCCCGTTAAACGAAAAATCCAATAAATGCAAGACCACTTGGGTTTGGTTCCTAACTCAATGAGTCAACTTCCAGAAGTGGAACCAACCCAATTGGCCTCGTGGTTCATGAGATATAACATTTACAACTTAACCTAACAGCAGGTCTAACAGCTCAGCTTTGCACCACGTTTTTGTAAAATAATAAAAGTAAACTTCTACTTGTCCAAAAATTACAAACTTATACTTTATAGAAACTAGACTCAACCTAGTTTACTGCAGTACCCACAATCTCAACCAATTTTCACGTTTACACTTCGTTACAGTCACTTAAACATCGTATACACATTCTGTCCAGAATCTGTTCACATCAAAACTCAACAATTTAACTATCTATGGACCATAAATCAATCATATAACATGCTAGACACTACAACCACTATCCATGCATATCAATTACACCATACATACAAGATTAGGGTTTGTGTTTTAACTCAAATCAAAGACAACAATCAATCAAGCAACAACATCAATACTAGTTATCAATCATCATGAATTCAACAACCATCATGTTAACTCATACATACATATAAAAATCGGCTGCCTAGGGTTTTCAATTAACCCATTAAACATCAAAATCAAACAACAAGAAGGTAAAGGATGATCAAATATACCTTCCTAGCACCTAGTTCTTCAATCAAAGGCTTGAGTTGATGGTGTATATGTGTGTGAAAGTGGACGGCAGCCAAGAGGATGAGGCTTAAGGTTTCCGATCGGGATTTGGGTGGAAGAAAGAATAATAAGTTAGGGTTTGTAGTTAAGGTTATATTTATAGACATACTAGTTACACTCTAGTCCCTAAACTTCCAAATGTTACATCTCTAGCCTAAATAGTTGGTTCCTGTTTCTTGTTTAACATTCCACATAACAATCAAGTAACACACATATATCTAACACATAATTAACACATAATTATTGTTTTGACGTTTGTCGTTTGTTTATCAATCGTTTGCGTCAACTCGTTTGCGTTTCGGTGCAAATCCCGAAAGACTACACATGTAGTAAGTGTTAAGCGTCATTTAAACCCTAGTTTAAATGTAATGAAGTGTGCGTTATAGATTTAACGATCTTAAAGTTTGAATTGACGGAGTTGAGTTAACGGGGTTAACCTGAAATTGACGATTGTCACATCATTCCCAAGTTAAAGAATTTTCGTCCCGAAAATTTGAGTCAAGTCGTGATGAGTGTCTGAAAAAAGTAAGAAAAATTTTCAGTTTGTCATATCATCCCCTAGTAGGAAGAAATTTCGTCCCGAAATTTAATTCATACCTCTGGTGATGTTTGACGGTTTGCCGGGTTTCGCGGTTTTCGGTGTTTGGTTAGCCCTTCAAAAAGGTGAGGATACTTTTTCATCATGTGATCCTCGCGTTCCCATGTGAACTCCGGTCCACGTCTCGAGTTCCAACGAACCTTAACGATTGGAATTTTGCTGTGTTTGAGCGTTTTGGTTTCCCAATCCAAAACCTCGACTGGTTCCTCAATGAACCGTAACTGTTTATCAACTTGTAGTTCCTCCAAAGGGACTACTTGGGTTTCATCAGACAGGCATTTCTTCAAATTTGATACGTGGAATACATCGTGTACGCCACTGAGTTCTGTTGGTAGGTCCAGTCGGTACGCCACCGGACCAATGCGCTCAGTTATCCGGTACGGACCAACATACTGTGGGTTGAGTTTGTTTCGCTTCCCAAAGCGAACCACACCTTTCCAAGGTGAGACTTTGAGTAACACCCGATCGTTCACTTGAAATTCGAGAGGTTTTCGGCGCTTGTCGGCGTAACTCTTTTGGCGATCTCGTGCTGCTGCCATGCGATTTCGGATTTGAACAATCTTTTCCGAGGTTTCGAGTACCAGTTCCGGACCAGTGATTTGGCTATCACCCACCTCTGCCCAGCAGAGTGGTGATCGGCACTTCCGTCCGTACAGCGCTTCAAACGGCGCTGCCTTAATACTTGTGTGGTAGCTGTTATTGTACGAAAACTCTACCAAGGGTAAGTGGGGTTCCCAACTTTTTCCGAAATCTAAAACGCATGCACGCAACATATCCTCCAGGGTCTGAATAGTCCGTTCACTTTGCCCATCCGTCTGAGGATGGTATGCTGTACTCATATCGAGACGGGTGCCCAGTGCGCTTTGCAGCGACTTCCAAAAGTGTGAGGTAAAACGAGAATCTCGATCGGAAATGATCGAGACAGGCACTCCGTGTCTCGACACTACTTCCTTCATGTAAACACGAGTCAGTCTTTCCATTTTGTCCGTTTCCTTAATTGCTAGGAAGTGTGCCGATTTAGTCAACCGGTCAACGATCACCCAGATGGTATCGCATCCCGTCGGTGTCTTAGGCAAACCCGTAATAAAATCCATTGAGATGTGTTCCCATTTCCACATTGGGAGTTCCGGTTGTTGCAGTAGACCAGATGGTTTCTGGTATTCTATCTTGACTCTGGCACAAGTCAAACATTTGCTCACGTAGGTGGCAATGTCGGCTTTCATGTTCGGCCACCAGTAAAGTGCCTTTAAATCATGATACATTTTATCTTAGCCAGGGTGGATAGAATATCGGGACTTGTGAGCTTCGTCCATCACTAGAGTTCTCAACTCTCCGTATCGTGGAACCCAAATCCGGTTCTCAAAATATCGGACCCCGTTCGGTCTGGTTTCAAGTTGCTTGCTCATGCCCCGCATGAGTTCCGATGGAAGATTATCATCTTTCAAAGCTTCCAGTTGCGCATCGCGAATCTGATCGGGTAAGCTGGCATGAATCGTGAGTTGCAATGCTCTCACCCGTCTGGGTTTATCTGTTTCTTTTCTGCTGAGGGCGTCGGCCACCACATTGGCCTTGCCAGGGTGGTACTTGATGGCACAATCATAATCTTTAAGCAGCTCGACCCAACGACGCTGTCGCATGTTCAGCTCCTTCTGATCGTAGATATGTTGGAGACTCTTGTGGTCGGTGTAAATGGTAAACTTGGTACCGTACAAGTAATGCCTCCATATCTTAAGAGCAAACACCACAGCTCCGAGTTCCAAATCATGGGTCGTGTAGTTCTTCTCGTGAACCCGTAGTTGTCTAGAGGCGTAGGCTATAACCTTCTCGAGTTGCATCAGCACACAACCGACACCTTGTACAGATGCGTCACAGTGTACCTCAAAATTTTCCGTTCCCTCGGGGAGGGCTAAAATAGGGGCGCTACAAAGCTTGGTTTTCAACAGTTGAAAAGCGGATTCTTGCGCGTCACCCCAGTTGTACTTAGTGCCCTTGTGAGTCAAAGCGGTGAGGGGTTGAGCAATCTTCGAAAATCCCTCGATGAAACGCCGGTAGTAGCTGGCCAGTCCTAGGAATTGTCGCACCTCAGTCGGAGTCTTAGGTGCTTCCCAGTTTTTGATGGCCTCTACCTTACCGGGATCGACGTGGATACCATTCTCGTTGATCACATGTCCTAAAAAGTGAACCTCGCGAAGCCAAAATTCACATTTCGAGAGTTTAGCATACAGTTGTTCCTTCTTCAGTAGTTCCAGAATTATCCTTAAGTGCTCTTCGTGGTCAGTCTCGTTCTTGGAGTAGACGAGAATATCATCAATGAAAACAATCACGAACTTGTCGAGGTACGCCTTGCATACTCGATTCATGAGATCCATAAATACGGCTGGTGCGTTGGTTAGGCCAAAAGGCATAACCGAAAACTCGTAGTGACCATACCGTGTTCGGAAAGCCGTCTTTGAAATATCTTCTTCGCGCACTCTCAGCTGGTGGTAACCGGATCGTAGATCGATCTTCGAGTAGTAACTCGATCCCTGAAGCTGGTCAAACAAATCATCAATTCGGGGTAAAGGATAACGGTTCTTGACCGTCACCTTGTTCAACTCCCGGTAGTCGATGCACATTCGGAAAGTCCCGTCTTTCTTTCGGACAAACAAGACAGGGGCTCCCCATGGCGATGAGCTAGGTCGGATAAAACCCTTATCCAACAAATCTTGCAACTGAGTGGACAACTCCTGAAGTTCCGCCGGTGCGAGTCGATACGGGGCTCGTGCTATGGGTGCTGCACCGGGTGTCAACTCGATTTGGAATTCGACTTGACGAATAGGAGGGAGTCCGGGCAAATCCTCTGGGAAAACTTCCGGAAAGTCTCGCACAACCGGTATGTCTTCAATTCGTTTCTCCTCCGCGGGTTTCTCAACAATCTGCGCCAAAATTGCCGGATGACCCTTTCGTAGATACTTCTGTGCCTTCAAAAGGGTAATGACGTTGGTGGTCATGCCGCTTCTCTCGCCTCGGACCGAAATGATCTCGCCGGAAGGGGTGGTGATATGGACTATCTTATCATGGCATATAATCTCCGCTCGGTTCTCGGATAACCAGTCCATGCCGACCACGACATCGAAACTACTAAGCGTAAAAGGAATAAGGTCGATGTCAAAGACATGACCTGACAGTTTCAACTTACATCCCGCAAGTATATGAGTTGTTACTACAGTTTTACCGTTAGCTAATTCAACAGGAAACTTAGCGTCTAACGGGGTTGGAGTAAGGTCTAAAAGTTGGCTAAAAGCTTTTGACACAAAACTCCTATCAGCTCCAGTGTCAAACAAAATAGAAGCAAAACAATCGTTTACAGGGAACTTACCAGACACCACATGCGGATCATTGCGGGCTTGACCCGATCCAATCACAAACGCTCTTCCTTTGCCATTTCCTCCACCATTACTGCCACTTCCATTACCCCCATTATTGTCATTCTGTTTCAGCTTGGGGCAATCCTTCCGGAAATGACCTTCCTGTCCACATTCAAAACATCCTTTAGTCGTCATCGGTGGCTTAGGAGCACCCTTCGCCGCAAGGTCAACTCTACATTCCTTCGCTTGGTGACCTATCTTTCCGCATCTTTGACACTTGACACGGTCACACTGGCCAACATGATGATAGTTGCACCTGTTGCACTTTGGATATTTCCCAGCATATCCGCTCGAAAACTGCCCGCTACCGTTGTTGTTGTTGTTGTGATTCTGAGTGTTAAAGCTCCGAGTGAATTCGGGCTTACGGTAGTGTTGTTGCGGTGGGAGGTTCGAGGATGAAGATCTGGTGTTGTCAAACTTCCTCTTCCCGCTGTTCGGGTTGCTGTTGCTGTTATTGTCGTTACTCTGGTTGTCACGGGCTTTAACGGTCGAACCCCTAGGTGGTAACGCACCCTAGGTCACAGCCTGATCCGTCAGTTTGTGAGCCAAACGGATCGCTTGTTGGATCGTGGCTGGTCTGGAAGACGTCACCATACCCTGAATCTGTGGTGCTAACCCATCAATGTACATCTCTATCCTCTTGCTCGGCGGATCCACCATCCGCGGACACATTACAGCCAACTCGTGCGAACGAGTAGTGTAGGCTTCAATCTCCGAACCCACCATCTTCAACGACCAAAACTCCGACTCTAACTTCGAAATCTCTTCTCTCGGACAATACTCCTCTCGCATCATGTTTTTGAACTCCTCCCAGTTCATCGCGTTAGCCAGTTCCAATCCAAGGATCTGCACATTTGTACATCGTCTGTGGACACCTCTGAGTGTGCCTCTGGCTCAGTCGGTTCTTCCTCCGATTCCACTTCGGGTTCCTCCTCGGGATCTTCCTCAGGATCTTCTTCAGGATCTTCTTCAGGATCTTCTTCAGGCTCTGCCCCAGGCTCGGCCTCAGGCTCTGCCTCAGGTTCGGCTGCGTTCTGAGCAAGTTGCATTTGTAAGACATCGCAACGCTCTAACGCTATCTCAGTTCGGGTCCTTGCTTCTTGGAGTTGGTCTTGCAAGTCTATCTTCTCAGCTTGCATCTTCATCATAACCTTCGTTTGTTGCTCACTAGTCTCTTGCATATCTTTCATTGCCGCTGCCATACGGGCAATCTCCTCCTGAGTCTCGGTTCCGTCTTTAAACAGTCTGGAAACGTTCGCTCTCGTATAGCGCATGTAACCCACATCACGCTCCAAACAAGAAACGACAGCTGCGAGAACTCGCTATACAGGTTCGGTTATGGGTGGTAGGGTGTTGGGATAAGCAGGGTGGTTCGGGTGAGGCAACGGGGGAACTTGTTCACGGTAGACCATACGTCTGATCTTGTTGGGGTACCAATCCCAGCTAATGTCGTTTTCATACAGGCCTCCGGATAGGCGGTACCTCTTCGGTGCAGGAGCTTCGAGTTCCGGGACTACACGGGGTGGCGAGGCAGTAGGTAACTGCGGTTCCTTCCCGTGAGCATGCGTCATCGAATCGGATGATGATGAGGGTGGCGTCGACATTCCTACAGGTAAGCCGTGTATATGCGCGCGTATGAGTGAAAGAGGTAAAGAAATAAGATTTCAAGACTACACAAACCTATGCAGTGCGTATCATTATAACTAATGGGTCGTCGCGGTTATAGTCTAGTATGCATGCAGCTTCTAGTTCGCTATAACCAATGGCTCTGATACCAATCTGTCACACCCTCAAAATCCACTAACGGAGTTTTACCGTCAAAGGGTGTGAACTGGCAGGATCGAAATCATTAGTTATAATCAAACCAAAGAAAAACGTTTAAATGTAAATAAGTGCGGAAGCGTAAAACCTTAATTCAAAAATTGCGTCACGCAGGACGACTTAAAACCAAATGTAACTGTTAAAATTAAGTTTGCAGAATAAAGATGTTTTCAATTAATGCATGCTCCTAAACCGCGCGCCCGCCTCGGCTACCTGAGAATAACATACTAAAAGTGTCAACACAAGGTTGGTGAGTTCACAAGTTAAATAAGACAAATCGTTTAGCGTTTTGCGTAACCTCGTTACGGCGTTTCAGTGTTGCGTAACCTCGTTACGACGTTTAAGTGTTGCATTACCAGATAGTGTTATGTCAAATTATATATCGATAGGTAGCTAATCTATACAACAAGTATCGCTAAGTGGTTCGCGACCGAAGCTGACTGTTTATCAAGTGCCCGTCACCAGGTCAATCCAGACCATGGTAAGTGTTAGCCAAAATTACACCCACTCAACCTCCAGTTGAGCTTAACTTCGGGTGGGGTTTGTCAAACCTAGTAGTACTACTCAACAGTGACTCGCTATTCCAAATATTAACCGGTCCGATGTGTGGGACTTCAAATGTTACGTTTGCCGCTTAGCCTTTACAAGTGATATATAATTTATAACAAAATCTTAAATATGCGTTTATCTCAGAAAATATGTTTATCGGAGTATGTTATCTCCCCCAAGTGAAAAACGTTTGAAAACAGTTCAAAGAGCGGGGTAAGTGAAACTCACTGTTTGCGAAGAATATCCCGATCTAGATCACCAAGTGATGTGCGTCGTAGAAACTCTCTAGCGTTCTAAATAACAAAGAGATTTTCTAAGTATTGGTACGTTTAACGAGTCTCTAGACTCGGCACATAATACCTATGCACGTAACAGATTTCGTGTTTCGTTTGTGAATCGTGTGTGACTTAAACAAGTACAATTGTGATACGATACATGAGTGAGCAATTACTTTCGTGTCACGTACTAATAACATACTTTACTAGCAATTATCCCCGTAAGGGCATTTTGGTCAACAAACAAAATTAACTAACCATTATTCCCCATAAGGGCAATTTGGTCAATTCATGGAAATCAATTAGCAACTATTCCCCGCAAGGGTATTTTGGTCAAAACATAACAAATATACAAAAACTATCATATTTCATGCATTTTTACACAACTCAGCAGTTAGTTTCATTATGACAGAATTTCTACTTGAAAGATTGTACTATTTCACCAATCATAACGTCTCAATTAATTCACCAAAAATCACCACAGAAGCATACATATCTTAGGTTTCCAGAACATATTTTATCTTATTTTTATTCCACATATTTTTCTTATAATGACCAAAACATTACAGCAAACTCATATCAGTCAGATTCATGCGCAACAGAATGTTATTTGCAATTCCCGTTAAACGAAAAATCCAATAAATGCAAGACCACTTGGGTTTGGTTCCTAACTCAATGAGTCAACTTCCAGAAGTGGAACCAACCCAATTGGCCTCGTGGTTCATGAGATATAACATTTACAACTTAACCTAACAGCAGGTCTAACAGCTCAGCTTTGCACCACGTTTTTGTAAAATAATAAAAGTAAACTTCTACTTGTCCAAAAATTACAAACTTATACTTTATAGAAACTAGACTCAACCTAGTTTACTGCAGTACCCACAATCTCAACCAATTTTCACGTTTACACTTCGTTACAGTCACTTAAACATCGTATACACATTCTGTCCAGAATCTGTTCACATCAAAACTCAACAATTTAACTATCTATGGACCATAAATCAATCATATAACATGCTAGACACTACAACCACTATCCATGCATATCAATTACACCATACATACAAGATTAGGGTTTGTGTTTTAACTCAAATCAAAGACAACAATCAATCAAGCAACAACATCAATACTAGTTATCAATCATCATGAATTCAACAACCATCATGTTAACTCATACATACATATAAAAATCGGCTGCCCAGGGTTTTCAATTAACCCATTAAACATCAAAATCAAACAACAAGAAGGTAAAGGATGATCAAATATACCTTCCTAGCACCTAGTTCTTCAATCAAAGGCTTGAGTTGATGGTGTATATGTGTGTGAAAGTGGACGGCAGCCAAGAGGATGAGGCTTAAGGTTTCCGATCGGGATTTGGGTGGAAGAAAGAATAATAAGTTAGGGTTTGTAGTTAAGGTTATATTTATAGACATACTAGTTACACTCTAGTCCCTAAACTTCCAAATGTTACATCTCTAGCCTAAATAGTTGGTTCCTGTTTCTTGTTTAACATTCCACATAACAATCAAGTAACACACATATATCTAACACATAATTAACACATAATTATTGTTTTGACGTTTGTCGTTTGTTTATCAATCGTTTGTGTCAACTCGTTTGCGTTTCGGTGCAAATCCCGAAAGACTACACATGTAGTAAGTGTTAAGCGTCATTTAAACCCTAGTTTAAATGTAATGAAGTGTGCGTTATAGATTTAACGATCTTAAAGTTTGAATTGACGGAGTTGAGTTAACGGGGTTAACCTGAAATTGACGATTGTCACATCATTTCACTAAAGCTAGAGAAAATAGTTATAAAGTAAAAATAAAAGCTAGTGAAAAGATATTAGAAGTCTAAAAGCAAATCTAGCTGAAAAAATTAAAGTAATTGATCTGAGCTATGAAGTGTTAGAAGAAAAAACCAAACTAATAGCTAAAAGGGATAAACAGATAGCTGATCATCAGGTGAGAGTGGTGGAACTAAACCGGAAACTTGAGAAATTCAGAAATTCCACCGCTATACTTGATCACCTCGTTAGTGATCAAGGTTCCCCAGTTAAAAGGGGAGGAATAGGTTATCATGAAGTTCCACCACCTTACAATCATAATTACACTTATGATCATAGTAATCAGAAATCTGTTGATGTTGATTATAGTCAGACAGTTCCGGTTAAGGTAACTATTAAAGATCCAGAAGTTAGTAAAGGCGAAACGAGTAAGCCTGTGTCTAATGTGAAAATTTCTGTGCCTAGTCCTGTCTCATCTAACTCGGACAAGTCTTCCGAGTCGAGTGAGACAAAACAAGAGGCAGTGTTACCAAAAAGTGGGGAGAAACATAAAACAACTGAAAAGAAATCTCCACTAAACCCGTATGTCCCACCTTATGTGAGACAAACAGGCAGTAATACAGCCTCAACATCTAAAACAACTATGGAAAAGAAAATTGAACACAGGAGTTGTTTCAGATGTAATCGATTAGGACACCAAATTGCTGATTGCCCTCTGAAGCAGAAATTCAGAGGTGTGAGGCCTTCAAAATCTGAGAAAAGAAACAGTAATCAATATAACGGAAAAAATGAAAACCCATCAAAATTTAGAAATTGGTCTAATTCAGGTTTTCAAAGAAATAGATCTCAGTTTTTCACTGCTAACAACCAAACCATAAGTAATAATTCATTTAATTCACGATGGTTTGGATGGCCTCATAGTCAATCTCCAAGAAGGTATCCGCTCAGGACTTACAGAAATTATTCTGATGCTAACTTTGGACAGCCAAGGTACGGGATGTATCGACCCAAGACCAAGAGGTCTTGGGTCCCCAGATTTTAACCCTCTGCTTTAATCGTGCAGGAACAGTTGAACAGGGCTGCAAACAATCTATGGGTTGTGGATAGCGGCTGTTCCCGGCACATGACGGGTAACAAGAATTTGTTACACGAATGGAAACCTGTTCAAGGAGGAAGAGTGAGTTTCGCTGGAGAGAGCGGTGGAAGGATCACAGGAATTGGGACTGTGACGAATGGAAAGATGACTTTAGAGAAAGTGAACTTTGTTGAAGAATTGAAGCACAATCTGCTGAGTGTTTCGCAGATCTGTGACAAGGATTACACCATGCATTTTACCAAGAATGAGGCGATTGTGTTGCATCCTGGTTTTAAGATACCCGAGGATTGGATTGTTATGAGGGCTCCAAGAGAGAAGAATACGTATATCATGGACATGAGGTCGACTGAAATGGCCACAGAAGAATCGTGTCTTTTGTCGAAAGCGACTAAATCGGAGTCCGAATTATGGCATAGGAGAATAGGGCATATTCATCTTCGGAAGATGAACTACATTGTCAAGAATGGGTTGGTGTTGGGTGTTCCCTTGAAGAATTTCAACTTCGAAGATCAATGCTTATCATGCAAGAAGGGAAAGCAACACAAGAAATCCCATCACACCAAGAAGATTAATTGAATAGTCAGTTCTCTAGAACTACTTCACATGGATCTCTTCGGTCCAGTGAATGTAAAAAGTCTAGGAGGAACATCTTACTGCTTGGTGATCACTGATGATTTCTCTCGATATTCCTGGGTATATTTCCTGAAGTCAAAGGATGAAACTGTTCAGATGGTAAAGAATTTGATTACCAAGGTTGAGAATATCATGGGAAAAAAGGGTTAAGTACATCAGAAGTGACAATGGGACTGAGTTCAAGAACTATGAGATGGAGATCTTCTGCTTACATAAGGGGATTGAACACCAGTACAGCGCTCCGTATACACCGCAACAAAATGGAGTGGCTGAGAGGAAGAACAGAACTTTAATTGAAGGAGCCAGAACCATGCTGGCTGATTCGAAACTTCCCGTGGTGTTCTGGGCTGAAGCAGTTGCAACAGCCTGTTATATCCTTAATAGAGTGTTAACTGTTAAAAGATTAAATAAAACCTGTTATGAACTTATGCATGGGAGAAAGCCCAACTTGAGTGGTCTTGAATTCGGGTCACCGTGTTCGATATTAAATACCAATTCTAAATTTGGTGAAGTATCAGACGAAGGAATCTTAGTCGGATACGTTGTTGGGACTCCCAACAGACGGGTCTTTAATACATCGACCAGCAAGGTTGAAGTGGTGTGTAACACTGATATCACAAGTTACAAATCACCAAAACCAAGCACGGGACCCGCCGCGGTTTTCGACTATGATAGACTTTTTAAATCTTTTAACATGCCTTATTTGGATTTTGCAGAAGTTGAGGAAAGAATTGCTACGAAGATGATATGCGATGAGGAAGACACTTTGGTGCAACGACCACAGTATGATGAATGTCAGCCTTCCTCGTCAAATGCTGTCAATACCCCTGCTGCCTCTACTGAAGAGGAATTCATCAATCTGTTTCACTCTCAACATCAATCACACATTGATGAGCTATCTTCGAACTTGGAAGATAATCTGAATGTCAGTTCGGTTCCGACTACGAGAATTCACAAAAATCATCCTCTGTAAAATGTGATAGGTGATCTGTCCGATGGTGTACAAACAAGACAAAGCTTGAATGACCACACCTGTGTTTACACAAGCATTAAAGAATCAGGCATAATCAACGAATGCTTGTACACCTGCTTTATCAGCCAGATTGAACCAAAGAACTATCAAATGGCTCTCAAGGACAGCTCGTGGGTCGAAGCCATGCAAGAAGAATTAGCCCAGTTTAAGAAGATGGAGGTATGGAACTTGGTTGCAAAACCAAGGAATGTGCATGCGATTGGCACAAAATGGGTCTTCAAATGCAAGAGAGATGAGAAAGGGATTGTTATCAGGAACAAGGCGAGGCTGGTTGTTAAAGGCTTTAATCAGCAAGAGGGGATTGATTACAATGAGGTGTTTGCTCCTGTGGCAAGATTGGAAGCCATTCGGCTGTTTTTGGCATTTGCTGCTCATAAGGAGATGAAGGTTTTTCAGTTAGATGTGAAGAGTGCGTTCCTAAATGGTAAAGTCGATGAGGTTGTGTACGTTGAGCAACCTCCGGGTTTTCCTGACCCTGACTTTCCCGATCACGTGTACAAGCTAAGTAAAGCATTGTATGGACTACATCAGGCACCTCGTGCATGGTACTCAACGTTATCCGACTACTTGCTTGAGAATGAGTTTGAAAGAGGTAAGATTGATAGCACATTGTTCTTCAAGAGAAAAGGGAGCGACTTTCTACTGGTGCAAGTCTACGTGGACG
The DNA here is from genome assembly GCF_021521415.1 of Bidens hawaiensis. NCBI lineage: Eukaryota > Viridiplantae > Streptophyta > Magnoliopsida > Asterales > Asteraceae > Bidens > Bidens hawaiensis. Next base: position 556,202 of record NW_027491689.1, on the reverse strand, counting down.
ACAGTATCTTTGCTGCATCAAAGGTCGCCATGTGTCAGGAGTTTGAGGCCGTCATGAAGAAGAGACTTGAAATGAGTGCTATGGGTGAACTAACTTTCTTTTTAGGACTACAGGTTGATCAGAAGAAAGATGGTATGTTCATTCATCAGACGAAGTATGTCCATGATGTTCTCAAACGTTTCAAGATGGAGGACAGCACTCCATACGATACTCCAGTCTGCGTCAACCACAAATTGGGTGCTGAGTCAGACAACGATGCAGACGTGGACCCAACCCAATATCGGGCTATAATAGGTTCTTTAATGTACTTAACTGCTTCTAGGCCTGATATAATGTATGCAGTTTGTCTTTGTGCTCGCTTTCAGGCAAACCCAAAGGAATCTCACTTGAAGGGTGCGAAGAGGATTCTACGGTATCTCAAAGGCATGCCTAAGCTGGGGTTGTGGTACACAAAAAGAGGAGACTTGGAGTTGGTCGCCTACACAGATTCTGATTATGGAGGGTGCAATCAGAGTCGGAAGTCTACAACTGGTGGATGTCAGTTTCTTGGTGGCAGACTAGTGTCCTGGCAATGCAAGAAGCAGACCTCAGTCGCAATTTCAACCTGTGAAGCAGAATACATGGCAGCATCCAACTGCTGCTCCCAGGTTCTTTGGATTCAACAACAGTTGCGCGATTATGGTCTGAATTTTACTCTTACTCCTATTTGCATTGATAACACTGCTGCTATCTCAGTAACTAACAATCCCGTTAAGCACAGTAAAACTAAACACATTGACATACGTCATCATTTTATACGGGATTGTGCTGAGAAGAAACTGATTGAGCTCGAAAAGGTTGATACGCTAGATAATTTCGCTGACTTGTTTACGAAAGCGTTTGACAAAACTAGATTTCAAAACCTTGTTGAGCTGAATGGGATGATCAATCCCGAGTAGCCATGCTTTATGTTTTTGTTTAAAAAAAAATAATAAAAAAAAAAAAAAACGTAACTATCGCTTAGAAGTATGTCGGTTGCCTCAGTTTGAAGGACATGTCTTCGGATATGTTTGGTCCTCATTTCTACTTGTAGAATATGAGGATAGCCATTAACCAGATGACTGAAAGTGACCGGGGCGGTTTACGATGTGTTTTCATTCTTTCGCTGAAAATTAGTCGATCATACTTAGTTAGAAGGACACATACTTGTATGTGGTCGGTCCAGCTGATCCATTGGATCTTCGGGACAGCCGTTTACCTGAAAACTTCAATTTGATCGGGGCGATTGAAGTTAAAAAATTTTTTTCTTTTCTTTTCGGGAGATGAAATTATTTTTCAAGTCTACTACTTCGTAAGAAGTACCTTTACTATGTTTAACAGAAAATTGATCCAACCTTGGAAAGTGATAGATATACTGATTCTGTGTGCTTAACTAGTGAAGTTATAAGGCCTAAAAGACTTTAGAACAGTCATTGTATGTCATGGTAGCTTTTTATGGTGCGTAAAAGTAGAAGTGATACTAACTATATCTACTCGATTTTATGTGGAAACTTCTTATGAGTTGTGCATGTCTCCATATATATCTTTCCGAATGATAGGCAGAAAAGCGATTACCCAGTCATACACGAGCCCGTGAGTGTTCTGATTTCCGTTAAGATAGCGTGTCAAGAAACTGCAGTGATCCAGATTCGGGACTTGCAGTAGTTTATCTGAAGTTGTGTAAATACTTAAAAAAAAAAAAAATTTGAGACATTCTAGAGTTCATAATATTTATACTTCTCAATCAAGGTGTAAGAAAGAGAACGGGAAGCAAAATCTAAAGATCGAAGAGTACTTACTATTTAATCAGACACTACGGGTCGAGGTCAACTCGGGGTGACTTGGGGAAAGCCAAATACGCTTTGAGAATATATAGGAGGCATCATAATCTCTGAGTTGTTGCCCACTTAAATTTTGAGCTTAATTGAACCTAACCCGTATCACAGAAACGATGAAAACCATTCTAAGTTATTTACCTGCTTACAACATGTTTCTTTATGTCATAATACAGCTAAACACGGATCTGTGTGACAGTCACATAGTTAGTATGATTCCTGTTCGGATCTTTTCTGAAACATGGTAGTCCATATCGAGACTGAAATTTGATCCCGTGTATTTTATTTTTGAAATTTTTCTGCTTATGTAGTTGTTTGATTTTATACCTGGTTACTTGGTCTTAATCGTATCATTTAATTCTTTAAAGGTTGTTTTAAAACTTAATTGCAAATTGTAGGGGTTTGTTTTGAAAATTTTCATATATAGGCGAACTTATCCATAACTTCGCCTGCAATAGGCGAAGTTATCCATAACTTCGCCTGTCAAATTTTGACCCTATATAAAGAAGTTTTAAGGTCAAACAGTATCATTATTTCAAAAACCAGCGAACTTAACTTTCTTGTCAACCGGCGAACTTATCGTTACTCTAACCGATCATATTTCATCGATCAATCTGTGTTCTCTTTTCAGATTCTAATCCGATTAAAGGTGTGTAGGGTTCTAATATCAATGTTTTTGAGGTTAATCATCGGTCGTTTCGACTCGATTATCGACCTCGTCTTTCGAAACCTTAAACACCCGATTTCAAACTTGTTATTACGTGTTCGTAATATACCTGAACGTCTAAAACTTCATAAAATCATGTGTTACGGAGTCCTCGATCTCCAATTTCATCATCTACACGTCGTTCGATAAACCTAACTGTTGCCGATTCGAATTCGGCGAAGTTACAGTTTAGGCGAAGTTATCCGTAACTTCGCCTGAGGTTTAACTTCGCCTGATTATAGATTTTGAAACAGTTTATGAGGCGATGTTGTGGTTAGGCGAAGTTATCATTAACTTCGCCTGGACCTTTTTACTTAACAGTTATCAGACGAAGTTCAAGTTGAAGCGAAGTTGTTCCCAACTTCGCCCCACCTCTAACTTCGCCTATATAGAATAAATCACAACTTCGCTCATGGTAACAGGCGAACTTGTGATTTGCGTTGACGTGTATCTAACTTAGTCTGTTTGATGCAGATATGGCTGCTGTAGGTGGTGCAGGCGGAGATGACGGTGGTGATAACCAGAGACAGTTCTTCCTGGGTCACAACATGTATATAACATTAGACCCGGAGGCGAGCGGAGTTGATGATTTCCGCGAAATCATCACATTCTTACTACGCTCGCGTATATTCCACGTGATCACTACAACACTGCCGATATCCTTGCCCAACATTGAGGATTTTTGGCAGACCGTGGAATATGACTGTAGAGTCGAGCCCCCGGTGATGCGCGCAACAGTCAACAATCAGATTGTTCAGTTCTCTTCTGAACAGATCCGGGCGGCTTTACGATTTGGAGATGAGACGAGGGATGACCCGACAGAGTTTGTGACTCCTTTCCGTGATGGAGCGTTTTTGAGGATGGGATACTCTGGTCCCTTAGGGGATACGCAGAGAAGGAAAGGGTTTTTACTTGACCAGTGGCGCTTTCTCATGCATGTCATGATTGTATGCATGTCAGGGAGAAAGGCGGGCACTGATGGCATGGGCGCGACCATGCAGTCGGCGATGACTGCTCTGACTTACAACAAGCGATACAGCTTTAGTCAGATGGTCTTCTATGAGATTGATCGTCAGAGAAGGGCGATGGCGCGTGAGAGATTCATCATGTATCCAAGATTCCTACAAATGATCTTGAATCATGTTGCTCCAACGCTACCTCAGCGCCGTCCGATAAGATACGTTGAAAGTGTGAATAAACGAATCTTCGCCCAATGTAGATCTTCGAGTGCGAGGAGCAAACCTGAGCTCCGTCCTCGCCATACTCCACTGTTTGGGTACTTAATCAACCCAGGGTATGTGCCTGCTCGAGGGGACGAGTTTCGGGACCCGGCACCACAACAGGCAGGATCACCTCAAGTTATACCTGCTGCACCTGTTGTGTCACCGGAGGAGAACGTTGACCTTGACGCAGAGTTTGGCGGTCAAGGATTTTTTGACATGGAGAGGGTTGATCCAGAGGAGTATGTGTAAGTCTCGGTTGAGAGGGTGTCGACTGTGAATGTTACTAGGACATCTGCTACGATGGTTGGTTCTGATGAGGCAAGAAGGATTTTGGTAACACATGAACGGACTCATGGAAAGAGAAAGAGAACTGATGATGACAGTGAGTCAGATTACGAGGAAGAGGTACAACAGTTAATACGCAGATCAAGAAGGGAACGGATAGGTGCAGGTTCTGGAGCTGGTGAGAGCTCGAGGGTGGTACGTTTCACCCCACCCGCACTATCCGGTATGACAATGGTTCCCTCATCATTACAGGTTACAAGGCCAAGCGCCACGGACGTTCCCGTGGTGGCTACCTCATCTGCCTTTGGCCTCCCACCAACTTCATTCCAACTACCGACTCCGGAGATCGTTTCGTTGCCGCCGCCGACTGTCTCCAACGGAGGTCGTGGCACACTTTATTGAGTCGACTGTTGTGGCCACTGCAGGGTTATCGGTGACGATACCACCTGCGGTTACGTCTTTGCCTACTTCTGAGGTCCCGGTTACATCGGAAATCCCTCCTCAGTACACTCAAGATATATCACATCTGAGGTTTGATTTCGATGCAACCTTATCAGACTCAAAACGAATAGCAGCACTTGAACGGGTCGTGGCAGAGCAGTCAAGGATTAATCTTATCCAGACCCAGGCTATTCAACGCCTTGTTGCAGAGAATCAGATGCAGTCGTCCCTGCTGGTAGAACATGGAAAAATCATAGATGCTCTGAAGGAGTTCTTGGCATCTCAGGGGGAGACGAGCTGTAAAGGCGATGAGTTGAGGACCAAGAGACAAAATGATAGAGACGATGATCCCAATGCGTCGAAAGATGCAGGTGGTGAGTTGCCAAGAACTGTACAAGCTCTTGGGACTTCCACAACTCAGGGGGAGTCGACAACTGCAGCTGGTGGTGATGATGTGGTGGTAGTGGAGGTTGAGGAGATGGATGATGACTTTATAGGTGATGATGATGTACTACCGAGTGATGAGATAGAAAAGATTGGTGAAGAGATAGTTATTGATAATGAGATTGAAGAGGGAGAGATAGTAGAGGAGAATGTGGAGCATGAGATACCGCAAGTCGAGAACGTAGATATGAGTCAAGAGATTGGGAATGATGAGACTGAATGGGAAGAGCAGCCTAGATGGAAAGAAGGCTATGCTCAGTGGTTCGTCAAAACGAAGAAACCAGCGGTCCCTACAATGTTTAAGAAGAGTTACAACATTAGAGGCTATGCTGAAGCGAGAAAGGGGATTATTTGCTGGATATACGATGAGCAGTTGAGGCTCTTTGTTATTAAGAGGTATGATGGTGTTCAGTACTTTAAAAGACTTTTAAGATCATTGAATACACTGCCAGAATGTGAAGTGAAAGACTTAGCCAGATTGGGATTGATAAACCGAAGTGATGATAATATGGCTAGAGTTATTGGGAAGATTGTTTGGAAGGAAAGTATAAAAGAGAAGAGGTTTGAGCTGTTGAAACCACAAAAGGGAAAACTTATCGAAGACAAAGATCGTGGATTGAGAGCAGATGGTAAACCTTGGATGATTATGAAGTATAAGCCGATCCGGTGCCTTAAAGAAGTGCCGATGAAACAGATGCCCAAGGATGTGCTCAAAGATCTAAAGTGGTGGTATGTAGATTGTGAAACAGCTGAAGCAGTGATGGAAGACGAAGATGAACAAGAGCTGCTAAGAGTTTATGATCCGATGCATCTAGTGAACTTGTCGCAAGCTGATCTGCAGGTGCTGAATGAGAAGAAAATCTTTTATTTTCCTGCTTGGAAAGACGAAGCGAAGAAATATCAAAGAATTGTATCAGTTTGTGTACGCGAAGGAGTTCATGCTTGAAGATGAAGATGCAAGGTCGTTGAAGATTACAAGACACGTGTTTGAAGATAAAGAGTTGAAGCTACTGCCAAGGGGGAGTCTGTTGGTACATGATGTCAGTAGTTCAGTGTCTAGTGTCTGTAATCGAGTCGTTTGGATTTGAGTTTGTATGTAAGCGAAGTTGCTAACAAGTTCGCTGATATGGGCGAACTTGTTAGACAAGCGAAGTTAGGGACAACTTCGCCTGAACATGCCATGCGAAGTTGTCGTGATATATATGTCCTAGGTTACGGCTTAGAGATAGAAAATTCAACGAGTTAGTCATTCAGAGAACGAGTTAGAGAGAGTCTGTATTTGGTGATCTTTGTATCACGTGTTTACGGTTGCAATATAACGTGTTTGTGTTTATTGTAACGTGTTTAATCGTTTTGTCTTCTACGCTCGTAACGTCTTACGTAGGGATTCCGCACCTACGTAGAACGCGATATCTCGTGTAGATCCGGCTGGGAACCTACAGATGGTAACCCACTTAGGGGTAAACACCAAACCAATGGGGATTGGACAACACATAAATGATGGTACAAACAGTACAATCACATCCTTGTCAAAAGGCCATGATGCCCACCAACTTCTACCAACCACCACAATCACACGAATGGAGAATATTATTGGTGGAGAACCTGACAAGGTGGTTGGTCATACTCTCTCTCCTCCGGCTATAAATACCAATGAACCTCCAAATGGTTAAGGATATACTTCCTCCTATTATCACTATCTCATTATACTATTTCCTACAATCAAGTACTGATTCTCACGCCGGAGGGTGGTTACGAGAGAACCCCCCCATTCCTCGTAACGAGCTCACGGTGTTCTGTTTTGCAGGTTGTACTCATCTGCGCCAAGATAGTTTTATAACCCTCCGTATAGGATACGTCCCCATTACCCTCGGACTAACGTGTTAGACCTTGAGGAGTGGATTCGTGTTTCTTCATTGGCGCCATCCGTGCATATAGCTAGAACTGTAACTCACTCCGTTCTTGACCCAGATGAGTGGCAAGATTACACCAAAAGAGGTTGGCCAAAAAGCCAACCTAAAAGGGAACATAGAAAATCTGGACGTAGAGGAAACAGGTGGAGGTTTTTTGAACACCTCCACCATTCACCCTACCGTCACAGATAAACAAAAAACAAAGACACCATTCACCATGCCGCCAGACATCATGGCGTGGCTCGAGGCTGAACAACAAAAGCTAAGAGACAAGGTACAAGAAAAAATGGCATCCGTTGTGAAACCTAGATCACTGTTTGATACAGCTTCTAGTAGCAGCGAAGGAGACGAGTCGGAAGAAAACTCAACGCCGACTCGTGCGAAGACACCTTTCGCCAAAACGTCTCCTGCTAAGCAAACCAGCAAAGCAGGAGACAAGTCACAACGGTCAAATCTAAAGGCAGATTCACGCCTAGACGACCCAGACTATGAAGAAAGCTGGAAAGGACCAGACGTCAAAAAATTGGTAAAGTACCATCCAGAAGCGGCCGTTGATTTTTCCAAGCCATACCGACCAACAACATCGGAAGGAAAATCAAAGTTCATAGCAAGAATAGCCGAAGCAGAGCTACCAGAAAACCCAAAAATCCCACCAACGATGGGCCAGTATGATGGTATCTCAGATCCAGACGATCATCTGCAAACCTTTACGGCTGCGGGCCTAGTGTCCGGATGGACTATGCCGTTATGGTGCCACATCTTTACACTAACCTTGGTAAGAGCTGCTAGAGCATGGTTTGAAAGGCTACCAGATGGCCAAATCACAAGTTGGGAAGACCTAACAAGAAAGTTCACACAACAATTTAGCCAACAACGGCGACACATCAGTGACCCGGCCGACATTTTGAATATCGTTAGAAAAGATAACGAGGCACTGGAGGATTTCATCACGAGATATAACAAAGAAGGGCTAAACATCGGCGGCGTAAGTGAAGAGCTTTTGAGGGCAGCCTTTCGCCAAAACGTAAAGTGTGATGATCTTATACGTAACCTTACAGGCAGAGATGACATGCCGCAGTGATAGGATGATGTCATGACCGCGGCTAAAAGGTACGCGCGAATGGAAAAAAGTTTAGGAAAAGAACTGGCAAAGAACGATGCCAGGAACGACATTAATCGGGCCCGTCAGGGCAAAAGAGCGTCCTCCGTATGGTCAAGACTAAATAGCGAAAGAGAATCCGCGTTCGATCCATCCAGAACAAGACAAAGAGGTCAGCCAAGTACACCACAAACAAACACCACTAGGTGGACTCCGCTGACAAGAAGCCCAGCCCACATAATGTATAATGAAGGAATCCAGCTGAAGAAGCCGCCACCAGTCAAACAAGGGCCAACCACAGATATGAAAAGTTATTGCGACTTTCATGAGAAACATGGGCACACGACGAATCAGTGTGTCAACTTGAAAGACGCGATCGAAGAATGTGTCAAAAATGGCAAACTAGACCACCTTGTCAGAAACATACGAGGAAAATACAGACGCCCACCCCCAAGAGATGGCGGAAGACCAGAAAAGAAGATCAAAGATCTACACGCCAATATGATCTTGAGTAACGTTCAGAACAAGAAAAGGAGGACAGAATGGGCACCATGGAAGGAAGAGCAAGTCATCTTTCCAAAAGTCAGAGGGGGGGGGGGGCGAGCAAAAAGGCACCCTTAGTAATTACAGCCGTTTTCGGCAATTACAGGACGCCCTGCTTCTTTGTTGACACAGGGGCAACATCTAACATCATGTATCGCCAGTGTTTTGACCTGGTAGACGAAGAAGACAAACGACGGTTGACGGCAGTGAACGCCCCAATCGCAGGGTTCAACCAAAGTATCGCGTACCCGTTAGGGCAGCTGACATTCCCAGTCGAGCTAAGCGATGGGCTCCACTCCCGAACAGAAGAGGTTGATTTCCTAGTAATGGAAACCTCTCACCCGCAATATGATATAATCTTGGGAAGAGAAGCCATTGGTGACTTCAACGCCACCCCGTCAACAGCACATGGGATAATCGGATTACCAACTCAGACCGGGATAGCAATGATCCACGCCAACAAAGAATGCAACATGGCGGAAAGGAAAGCGCAAAAGCGCAAAAAACGAACAAGGTTACAGAAACAGAAAGATGGGTGCTCAACAAGAAATTCCCAGAGCAAAGCATAACCATTGGCCCAAACATCTCGGAAGGAGCGCGTGAAGCTCTTAAAACCTTGTTGCTCAAAAACATCAGTGTATTCGCTTGGACCCCAGAAGACATGACGGGAGTCCCAAGAAGCAAGGCAGAACATGAGTTAAAAGTTAACCAAAGTTTCGTCCCGGTAGTACAAAAGCAAAGAAAGATGGGGCCAGAACAAGCAAAAGCCTGTGATGAGCAGGTCCAGCAGCTGATCGACGCGGGTATAATCAGAGAAATTCAATACCAAACCTGGGTAGCAAACCCGGTAATGGTACCCAAAGCAAAGGGGCAATGGCGCATGTGCATTGACTTCAAGGACTTGAACAAGGCGTGCCCAAAAGATTGCTACCCTTTGCCAGAAATCGACCTTAAAGTTGACGCGTTGGTACCTTTTCGGTTCAAATGCTTCCTAGATGCTTATAAAGGGTACCACCAAATCCACATGGCATCAAAGGATCAAGACAAGACGGCGTTCAGAACAAACGGTGGGACATACTGCTATAAAATGATGCCATTCGGCCTAAAAAACGCAGGGTCTACTTACCAAAGGTTGATGGATAAAGAGTTCAAATTACAAATTGGCTGGAATTTGGAAGTCTATATGGACGATCTCATCATTAAAAGCAAGACATACGAAGCCATGATAAAAGATATTGAAGAAATCTTCAACATACTAAGGTCAATCAGCATGAAGCTCAACCCAGGAAAATGTTCCTTCGGCATGGAAGAAGGAAAATTCCTAAGAGTAGTTGTGACGAATGGTGGCTTTAAAGCCAACCCAGAAAAATTGGAAGCCGTACGAAAAATGCCATCGCCGAAATCAGTCAAGCAAGTGCAAACGCTGAATGGCAGACTAGTTGCACTGAATAGATTTTTATCTAGCCATGCAGAAAAATCATTCCCGTTCGTCTCGACCCTGAGAAACTGCCTCAAGAAATCTCAATTCCGATGGACGGATGAAGCGGAAGCGGTGTTCCAAGAAATAAAGTCACGCCTGGAAGTGCTGCCAACACTCACAGCGCCCAAAGCTGGAGAACCATTAATAGTATACTTAGCAGCATCAGAAATAACAGTCAGCGCAGTCTTGATGGTGGAAAGAAATGGTATTTAAACGCCGATTTATTACATAAGCCGAACTCTGGCGGATGCGGAAACAAGATACTCCACCTTGGAAAAGTTAGTCTTATCCCTGGTCCAGACAGCGCGACGTTTAAGGAGGTACTTCCAAGGCCACCCAATACATGTTCTCACCAACTTCCGCTTGCAAAATGTGCTAGCAGGCCAGAATTGTCTGGGAGGCTCGCAAAATGGGCAATAGAATTGGGAGAACATGCCCTCGAGTACAAACCAAGGCCAGCAATCAAGGGCCAGGTTTTAGCCAACTTCATCGCAGAGATTCCTCAAGAAAAAGAAGAAGAATGCAAAAGAGAGATCGAAACACCCATAGATCAATTGAAAGATGAAGTCTGGAAGATGTTCACAGACGGAGCCTCCAACGACGAAGGCGCTGGATCGGGCCTAAAAATAACCAACCCAGAAGGACAAAGCTTCACGTACGCATTACGCCTAGAATTCAAAAGCACAAACAATTAAGCGGAGTACGAAGCACTGTTGGTTGGGTTAAGAATCGCTAAGAAGCTAGGGGCACGTCACTTGGAAGCACATGTAGACTCCATGTTAGTGGCAAATCAAATCGAAGGATCATATGATGCAAAGGATGACAAAATGGCGTCATACCTGGCACAAGCTAAAAATTTAATGGCAACATTTGCCACATGCAAGGTAAAACTCATCAAGAGAAGTGAGAACAAACAGGCGGATGCCTTAAGCAAACTTGCAGCCGTTGGTTTCGAACACCTAGCAAAAGACGTTCGCATCGAAGTCTTGGCAACACCTTCAATAATGAACAAAAAGATTCTCGTCTGTTCAGAAGCAGAGAATAGTTGGATGACGCCAATCATCAACTACCTCGCAAAAGGCATTCTGCCAGAAAAGAAAGCAGAAGCGCGGAAGATTTGCCACAAAGCTTTGAATTACACAATCCAAGGAGACCTCCTCTACAGGCGATCGTACTTGGGTCCACTTCTCAGATGTGTGGACCCACAAGATGCAAATTATCTGCTTAGAGAAATCCATGAGGGAATATGTTGCGTACACGCATGGCCAAGGATAGTGGTCGCAAAAATCATGAACACAGGGTATTATTGGCCAGGCATGCATGTTGACGCCGAAAGAGAATTGAGAAAATGCAACGCTTGTCAACAACACGCGCCAAACACCCTGCGCCCGAAGAATGCCATGATACCAGTAACAACTTCTTGGCCATTCCAGAAGTGGGCGATTGATATAACTGGACCATTCCCAGAAGCACCAGGCCGCGTGAAATTTCTGATTGTCGCAATCGATTACTTCACTAAATGGATTGAAGCAAAGCCGGTAGCGACAATCAACGCGGCCAACATCAAGAAATTTATCTGGGAATTCATAATCTGTCGTTTTGGATTGCCCATGAATTTGGTCAGCGACAATGGAACACAATACGCTGACCAACACATCCGAAAATGGTTGAAGGAACTCAACATCTCGCAAACATTCACTTCCGTTGCCCACCCGCAAGGGAACGGCGAAGTCGAACGCGCCAATAGAACGATTGTGGGCGGGATTAAGAAGAGGTTGGCAAACCACAAGTCAGGATGGGTCGACCAATTACCTCATGTACTATGGGCCATAAGAACACACAAAAACACAAGTAATGCGGAAACGCCGTTCAGCCTAACATATGGTACTGAAGCAATGATCCCCGCCGAGGTCGGCGTTCCTTCTCCAAGGGTCACTTTACCAAGTGACAACGATGCGGAAAGACGGTTAGATTTGATGCTTCTTGAAGAACGTCGAGAGATGGCCGCAATGCGAGAACAAAACTACAAACGTCAATTGGAAAAGTATTACAATACCAAAGTAAAAATATGCGAGTTCAATACCAGAGATTACATCTTTCGCAAAAACGAGGCATCAAAAGCGCATGCACAAGGCAAATTGGCGCCGTCATGGGAAGGCCCATATCAAATTAACAAAGTGTTGGGAAAAGGCGCCTACACGCTGATGCATCTCGATGGCTCAATAATTCCGAGAACATGGAATGCAGTGAAATTGCGAAAGTGTTATATGTAAATCGATTCCAATTGGAAAAACAGGCCAAGGGTCAAACTTGAATGGAAACGATACTCCGCATTTCACAAAACAAACTTCATTAATAAAAACAATTTTTACAAGCAAGCACCTACGCCCGCATACAAAAAAAAGAAACAAAACAAAAGAAACAGGCGAAATACAAGCCAATATGACATTTGCCTAATCTACATCGTTGACACTCATCCCAGGATCAACGGTAGCGCTCTCTCCTTGACTACCGGCAGAAGCGGCGGAAGGCCCAGCTTGCGAAGGCTCGAGCAAGCCCCTCAACAGCTGCACGCCATTTTCTTCCTTCGCAAATTCAGCAACTTGCGAGAAAATAGGGAACGTAAGGGAGTCATATTCTGTCTCAGCGGCAGTATACTCCTTGTCCACATCTACGGCATGAAGAGCGTAGGCTTCGAGCGGAAGGTTCTCACGCATATGTGTGAGGGCTTCTTGAAAACCAGCCTTATGGCCAAGCTGTTGGGAAGCATTGACAAGGACGCCAACACAGTGTGTCAAATCATCATCGCTAATGATCCGCTGGGCAACCTGCATAAGAAACAAGAGTTAGTAGGATAAACAAAAAAAAACAAGAGGAAGGCGACAAAAATAATACCTTGCGAATGGCATGCTTCAGCAACCAGTCGCGGTCACCGACAGCAGCAGCAAGCTCAGAAGTCAAAACTTTAATGGCTTCCTCATTGAAAGCCAGCTTGCCAGCATCCGCCTTCCTCAACGCAGCTTCCGCCTATAACTCTTCAATACGCTTATGGAATGAAGCGTTTTCACTCTCGAGTCGGGCGAAAGACTCCTTCGCAGCAAGAGCGCGACTGCGTGCCTTTGCAAGGTCAGCGTTGGACTTCTTGCACGCAGTCTCAAACTCTTTATAACGGGCAGCGCGCTCGCGGGCAGATTCTTCAAGATCACCCTCAGCCTTCGCCAGTTTCGCCTCCACAGCGCTTAACGCCTGGCGATGATCAGACAACTCTTTGTCGGCTTTCCAGACACCGGCCTCGGCTTCCTTCACCATTTGCTCCATCTCTATCATACGAGTACCGGCTTCAATTTTTTCCTCATGAATGGCACGGTTCTCGTGAAGCAACTCCGCGAAGCAAGAAAAAGCCTGGACTTGGTGGAAAGCGGCGCAGAGTACAAAGTACTCCGAGGCTGGATCTTACGAGCAATGCGCTCACCAGGAGGAACAGCATACTCCAAATATTCTGAGCAAGTAGCCGGATCCTCAAAGTTAGCGCCGCAGTTAATGGTCCACCGGGGGCGGAAAACTTGGTTCGCCTCCATAGAATCGCGGGGATCCATGTCCACGTCAAGGACGCCACCGCCCAAACATCCGCTAAAGCCGCCGCTACTGCTACCTGAGAGTTCAAAAAATTTACCCTGTATCGTTGCACCAAGTTTAAAAGGTGGTAACGACACATCCTCATCACCATCAAGAATAAAACCCTTGTCTGGTGAAGACTGTCTTGATTTCAAAAAATCAGCAACAGAAAGGCTTGCTGAGTCAAGACTAACCTTGGGCGATTCGTCCACAATCGCCTTCATCGGTCGAGTAGACGAGGCTGGTGCAGAGACAACCGGGATCGACCCAGTTGACGCGCGGACAGTCGTCACAATGGTCTCGGCCTCAGACGGGTCAACCACACCCGTCATCATCGGCAAAGTCAGCATATGTACAGCAGGCCCAGCCTCCGACAAGCTGGCAACACTTGTCATCACAGGCAACTGGCAAATAAGGCCGACAGAGATGAAGTAACGCCAGAAGTGGCAGAGGAAACAGTCGGTGAAGAAATCGCCAGCAAGCCTGCAATAAACAAAAACGATTTTTAGAAGCAACTAAAGTTTAATCAAAAGAAAAGATATGCAGAAATCATACCTGGCGACTTCACAAGGCTGCGCTTGACGAACCCACTGAGACGAGGCTTCTTGAAGACGCGGGGCGTCTCTTCATCATCTTCATTAATCACTGGGGTAGGTCCCAAATGGTGTGGAACAGTGAACGCCCCACCCAGTGAAGAGGATGAAGAAGATGATGGTGGACCGGTAGATACGAAACCCGTATCCACAACGGTTCTAGAAGTTGCAGCTGCAGAAAGTACATCAGTTGCCACCAAAATTGGAGTGGCACCAGATGTAGACTGCGCAGACACAGCAACCACAGGCTGTGAAACTGTTGGCGAGGAGAAGCCAACAGAAGCCTGTGCGGAGGTGGTGGGGGAAGACGCCACGCTGGCACTTAGACCGAGTGCTTCAAGCAATGATGCCGAAGAAGGCGCCGGTTCCTCAAAAGGAACATTGGAGATCATGACGACATCGTCATCATCATCCACGGCTTCTCTTGCGGCGGCGTCTATCGGAGACGCAACCGTCTCCCCCAAACCGCGTTGTGCGCTTCTACTACTGCACTTAGGAAGGCGCACAACGTTAGATCTTCTACCTGAAAAAGAAAATGAAACGTTAGCAAAGGGACCAAATACAGAACAAATCAATGAAAATAGTCGGACTTACCACTCTGAAGAGCAACAGAGCTAGGAGGTGGCAACGGTCGCGAGGCAGGTGATCGCCCCATAGGAAGAGGAAACACAAAGTTTCGAGCGGTCCGAGCAAGGATTGCCTCCTCACGGGGACCTAACTCCCTCCGCCCCAACATTTTGACGCCCTCAGGCTCAGGCTGCAGAAGGAGCATGCGATCATCCACCTCTGAAAAGAATAACAAGTTAAAACATAGAGAAAACAAAAAAAAATTGATGCCAACCTTGACCGCCGTTAAGGATAGTAGGCACAAACGCTGCATCATCCCAAATTCGGTCATACCGAATAGCACCAGCGCGCGCTCTTTATAATGACGGAGTGGAGAGAGGCTAGCCTTCAGAGTATTATACCAGTCTGAACCGGTATAAGGAGCCACTTTCGGCTCAGGAAGCTCCTTCACATCCGTAAAAAACATGGGATGTGGAACCACGCGCGCAGAGATGTAGAAGAACAAACTCTTCCACTTGTGCAAACTGGGTGGTGCGTCCAAGGCGATAGCCTTGCCACCCGGACGAGTGTGCAAGTTATACCACCCATGGGTGAAACGCCACCGGTAGAAAGCACATAACCGGTCAGCCGTCGGTATAATACCGAGGCAATGACAGGTGTATTCGAAATGGCGGAGACGAGCCATTCCGAACGGATGAATCTGGCTGAGATGCAGCCCAAACACATCCGGAACGTCCACCAAGAACCGAGTAAGGGGCAATCGGAAATTACTCAGAAAGAAGTACTCCCGGTACACGGCAATCTTGTCGGTGGGAGCCTGACGAGCTGTCTTACCAGAGGCAGGCAACTCAGGCTCATACTCAGGGCCGATGTTGTAAACCCTAACCACATTGTTGAAGTCATCGGCAGACATACGACAGCCGACGAACCCCATGCTATTATTCTTTTTCGACTTAGAGGTTTGAGACGATTCAGCCATAAAATAAAGAAGGCTTGGAGAAAAGGAAATTGTGAGAAATAATGCTTAAAACGGTGTAACCTCCCCCTATTTATACTAATCGTAATTAATGACGAAGGGAGGTACAAAAGGGATAATTAACGCGTGGCCCAATCAGAAAATAACACGATAGTAGGGTGGCAGAGGACATGTGATACAGCTGGGCGCGTCACCGGGATTCTCGCCCACACGCCTGACACAGGCAGAAAGTCTGCAGGGCAGAGCAACCGTCGTCAAACTGTCACGTCCAGCAGTCGTTTCACTAACTCGCATTTAATGCAGCCGTCCACGCCAAAATCACACGTTATCTATAAAAAGGAAACGAGGATGATGAGTGTTGACCAATAAAGGCTCCACCAAGGGATGATTTAACCAAAATCACCCGCCAAGAAAGGCTCCGCCAAGGGATGATTTAACCAAAATCACCCGCCAAGAAAGGGTCCGCCAAGGGATGATTTAACCAAAATCACCCGCCAAGAAAGGCTCCGCCAAGGGATGATTTAACCAAAATCACCCGCCAAGAAAGGGCCCGCCAAAAGACGATTTAAACTAAATTATCCGCCAAAACAGGCGACGTCAAAAGACGATTTAAACTAAATAATCCGCCAAACCAGGCGAGGACAAAAGACGATTTAAACTAAATCATCCGCCAAAACAGGCGACGTCAAAAGACGATTTAAACTAAATAATCCGCCAAACCAGGCAAGGACAAAAGACGATTTAAACTAAATCATCCGCCAAATCAGGCGACGCCAAAAGACGATTTAAACTAAATCATCCGCCAAAACAGGCGTCAAAAGACGATTTAAACTAAATAATCCGCCAAACCAGGCGAGGACAGAAGACGATTTAAACCAAATCACTCGCCAAACCAGACGACGTCAACAGTCGATTAAAACTAAATCATCCGCCAAAACAGGCGGCGAAAAAACACGATTTAAGTTAAATCACCTGCCGAGACAGGCATCATCACAGGACGATCCACGATAACTGACAAGCCAATATAGGCTACGCCACGGGGTAACTTAACATAAATTACCCGCAAAACCGCGGATACAATCACCCCGACAAACATGAGGGATCATCCACAAAAGAAAACCAAAACAACGATGAAAATTGGCGAACGCACAACCAAAAGCCCATGATAAGTCCACAGCCCCCACTTCTTGAAAGAAAGGCGACTATGGACTAGGGGGACTTGTAGAGGTAGGGTAGGAAACCCACCATTTGGCTATGTAACTAGTTACATACGCCAAGCGGAACAATACGCGCCAGCATGCTACTAACGCAAGGCGTAGTGCATGGCGCCAAGAATAGAAGTCCAAAAATAACTTTTCCTGACACCTGGGGAATAGTAATAAAAGGTCCCACAAGCATGGGACAAATAGATGGTAACCCACTTAGGGGTAAACACCAAACCAATGGGGATTGGACAACACATAAATGATGGTACAAACAGTATAATCACATCCTTGTCAAAAGGCCATGATGCCCACCAACTTCTACCAACCACCACAATCACACGAATTGAGAATATTATTGGTGAAGAACCTGACAAGGTAGTTGGTCATACTCTCTCTCCTCCGGCTATAAATACCAATGAACCTCCAAATGGTAAAGGATATACTTCCTCCTATTATCACTATCTCATTATACTATTTCGTACAATCAAGTACTGATTCTCACGCCGGAGGGTGGTTACGAGAGAACCCCCCCCCCCCCCATTCCTCGTAACGAGCTCACGGTGTTCTGTTTTGCAGGTTGTACTCATCTGCGCCAAGAAGGTTTTATAACCCTCCGTATAGGATACGTCCCCATTACCCTCGGACTAACGTGTTAGACCTTGAGGGGTGGATTCGTGTTTCTTCAGGTACACAACGTAGACAATGCTAGCCAAACCATCGTTCATAGCAGCTTTCACTATTGTCAGACCGATCATATCCAAACATGTTGTCGTTAGCATAACAACAAACGGCAACACCTCATTCCTTCGTGACAATGCCTCGTCACTTCTTCTTGTCATCTCCAATTCTCAATCTTCTCTGCGGTCACAATGGTGGCATTATTTTCCTATAAATGTGATTCATGAGCATATGATAAACAAAAGCCATAGGGGTTTTTTAATTGTTATTTATGTTTTTAATTAATCATGTATAAAATATTATTAATAACTTGTCCTTGAGTTTATAGAAGTTAAAGAGTGGACTTTGGGGTTACCGACTTTGATATATTATATTATTTTGAAATCTTATGAAAATCTTGCATATAAATAATTAAATGAATAGAAAATAAAATTCTAGAAATCAATCATCATTATCGTACTCAGTATATTCCACCAATAACATAGTTATGGTAGGGTCTGAGAAGGGTAAGATGTAGACAGCCTTACCTATATATCCCATCAATAACAAATCAATGATATTGTTAAATTATTTAAAAGTTTAAAAGTACTAGAAGAAATATTATATAAATGTTTGAACAGAAAAACAAATTAGTAATGCATGTCCAAAAAAGGTAGGGGTGTGGTTATGTTTCGGAGCGGTTTTGGCTATAATCATATCAAAACTTCGGTTTTTGGAGTTTTTTAAACCGTTCGGTTTCGGTGTTTTCGGTTTCCGTTTTCGTTTTGGTTTCGGCTTGGTTTCGGCTTTTACGATTTTTGCCATTTTAGCTTGAAACTTTGAGGCCGAAAAAAAAGTTGACAAAAAAATAATGAATTTAGGTATAAATAATTTTCTTAATTGTAATATAATAGACTATTATACATTTGATAAAAAATATTTGAGTTACATGTTTATTAAATTTTTATAAATTACTTTATATAAAAAATAAAAAAATAATAATTTAGGAATTCGGTTCAGTTCCGTTTTTTTACATGCAAAACCAAAACCGAACCGATAGTGCGGTTTTTATAAAAAAAACATAAAACCAAACCGTCGGTTTTTGTTTCGGTTCGATTTTTTCAGTTTCGATTTTTCGGTCTTTTCGGATTCGAATCGGTTTATTCGGTTTTTTGCAAGGGGTATGATCAGGTTCTACACATGCTCAATTTGAAATTTATTTTATACAATCAAAACTACACCCTCCTCTCCATGTTTAGGTTTGAATAATTTGATAGTATTTACATTCCAAATGATAGGCTAAAATCTAAATACAAAAGAGTTACTACAATGGAGTAGGAAACTAAAACATGTACTTTGTTTCTTTAAATAAGCTAAACTAATTATTTACAACAAAATTTTACATAATATAAGTCTTGCTAGTAAACTTTATAATAAACTATATATATAATATTTTAAGTCTTGAAAATACTTATTTCCACAACATACTAACAATTTGATTAACTTAAGGATTGAAGTAGAGGAGCATGCTGGTCTGATGATCCAGGTTCATTTACAAAGTCTAAACTATTATCCATCTCGTCCTTCAACTTATTATTCTCTTTAGCTTGCCCCACATCACAGCATAAAATCCTGTAGCAATTATCACTGCTCCAATGGCACTGATTATATGAATTCATATTTCAATAATCAGTTAAAATCCTTTAAACAATGGCCAACAAGTAAGCTTAAATGAAATGAGACGCGTGTGATCAATACAGGTTATAGATAATTCTCAGTGAATTATTTATTAAGTCTTTTATATTTAAATTAAGAACAATTGTTAGTTTAAATTAATAAGTCTTATCTAGTTAGTTTTATTTGATTATCAAAATAGAGTTTGAGTAGGGTTCAATCTCATGTTTGTGTGTTCGATCAAGGGTCTGATTTCCACCATATGAAGCATATCCCGAGATTCATTAGTTGTTTGGATGTCCGAATATGATTAAGAAAATTTACCTTCCTAAATGAAGTGAATCACCAAGAAATGTGACACCCAAAATGACCCCAATAACTATAGAGAGCGGAGAAAACATGGCCACAAAAACCGGACCTTTCTTCTCCAAGCACCAAGTAATAGCATTTACGCGATACAGAATCGTATAACCAGCCTTCAAACCAAACTTGTCAGTCTACCAACACCAATTATGCAAATAAGTTTAGTTTACTTAATGCACTTACCCCTAAAAAAAACAGCGATCATCTTGATTCCGGGTTGCACTAACCATTCACTTGGATTTGGTTCTAGGAAAGGAGATAGAGCGATACATTGTATCGTTCCAAAGAAGCAGAAGAAAAAGGCTACAGTGAATTGATCTGGGAACTCTTTAGTCGTCGCGGACTGGATGCAAAAACCAAGAAATTAGAAGTTAAAAGGTAGTTGGGGGGGGGGGGGGGGTAGTGTAATATGAGGTTTGTATCTTACATGCAAAACGTTCCATATGCAACCAAATATATTAGACAAAAAAATGATAACACCTCCAAGTTCCCACTTAGATGGTTGCGATGAAAGAAGCGGATTAGATGAATCAAGAGTCACGAAAATATCAGGGCCTTGATAGAACGTGAACACCATCGCTCCAGATATTGCTACAACAGTACCCATTAATTTTGCAATAGTGTTTGGACTTGTGATGTCAATTGTCTCCATCCTAAAACACATCATTAAAAGTTACACATGAAACTATAAATCGGAAATAGTTCATGTCTTGTTTTAACGGTCGAAGCATACAATTTATTAACACTATTGATTCATGTAGCATTACCTAAAAATAATTGCAAGCATGAATGTTGTCGCAGGACTCAAGTTCGAGATGGCACTTGACTACGTCGGAGAGCTATAGTTAATACCTGCATACATAAGTACCTCCCAAAGGCAAAGCCTACAAACAACAAATAGACGTTAAGTTTGTTAAAGTGAATACAGTATTCACGTGCGATTCATTGGTAAATAAAACAGCATTGCAGTATATTTTAAGAAACAAGGATATATATATATATACACCTTTGATTATAAGCGTGTGTTTATACTAGTGATAATGGTGTGTCTAAATTGTGCAATTTCGAGAATCCGTCTTAAACGGTTACAATGGCACGCTAAAACATTACAATGGTTCATAAAAATGCGATTACAAGTTCAAGAGTTAATCGACTCCCGGATTAGCTAGAGAGAGAAAACTGGGTAGAAAAGGTCCCAACATAAAAGGCCATAACATGGGCTCGTGTAGAAATACAATTTCATAATCGATGGAATGAGAGATCTCATTTAGAGCTGGTTTCATCACTGAAAATTCATCACTAGAAATGCAATTTCATAATCGATGGAATGCTCTACGTAAGGTCGTGGGGGAAATTTTTGATAACTCGGGGAATGTTAGTCATTGGAACAATGTAATGATGGTCGATAGAATCATTGCGATGGTGATACAAAAACCAGTTACTATGAGGGCTAATGTCTCAAGGAAGATATTCATAATTTGCACATGAACCTTGACCTTGAAATTTTTTGGAAATCGAGAAGGTGGGTCTTGTACGACTGCACACCTTCCACATCGCCCGGAGTGACCCTGGGTGTGTGTATATGTGATATTATAGATTTGGTTTAGTTTAGGGGTATATATATATAGGGGAAGATTAACGTGCTAAACGTGAGAATCAAGTAGAGTAATTATATATACAAGTAGAGTAATTATGTAATTACTCTATGGAGTAATTACATAATTACTCTACTTGTATATATAATTACTCTATAATCTATAATTGTATATAAAGTAATTATATAATTACTCTACTTGTATATATAATTATATATAAATACTCTATTTGATTCTCACGTTTAACACGTTAATTTCATTTGTATTTGATCCAGAGTCTCTATATGTGTGTGTGTGTGTGTGTGATATTTAAGAAAGGTTTTAAGGGCAATAATCCAATAGTCAAAACATATATGAAACAATGAGATCAAATGCTTACCCTAAGAGGCCAAGGATGAAGAATCTAACTAGAATATGGAAAGTGAGCCGAGGACGACTAGTGTTTCTGTACAAGTTCAAAGTGTTATGTTACTTATAACCGGTTTATATTATGCTTATGCTCTTCGGATAACAAAAGAAACAAACATATGTAACATAAACCTGCGTATATGAAGGAGGAAAAACGGAAGAAGAATTAATGTTCCAAGAGCGTTATGATACACAACATAGACACTGCTGGTCAAACCATCGTTCATTGCAGCTTTCACTATTTTCAGCCCGATCATATCCATACATGTTGTCGTTAGCATAACAACATACGGCAACACCTCATTCCTTCGTGACAATGTCTCGTCACTTCTTCTTGTCATATCGATCTTCTTCGCAGTCACAATGTTGATCGAGACAAATGAACTTGAACAATGACTCCAAATCACATGAATCTCATTTTGATCCCCAAGAAGAAGTTACAATATTATTTTCCTATGAACGTGACTGGTGATTACATTATAAACAAAAGCCATAGGGAGTTTTTAAATGCTATTTATGTTTTTAGTCATGTATATGTTATTATTTAAAACTTAAGCTTGAGTTTTCAGAAGGTAAAAGAGTGGACTTTTGGACACTAGTGGGGTTACCAAATATGATAGGGTATGTTTGGCAGGAAGTTTTTAGGAGTTTTTATGAGCTTCAAGCTACAAGCTTTTAAGAAAAAGCTCCTACTCAATTAAAAGCTTTGTTTGGTTCAATGAGCTTAAAGCTTTTAAGTCAGGAGAAAAAGTTTAAAGCTTAAAGCTCCTACTAGTAGCGTTTAGAAAGAGCTACAAGCTTTTAGTATATTAATTACTTAAATAACCTTCCAAAACAAATACATTTACTATTATTGTTTTTAGTTATGTCTATTTTAGTAATTTTATACGTTTTATTAAAAGCTCCAGTTACCTTGCCAAACATCTAAATATATTTAAAATGCTACAGCTACAGCTTTCAGCCACCAGCTTCCAGCTACAGCTAGCAGCTAGTTTTGCCAAACATACCCGATATGTTATATATTATATTGATTTAAAATCTTAAGAAAATATTTCTTACAATATAGTTTGGTGTACACTGACCTACGTCCACAGTAACAACTAAATACCTTTATCTGTATCTATATTACTTATAAAACATATTGATGGACAGAACGGTAAATTACTCCTTTCCGGCGAGACGCCTGTAAATTTAATGTTCTTTACCTGCGGCAACACATTACAATTATATTCAGGCGACATTAAATTTGTGTCCGGCAATTGAATGTGTGGTGTGGTGTGGTTTCTACTTTAGTAACTGGCAATCAATGTTCCAATATATGTTATCATTTCAATTAACTTTCCCCAAATTCCACTCTCAATCGGCCATCTCTGACTCACCCATTTCAGGTAAATTATACACCGGTTTCTAGGGTTTCGTTGACGTTGATTAATTTCTATTGATTTATCGTTGATTTTAGGATGCATCTGATCCCTAATGTTTTGACCTTCTTTGTGTTTTTTATTGCTACAGCTTCTATGTTCTTGCTAATTTTGTTTATTTCTTCTCCAATTTTGTGCTTAATTTGATTATCATTTTGAATTTAGGGAGTTTCTTGTACAGAGTTTATGCTAAAATGGTAGTAATACACATTCAGTTACCATCAGACGCATTTTGGAAGATTGGTGTTGTATTGCTGTTCAACTTCATTTTGATGAAGGATACTAAAGAGTGTAGGTACAGGGCTTGTGGGGTTTTACAATATATACCAACTCATAATTTTGAATTCTGGTTAGTAGTGTGATTTATTTTTGTTTTTTGTTTTTTCTATATTTTTTTATATTTACCTGTAAGCAGGCTGCCATCAAGAAAAACTATAGACATGACGCATCATATGTTGGTGATGAAGGTGGCTTTGCTTCTTATTCTGCTTATTATGGTTTTTTCATATAATATGGACAGGATGCACCAAATGTTTAAACGGGCTGATTAGGTTCATGTTAGACCAGCGGATACGCGTAAAGGGGTCATGTTCGGGTTAACGCGTTTAACGTGTATAATTCTTATACATGATGAAAGGGACTAGATATAAACGGAAGAGGAAAATATTTTAGAAAACTATTATTCATTATTGCAGTAATATAAGCTTAAAGAAGGACGTGTGTGCAATCATCTTTTCTCCTAGATACTGTTTGCCATTTTTGAAGCTTAGCAGGCTTGTATGTGTTAGCTGCACGAATAATGACGAAAGTACCCTTGCCTTTTAATGGGGCGTTGTAGTAAACTTTCCAAGAGTCATGAGTCTTTCAGAAGATTGGATATTCTATGATAGTTTTATTCTTAGATTTAGCGGTCACAACTTACTTATATATATACGTGTGTCAATTTATCCACATGTTATTTAGATGATAGGGACAAAAGCCCGAAAGGATGCAAATTATATGATGGATATTCTTATAATATGTGCCATTTCTAAGGATGAACCTTCTAACAAAATAACTAAGCTTATTCCACTAAAAGAGCTCGATGAACTGACTATTTTTTCTGTTCTTATTTCTCGGGCAAGTTTCTGACTGTCTTTGTATGCTTAACTCTGGTCAATGTACATGTGTCGTCACGTTTTCGAGTGTTAAGAAATGTTTAGTTGATTTTTGTTCCAAAACACCTCTTTAATATTATATGGTCAAGTTTAGTTAACGCACATATAATTTTTTGTTTGTACGGTCAACTCTGGTTACCGATAGATAACTTGTGTAGTGTGCAGCTCATAATAGCAACAGATCTTTTACCCCTGGAAAATAGGGAAATTACACAAAAAAAGGTGTCGGAAGTTCTCTCAAGGTTTTCTAAACAATGAAATCCTCTTTTGAACCCTGGAGAAAACATGAAGGTTGACTTATTTTTCCTTTTTTTCAATGCTTGTTTTATTCTCTCATATCTATATAAATTTTTTATAGGTTCAAAATGGGTCTTACAGGAAGGCGGTCCGCGGGATTGAAACCCTAGAGAGCCTATTTGAGAAATATGAGGTTGCAAAAACTCCAGAAAAAGATGTAAGTGTTGCATAAAAAGAAACAAATATATACTCAAATTTGTCTAATTAGAACGTCAATATGGTCAGTATGGTCTTCTTCTTCCTCTGCACTTGCCTTTATATTTGTTTCTTTTTATGCAACACTTACATCTTTTTCTGACGCCCTGCTTGCGGTGCGCGCATATAATGTATATATGTGTGAACCCTCGGGTGGGCAAAAGTAAAATTGCACTAATTTTGACGTTATTTTACTAATCTCGTGAAAATAACGTTAAAAGTGGCGGAAGGTTAATCAGGCATCATGTGGTGGCGTTGATAGCCGAAAGACAAGGGCACATGCACCGATCAGCCGGTGTCCCGATGATTGAGTGCTATGTGCCTTATGTCCAAGGCTTGATGCAAAACTACTATCGAGCCGGGGGTCTCACCGGAAGCAGCCTCTCTATCCCTATGGGATAGAGGTAAGGCTGTCTACATCTTACCCTCCTCAGACCCTACCATAGCATTGCTATTGGTGGGATATACTGAGTACGATGATGATGATGATGATGATGAATATGACTTACATCTTTTTCTGGAGTAAACATACTTTTATTATAAAAATGCACATTTTATTACTAGCAAATTGTATTAAATAATTAATAAGATGAGGTGCAATTTGATGCAGATATGCGAGTAGAGACGATGCTGTGTAATTGAACGGGAAAGTTGCTTGTGAAATTTGTAGGCCAGCTGAATTGGTATTAACAGAACTCATGTTTAATGGTGTTTTTAAAGACATAAAATTAGAACAAATGGTTTCTCTTTTATTTTGTTTTGTGTGAGAAGAAAATCTTCAAGATGTTCAACAGCCTAGGGAAGAACTGGACATGTTTTTTACACAATTGCAAGATACCGCGCCAAGGGCGACTAAAGTTCAACTGGGTGTAAGGTTCAGTTTATTTTATTCATATTTGGTTATATTGTTATATTGTTATCTTAAAGAAAGAATGTTCTTAGTGCTGTCAAGGTCTTAAACCCTCATCGAATCTAAAGAAATGAGGTACCGTTTGACTTTTGAGGTCAAACTTATGGCTTCTTTGGTTCAAAAATTCGTATGGGTTTTCGACTTGTCAAAAATAATAATAAAAATGATTCGCATTTGTAGCACTTGTTATTTATTTTTGTCGAATTTCTAAGATGGGAAAGTCATTGATGACTAAAATTTGACATTATATAAATGATCAATGACGCATATTTTGACTCAAAATTTTGGTTTTCCGTTTACTCGAATCTGATACAGGTAGTGTATCACCTTGCAAGCAAAATATATTTATTCGTAGAATCTATTAAATACATGAGCGGCTTTTCAAATACTTCTTTAGTGAATTAAAGAACACAAATTGATTTTATCTATTATACGATTTTGTCGTAGTTTATTTAATATTTTGGAATATTAAATGTGCTTTTTTTATGTTGACAAATCCCCCTTGTGTCCCCGCTGAATGTAAATGAACGAAATGTTCGTTCGTTAATTTAAATGAACAAAAATAATCATGTTTGTTCGTTTATTTAATAAACGGACATAAATGAACTTCGCGTCGAATGGTTAACAGTTCACAAAGTTTTGTTCATGTTTGTGTTTTATATAACGCCTATCATTGTATCCACTACTTTGGTGCAGGTTGTTGATTTGGTCTACTGGTTGATTTGGGTTTTGACTGGGGAAAAGTCAAACAATGGGTTTGCTGCGTTAATTTGGGAGTTATGTGCTTTAAAGTATTAAAAGGTCTATGCAAATGCAGAGTGAAGACTTTATTACACTTTGCTTATGTTTTGTATTAGTTGGTTTGTTGAATTTTGTAATGTTGTTAGGTAGTTTGATCTTGTCCAGTTTGAACATGTCGATTAATCTACCTGTTAATAATCTACATGATAGAATACTTTTATTAAGTTAATTAGTTTACTAACTTACTAATATATATTTATATTTACATTTTTATATATTTTCAATCATAGGGTATTTTCAGTATACTCTCAAAACATGCCAAAATTTCGTGCTTCGAATCTAAGTTAATGCTTTAACAAGCACCACATCATCAAAATTTAGGCTTCTAAAAGAACCGGACAAACGCAAACGGAGCATGTTCATGTTTGCTCATGTAACTCAAACGACTAACAAACAATCGAAGACGAAAAACTAAATGAACAAGAGTTTCTTGTTCGTGTTTGTTCGTTAAGATGATCAATTAAATAATTCTCTTTTTGGCTAATATTTTTGTCTAAAATTTCAATTCTTGGTATCGTAAACTATACGAAATCCAAATTTTACTATCGCAAATGTCGGTAACAGAACGAGCCGCTACTAACTGAATCACAATTGTGTTCCCGCCGCAACGCGCGGGCACTCTTACTAGTTAGTTTATAAATGAATCTAAAACTGTTTATTTGTTTTTTGAAAATTAAAAGCAATTGTAAAATGCTTCAATTTGAAGCTTGAAACAAACAGCTTTTATTTTTCAAAAAACAAATAAGAAAATAAGTAGTTTTTAAAAGTTCACTCAAACACCCACTTGATTAACTCCTCTCTCTTACATCATACTCATGTTATACACTTGAACGTGTTTATGTTTAACTAGCTACAATTAATCCGCGAGATGTGGTGAGGGTGTGGCTGGAAATCAATCAGTATCGGTTCGGTTTATTACGTAGTAAACGTCAATGTGTGTAACCTATCTATTTTAACATTTCAAAAATACCATAAATAAAATTTTGAATTTTCAAAATAGTTTAGTTAAATAGTAAAATAAGTAAATAAGTAGGGGTGTGTATAAGAATCAAATAATCGAAAAAACCGTACAGAAACCAATGCATGTTACCTTTGATATTTTGTTGCAACATTAGGTGCATATGTAGGACCTAAACAACAACTCATGCCTCTTTATATATGGGCCTCCCGTTTGATCTATTTTTCTAATCTTAGCAAGCCCAATAGTAAAACTAGAACTCATTTTTATTCTTGTTTAAAATAAAAAATTAATTAAATTAGGGAATATCAAAAATATTTACGTGTTTTTACTTTTTACTATCCTATTACATTTTGTTGGGATTTTGAGATAAATAAAATTAGTAAATGAATGTTAAAAATATAATATCAGTATAAGACTATAAGCTGTAAATTATTCTATTAATTTAGTTTCTTTAGTACAGATAGTTGGAGAGCTAATAATTAATGAAGCGGTAAGTGTAAGGATCACGTACGAAGAAAATGACTACGAAGAAACATAGATAAAAGAGGTTCGCTACATAAGACTAAATTAATAATCAAAACTTTTTATTTATTATATTCATCTAGGTTTTCGGTTTTCTTTAGTATGCCCTTAATAATATTTTACTTACTATGAATCTTCAAATTATTGAGTCATTTGAAGATATCATAAGGATGATTGCAAATTGTTTCAAATTGTATGACAGTGCTTTTCATCAAAGCATAAGACAACATTTATTTAACATTATTTTCCCTTTGATTAATGATCAGGTACACTAATTCTCTCATAATAAGACAAGATTAACAAAAAAAAAATGCACATAGTAATCAATCACA
Organism: Bidens hawaiensis; assembly: GCF_021521415.1. NCBI lineage: Eukaryota > Viridiplantae > Streptophyta > Magnoliopsida > Asterales > Asteraceae > Bidens > Bidens hawaiensis. The sequence goes on along the minus strand of NW_027491689.1, from coordinate 527,966 downwards.
GTACCATCTTTTGATCAACAAATGGACAACTTTTTATAAAGAATAACCATCTCAACAAATAATGCTTTCCAAATATAAAAGATATAATTCTTTAAAATAGTTTTATATAATCTAAAGACAATGAATTAAATTATTGAAAAAAAGAACCTAGAGTTTTTTTTATTTTAACGGCTCTTAATCTACTCCTAAATCCTATACATAAGTATTTGCAAAGTTCTCACACAATCAAATGATCATGTTTAGTAGAATTAATTAACAAAACCACAATAACTAAATAATTAATTTACATTTTTTAACAACTAATTTACTTTTAAATTCACCTAACCTGTATTGCAGGATTTAAACTCTCGACTTTCAAAAGAAAACGTAAATGTTACATACCTGAATATCATTGGATCAAAACTCAAAAGTGTTTATGGATAAGACTTGTGAACATAACCTAAGAGATTAGTGGACATGAAACATGACTAATGTACTAATCATGTATTAAATATTACATTATTATTATTTTATCTAAAAGGAATCAGAATGAGAAGCACCCAACACCAAATGATTACCATCCCCAAGACTCTTTTTTTGTTTCTATCCACAAATCATCATCATCATCATTTTATTCATCATTATTCTTGTTTGGGTTATGATTTTCATATGTAATATATGTAATATGTTATATGTCCTATCAACCCTTCAACCATTAATCAATCCAAGGTAATTTATATTTTATAGCTCAAAAACATTAACTTCTTGTTAATATCTCTTAATCTTGTTGTTAATATATTGTTAATAGCTCAAAAACATTTAAAGATTGGGATTTTGAGTCTTGATTAAGGTTTCAAGATTCTTTGATTTAATTAGTGGTGCACAAACTGGTTTAAAACTCAAAATCAGTTTGGGTTGAAATTGGTTCGGTTTCGTCAACAAAAGTCAAAACCAGCTGATGATCGGTTCTGGTTGAAACCGGTTTCTTGACCAGGTTACGATCGAAACAAGTTTTGGTTCGGGTTTTGACAGGTTTTTGCTTGGTTTTGGCCGTTTTCGGTTCGGTTAACTGGTTTTGGTGGAGAAAATTACAAACCAGTTCCGAACCTACATAATCGGTTTTTGCCCGGTTTTGGCCGGTTTCAATCGGTTCCAAACCGGTTTCTACATAATCGGTTTCAAAACCGGTTCAGTTTCGATTCAATTTTCGGGTCAGGTCAGTTAACAGGTTTATTATTTAACACTGGTTTTCAAATTAGGCTTCTTGAAAGTTGAAACCTTTGTAATAAATAAGGTTCTTGGAAGATGGTGGTTGGGATTGGAATAGGTGAGTCATCTAATTGTTGGTCATGAGATTTAATGACCCAATTAGGTAGGATGGGTGAGGAGTGGTCAAGAAACCCGAGCCCGAGCCCGATAGGTCGAGGGGTCGGGGTGGGGTCAAGAAACACGAGCCCGTCTAAACAAAAGGCGATCAAGACAAAACCGAGGGGTTTAGACGAAGAAACCATGGCTACATTTGCTAAAACACCTCATTACAATGGTGTTCAAATGGAAGACAACATATAGGCAATGTTACCCGAAGATTTACTAAACGAGATACTAGCACGGGTCCCGCCTTTCATGATCTTTCGGGTCCGGTCCGTTTGTAAAAGATGGAATTCGATATTGTTAGATAACGCATTTCTAAAGTTTCATTCGCAAGTCCCATCACACGGGCCTTGTCTTCTTACATTTTGGAAAAACTCAACGCCACAATGTTCGGTTTTCAGTTTACCGTTAAAGCAATGGTATAGAATCCCATTCACATTTCTACCGCAATGGGCTATTTGGTTAGTCGGGTCGTCAGGCGGGGTTAGTTTGCTTTTCGGGTATCGACGGGTCAACTTTCAAAATACTAATTTGCAACCCACTCACACAAACATGTAGAATACTACCAACTATGCATTACAATGATTACAATCAACAAAGACAGTTGACTATGGTCGTTGACCGAAAGCAAAAATCTTTCAAGATTATCGCTTCGAACGATCTTTACGGTGACCATTCGTTACCAATCGAGGTATACGATTCAAACGTTAATAAATGGACTATACACCAAAAGATACCAGCAGTCAATGGCTCGTCAAAGATGGCATTTTGTGACCCAAGATTATATCTTGAAACACTTTCGCCACTCTGGTTAATGATGTACGGGCTTGACACGGGGTTATGGGAACCCGTGCCAGCGAAATTCCCGCGATCTTTACTAGACGGGTATTTGATTTCGGGTAATGAACATCGGTTATTTTTAGTTGGTAGAGTTGGAGTTTACAGTACTCTTCAAAGTATGAAAATTTGGGAGTTGGATCATGTGAAAATGATGTGGGTTGAAATTACGAGAATGCCCCCGAGATTCTTTAGAGCTCTTTTAAGGCTGTCTGCAGAAAGATTCGAGTGTTTCGGACAGAACAATTTGATTCTTTTTAGTTCTTGGAATCAAGGGAAGGGTTTGCTTTATGATGTTGATAAAAAAGGCGTGGTCTTGGATTGTCGGTTGTGTTCTCGAGTTGTATACGAGTCAGGTTTGTTTTTACGAGCCAAGATTCGATGCTTCAATCTACTAAACTTTAAACATGTAACATGTTTTTCAAGTTTCAAAAACTAGTACATCAGTACAACAACATGTCGAATGTATCAAAAGGTTATTTGTGAGGTTTCGTTTATGCTGGACATATGGTTTAACTGATTCTGTTGCATCTCTATGATCCCTGAGAATTCTTGGCCTCCAAACGACACGTTGCTACGGGTTTCTGATCTCATGATATGTTTATGTCTTAGCCTTTTTATAATCTGGGAAACCTCGTTGATGTTGGGTCGTTTTTTGGGTGTTTTGTGTAAGCATCTGTGAGCTAAACGAGCCAAGCTTCTAACTTCTTCAAGATCGCAGTCTCCCGTCAGTTTCTTGTCGAGGATTTCATCTGCACCATCTGAACTCATTGCTGCCTGACAGTAACATATATTTATCAAGTTCTTAATCAGTTAAGATTCTTAAAGGTTATATGGGATAGCGAATAACGAGGTTTTGTAATTAATGTTATAGTTCGGAAAACATTTGAGTTGAATTGTTGCAAAATAGTTGACAAGTTTTGATTTTGACCATGAAAGTCAAAATGTGGAATGAAAATATGAGAAAAGATTAAAAAAAAAAGTTCTTTTGGTGACGTGGACTAGTCCAGTATATTTAAAACAACTTTTAAATAAATGCATGATGTTTCACAAAATACCCTTCAATAGTATTAAGGTAATTGGTGGACATGTAATCGAACCGAACGCTCATGAAATGTTTGACTTGAAGTCTGTTTATGTTCGTTTATTTGATATACGAATGAACATGAACACATGCAATCTTCATTCATTTATGTTTGTGAACGTCCGCTTATGTTTTTTTTCACCTAAATCTGTTAATGTCCATTGGTTCATTTACATTCGTTTATGTTCGTTATTTTAGGCCTATTATCATTTAGTCTAATTTAATGAATTTAAAACATCATCAGCTACAGTTTAGTCTAGTTTTATTAATTTTTAAGCCCAAAAAACTAATGTTCACGTTCACGTTGACTTTTAATTGATGTTCACCTGGTTATGTCCGTTTATGTTCCTTCACTAATGTTTAGTTATGCATGTTCACTTATGTTCGTAAACCGTTTGATTATACTAATAACAAACGAAATATGCGTACACAAAAACATTCATTTTCTTAACAATCGAGCATGAACAAGAAACCCCTCGTTCGTTTAGATTGTTCAGTTAAAATTATACGAACGCTACGAACACGAACATGTCACGTTCGTGCTCGTTCAGTTTGTTTACAAGCCTAATAATTGGTCTTTTGGATATAAAAACAATGCTAACAGTTTTATAAAGTGATTATTAATGGCCAAAAATAAGTAAAAACTTACTAGATTGACATATTCCATGAGGTTTTGATTTGGATGAATGGCTGCAATGAGTTCAAAGAGTATAATCCCAAAACTGTAGATGTCACTCTTTTTGGTAAACTTGTTTGTAGACACATACACAGGATCTATGTACCCGTATGTACCTTTAACACACGATTTCTTATCATCAAAAACCTCTTCTTTAGACAGTCCAAAGTCAGCAACCTATTTAATCACCATATTATTAAAAAAAACATTCATTCATACAAGAATATTAATTATAGCGAATGATATTTAACATCTTGCCTTTGCTCTCATTAAGTGATCTAGCAGTATATTAGCCGACTTCAAATCTCGATGTATGACAGGTGGCACTGCCTGTTTGAACATTCGTATTAGTATAAATAAACTTTTCACGTATCTTAAAAACGATAAGAAAACGAACATATTTACCCCGTCATGAAGATATTCGATCCCGTGTGATATGTCAAGAGCAATTTGAACCCTTTCTTCCCAATTCAAAGTCGGTTTCTCTTCATCTAACAAAACTTATCACAATAAGCAAAAGAATCTTAAATATAAAAAGTTTCTAATAAACCAACTTACTATATAAAAAGCTTGCTAAACTTCCATTCTTCATGTATTCGTATACCAACATTCGTTGCCTTTTGTCTACACAATATCCAACTAGATTCACCAAGTTTCTATGATGCAATCTTCCTAAAAGTGATACCTGCAAAAAGATAATTATAATTTTAATAAAATGGTTAAAAAGTTTCTGATAATTAAGCCAACGGGTTATAATCTATATTTTATAAACATTACCTCAGTTTGAAACTCTTTTTCGCCTTGTTTGGAATCAGAAGCAAGAGCTTTCACAGCAACGATATCGCCACCTGGCATCACCGCTTTATAAACAGGACCAAAAGACCCTTGTCCCAATACAGTCGTAAAGTTTTTCGTGGCATTTTGGACGCCCCTGAAACGTACATTTCAGTTACATTAACATCACAAATCACAAATCTTTATCAGACAAAACCGTTAAAAACACATACTTGTAAGAGTATTTTACTAATCCAGATGTCGGTGACTTGTTACACAATGCAGAAATCGGTGAAGCTTTTGCAGGGTAAGTTGACTGTTTGACATCACTCAAGATAATACTTGTGTCTGCAAAACTGTTGTATGTGGGTAGTGTTGATGAGCGGTATTTACGTCTTTTGTACCACCATATGCAAAAGAATACAAGTGTTGCTATGAGTAAGCCAACAGCCAGACCCACAGAGACTCCAATGATCACTAAATCAACTTTGTGAACCATGTTTTTGCTCTCTGTTCACCATCAATAAGAACATCCTGTAACCAACTTCCTGATTAAATTTTCTGCATCATTAAACCATAACCAACACACAATTGTTTCACAAACCTAAATTGACAGCATAGATTATAGCCTCATAGGGTCATGAGTTAAAGATTTAAAGACTCAAAATCTATGCGGTCGATATCACCGATATATCAAAGATACATCAGTTATCGGCCCCTTGGTAAAATATCAGTCATAATATCCATCCCGATATTATCGGCGATACTGTCCGAATTATCACCGATATTAGTGTTTTAATTCTTAATTCTCAAATTTTAGTGTTTAACGTTAGTGTTTTTAAGTCTTAATAAGTTCCTACTTGCTACAATTGTTAGTGTTTTGCAAGTTGCAAAAGGTTAATTTGTTAACGGTAGGAGACTATACTGAACTGTTAGTGTTAATTGCCGTAAATATAAATTTTACATGATATTAAAAGTACCGACTAAGCAGTAAATGCTGAAAAATACCGGATATCGGTCAAATACCATCATGTAAAATTCATATATATTGAAATATAACACTAACAATTCAGTATACTCTCCTACCATTAACAAATTAACCTTCTGCAACTTGCAAAACACTAACAATCGTAGCAACTGATTAATACTCAAAACACTAACACTGATCACTAAAAACTGATAACTAAACCGATATCGGTGATATACAGGTCAAATATCAGTCAATATCACTGATATTATCGGAACCGATATTTTGACAGATATTTTATCAAGGGAGATGATATATCGGCAATATCGACTGCATAGATTACCAATATCCCACCGTGATAACCGGCATCACAAATATACGACATTTTTCCGCATAAACTGCACTCATTGGGGCATTTCATCGAACACTTAGAGGGCATCTTTTATCCTAACGTATAAACCTTTAATTCCATACATATTTATGGTTTATTCATGTTAAAACATGCATATACACAAGGCAAAAGAAGAACAAACCTGTTGATGAAGAAACAATAATGGTGAAGTGGGTTAGTGCCATTTGCTCATATACTGACATTGCCGGACCGGCCGTGAGGATTTGTGCGTTGGGTTTCTCATCATTTTGTAGTATTCAATCAAACAAAGTTGAATTTGCCACTGCCGTTCTTGAAAAGACTAGTGTTTTATTATATATTATTGTTTATGTGATCAACTTGGTTAGTTATATTAGTTGGGTTTCGGTTATTTTTCGGTCTATTCAGCAGGTCGTGCATAGTAACTCAACGACGCTGAAAAATGATAACTTTGTTTTTAGTAAGATCGGTTTTGTTATTCAAAAATGGGTGGCGGCGTAGCTTATTGTCCGCTTACCTGTCTCTCTATTGTAATTTGATCATTTTATTATAATATTATGAAGATGTAACAATCTTACCGAGCTAGATTGAGCCGAGCTGACAAGGTTATGTCATTTTCTTTAACGTCGAGCCAAATTAAGTCGAACTAGGCGAGCTCACCTTGGCTTGGCTCATGAATAAACATGTTTGAAACCAATACATCATTACCGCTTATATTTGTTTTTTATAGCTGGATTGTTATCATTCCAAATTAAAATATTTATATGTGTAAGAGATTATTAAGCCTGCTATTATAAAATAAATGTTTTCTTAGTGTCGTAGTTTATGTGTTAAAGAAAATAAATAAAAGTTTATATAAATTACATGTATATACTAATTTGTTTGTAAGTGACTATTGGCTCACGGTAATTTAGTATAGATAACTTTAATATTATTTTAATAAAAGTTAGTTAGCTGTATATATTTCTCCCTTTTGACGGCTTCATCTTGAATAACGTCATTCATTTAGTTAGCTTGCTCGACTGATGTTTTAAGGTTCATAATTTCTATTGTTTTAGGGTTCTCATGTTTCTAATTTAAAACATTAGATATATTTGTTAATTTATCTAATTATCGTGTTTAATATGATATAGTTGAAATTGTATATTGTTTGCATTACGTTAAAACACAAGGCATTAATCCACTTCATATATACTTGAAAGAATAAGAATAAATATAAAAAGTAAAAATAAACCCATTAATTTCACTCATCACCTGAGAGCGTCCTTCTAAAAGGTCTTCCCCTCAGGGATCCTCGTCATCTCTGAAGATGCCCTTTGAAAGAGCTTTCTCGTCTCGCTTAAGCATCATATATAGTTGAAACATAAAGCATAATCAAAACCAGACTAAGAAATTAATTTTCACAAAACGGCTTAGTCAAATTATCGTTATTTTTACTACAGTATTAAGTTATTTCTCGTCATATACACTTAAGTAATTCTCAAAATGTGCTTATGGACCGAGAATTCATCTTTGTCCACCAAACTTTAGGATTTCAAAAATGTTCTCTCAAAACATTTCGTTAACTACATGTTATTAGTGTAACACGTCGTTAACGACGTGTTTGACCTACTATCATACAGTCAACGACGTGTTTAAAGGGGACATTTTTAAAATCCTAAAGTTCGGTGGACATTTATGAATTCTCTATCAATAAGAAAGCACGTTTTGAAATATAACTATATAAAAGAAAATCACATTTTATTAAAATAATAATCATAATAATAATAACAAACAGTCAAACACCACCGCGTTAATAATAATAATAATAATAATAATAATAATAATAATAATAATAATTTTATAATAAATATCGAGAGCTAGGGCTTTTAAACCCGTACAGTTGTACCGTTCACTGGAATTTAAACCACCACCACCACACTCCTCCGCCGTACTACCTCCATCACCACCGTCAGCTATACTGTTTGCAGCTGATGGTGAGGTCAGTGAAGAGTCATCATCATCATCCTGAAGAAGAAGAGGATGAAGACGATTTCATTTCTAGAACCACTGACGGTTTATTATTATTATTATTATTATTATTATTTATTTATTTATTTTGGTATACGCATATGTATGCATGTATCATTTGTGAAATTGAAGTTTAGAATTGAATGCAGATGGGAGGAAGAGCGGTCAGAAGGCGAGTTCTCATCGGTCGAAGCATTCGGAAACCGAGCAGCGCAGAAGAAGCAAAATTAATGAGAGGTGTTTTATTTTTGAAAGTTAGGTTATAATTGTTAGGATTTGTGAAGGCTTCGGGCCGGTTTGAGGCTCGTGGATAAACGAACCGAATGTGAACTATGCTCATATTTTTAATAATCGAACGAACATGAACAAATGTTTAGTTTGGTCATTTTGGATGAACCATTTGCTTAATGTTTTAAATTTGTTCGTTTGTGTTCGTTTACGTTTGTTCATATATGTTTGTTTAGATTTTAACTGAGCGAATATAAACTAACACGAACATCTTCATTTTATAAACGAACAAACATGAACACAAATATTCGTCCGATTAAGTGTTTGTGTCCGCCCTCATTTACAAGCCTAGGGTAGTAGAAGCACAAGGAGGGATGGTTCCCTAAGTTACTAAATATAAACCAAGCTATGTAATTGTAATTTGTGGTTCTGAGTATAATGAAATAATCTAGTTGTAGCCCGTGGTTGTAGGTCCCTCGCTGGACCTAACAGTGTTTAAAATTCTTGTTCTTGTGTTGTTGATATTTTCTGTTTTTGTGTGATATTCGTGTGTGTGAGTGAGTGTGTTAGTTATTTTCGCTGCGTGCCACTCTGTTCTTAACAAAAATGTTGTGTTTGAGTTAGGATTATAGAGAGTTTGTTAGGTTAAAATTATTAGGATTTGTGAAGGCTTCGGGCCGGTTTTGTGGTTGTTATTGTTTTAACTAGGGTGCGTATTTATGTTTTCTGGTCCCTAAGTTACTTAACATAATTAGTTTTTATATAAGCCACACTATGTAATTGTTATTTGTGGTTGGTTGTAGGTCCTCTGATGGGACCGAACCACGTTAAAGTTCTTGTCTCGTTTATATCTTCTGTTTCTGCGTGATATTCGTGTGAGTGAGTATGTTGGTTAGTTATGCTGTGTGTTACTCAGTTCGTAACAAAAATGTGTTTGAATTAGGATTATAGAGAATTGGTTAGTGTTGTGCTTATTGATACGGCTGATTTGATCATATAGTGAGTCAAATATGAGTTTTGTTCATGGTTTTGGTTGTTTTGATGTTGATTTCTGGAACACACTTATATGAATTTTGTTATTATGATTGAAGGTAATAAGCTTGAAATTGTGCAGGTTTCAGATTCTGCGGGACCTAATTCCTGAAAATGATCAGAAAAGAGACAGAGCTTCATTCTTGTTGGAGGTTTGTATCATTGTATGCAACTTCTTTTTGTAGATTTTTGATGCCTGAGTATGACGTTGTGAGTGTTTCTTTTATGTAGGTGATACAATATATTCAGTTTCTACAAGAAAAGTTGCAGGCGTACGAAGGAACGCATCAAGGTTGGAGTCCAGAGCTCAGTAAATTAATGCCATGGGTAAATTACATAATCTTCGTATCTGCGTTTTTTGTTACTATATTGTTCATTCATAGGGGTCTACTTCATAGTTCATCAATCTAAGCAAAAGATATTTAGGAAAAAACAGTGCAAAATAAAAGAAAACGATGAATAGAGATTGCCTGTTAACGCAGTTTTAGAAGAGTATTTACAAATTACAACACGAGGGCTGTATTTCTAATGAGCTCTGGAATTTTACTAGCAGACTTTGTATTGACATAGTTAGATTCTGCTTATTGTCTTCACTCTTCACTATGTTTCGGAGGGTAAAATAGGATGTTTCTTAATTAGTTTATGTCACAAAATACCATCTGGTTTGTTTTATTCGATATATCTTCCAAGTTCTAACTTCTAAGTTTGGCGAGGCCATGTTGTTCACCGATAAACGTACTGGTTATAACTTATAAGTAAATCTAAGTTAGGCTGCTGGTTTGTTGCTTGCCAATTGTTCTCAGAACAGAATTATTACTAGTAGCGGTCTGTGTTTTTATTGGGCATTGGCAGGTGGCTTGTCGTTGCGGCAGTGATAAAGTGGTGGTGTGGCGGTGGAGACAAACATATGGCGCTAACACATGACCCTTTTTAAGTTAACAAGTTTTCTAATAGTCGGCCGTTTTGACCCTTTGACTAACTTGAGTATAACCAGAAGAACCTTATCTGATCATAAAGCATGTTTAGGTTTATAAAAATATGATTACATTAAACAAGTCATGTGCTATTGTAATCTACTAATGAGGTTAGTTTCGACTCACTGAGTGGATTTAGCCTTTGCTTCATGTCAAATTTATTGATATTATATTGTGCCCGTGAGTCGTGACATGGTATATTGATCTATAGTTTTTTTTTTTTTTTTTTTTAAACAGAGAGGAACGGATACCTTTGCAGATCAATCACAGCCCATAAAGAACGGGTCTGTTGACGAGGATAATATTGTCTTCACTCACGCCATGCTTACTGATCCACACAATTTGGTAGAATCCGCCATGAGTGACCCAAATGCCTTCAAAACAACAGATCATGCTGACCTGTCGTTACAACAAAACACATATGAACCCGAGCCTATACACACTCCTCATGGTTCTTTCCCGGACGTTGACCTGTTGACTTCACAATCCGGTCAACAAACTTGGAACGGTATTCAAAGCAGCACTCCAAATATTCTAGAAGAATCGAGCATCTCAAATGCTTATTCCAAAGGGTGAGCATCTGCTATATTCATTTATTTATTTAATTTTATTTTAATTTTCGTTTGATCTGTTTGAGATAAATCGGTGTTTCTACAGGCTGTTGAATAATCTAACGCATGCGTTAGGTTCGTGTGGAGTTGATTTATCACAAGCCAGTATTTCTGTACAATTAGATATCAAGAAAGCAACTTCAACATCCTTCGGGATCAAGGTAAATAATATGATTACATAACTTGTATCATAATACACTATGTGCGTTGATTAACATATCGGTATTCAGGATCATGGATATTCATATGAAGCAATGACGCAGTGCGGGGTTAGAACTGAAGATGACGTCGGCATTCAAGAGCATAAGAGGCTCAGAACTGAAGAAAACCAGTAATTAATCATTATTGTACATGTTTACCCGAAGGCATTACAGATTTACTTTTACTTTTTTAATTTTAATATTCAGTCATAGGCTTCCACTGCGAATCAGAGAAGCTGCTCTTCTTAAATCCAGTCATAGAAAACCTAATTGCTAACGCTCACACGCCTAATTACTTTGTCTACGTTCGAACTTTTGTCTTTGGCTTGTGCTTCTTAGGGGTGCTCACGGTCTGGGTCGGATTTTGATAAAATATCTTAACACATCTCAACTACTGTCATCCCGCCACCGCCACTAACTTCTAGTCTACCAAACCGTCCCGAACACTGTTATTTTGACCGCCAGTGCCACCGTCTCCACCGATCTTCCCAATCATTGACGCCCAATTACCCACCGCTTACTTGACAGCGACGTGACGTGACACTTTAACCTAAGTTTTAACGCCCTACACAGCCACCAGCTTAATTCTCTTTCCATGGTATACATAAATACATGGTACAAAATAGACCGATGGAGCACAATCGGCACTAGAACTGGTATTTGTTTTGCATGTTTTTGGTATCTATACCATACGATTTCAATATTTTACGGAATTTTCAATTATGTTGTTACTGAACCAATAAAATAAGTATGGTATTCATTTTACATGCCCGCTCATTTTCAGTATTTGATATTTTTATACGATGCCGATACGGTGCTCATCCCATCCCTTTTTACAACCACCATGTTACATATAAGCATACAATTTCATAAAAGCTATGAACAAATATTGACAAGATTAGCACAAAATCCACCTATTTACCAAAGTGGTTATAAAAACACACATTTTGAAAAGTTTGATAAATAATCTATATCACAAAGTTTCAATTGAAAACTTTGAAAGTAAAACATTTTTTTCTTTTAAAAACGCTAATTCATACCGCAATACCGCCTCTGACTCTATTCATATATTACATCATTTTCACAAACACAAAACGTGAAACCTCGCGACTTAAAAAAACAAAGTCTTGTCAAACATCGTTGTACTTGTACTGATAGGCGATAGCCAATAGGCCCATTGCACTTTGGTGAAAGTTAAAACTAAATGCAAAAAAGAAAGGTTAAAAGTAACTTTGGGTAGATTTAACAAATCAGTTTACTGTATATGAAAATAAAGAATGCTACAAAAAAATATACAATAATATAATTATCATTTTATTAAAAATAATTTATCAAATGCAGTATAATTGAAATTTAGCAAGCCTTATACCATCTATGGTAACTTGTATCCTAATTAAACGTGCTTTGTCTGCACAATATTCTATTCACTTGTTAGTGACTATAATATTAAATTCTTTAAATTCATGCATCCAATGAATATCATATTTTAAGGGTGATTGACTCTTTTTAAAGTTTATGTTGTTGAATAAGACCCAAAAAGGTCTTTTTCTTGGATCATTCAACACATTAGGATTTCTTGGATCAAGCTTTCATGAATTTATGTGTACAATAATCAATAATACATGATACATATTTCATAATTTCAAAGTTATCCTTCCTAAAATATGGATCAAACATGTTATTTTTGTATAAAATTGTGTTTGAAGTTATTCATTTTATATACTTGTGTTTAGTAAGTATAAAACATTTAAAAGCAAAATTAAATATTACTACATTGTTTTGCTTGTTTTAAAGTTTTCATAATCGGACCAATCACCTACACAGCCGCTTTTGTTTGGGCCGGCCGGTTACAATGAGCAAGGGCAGAAATCATGGTTAAACCGGATTTTCAAAATTAATTTTTTTCGAGTAAACTGCGGTTTTCGTCCCTGTGGTTTGTCCAAATCAGCAATTTCAGTCCAATAGTTTTCAAATTTGCAATTTTCGTCTCAGTGTTTCGTTTCACTTGCAATCAAACCCGATCCCACTAACCCCGTTAAGTATAGCCGTTAAACCCATCAGTGTGACTCTCACGCGAGAGGCAGTTTTGTCCTTTTTTTCTTCCCCAAATACACCCCAACCCTCTCGTGAGAGGGCTTGCGGATTACTGTTGGGGTTTATTTGGGGAGAAAAAGGACAAAACTGAGGCACAATGATGTGTTTAACGAGCAGACTTAATGGGGTTAGTGGGATCGGTTAACAGCAAGTGAAATGAAACCACAGGGACTAAATCGCAAATTTGAAACTACTGAACTTAACCACAAATTTGGACAAACCATATGAACGAAAATCACATTTCACTCTCTTTTTTATTCATTTACTGTTTCAGGTTCGATGCCATAAAAAGTAAAGTTTCATATTTTGTTTAAGTTAGTTATATCTTTTTAATTTTCGGATAACTTATGACAACATCCATTTTTAAAAACCGATCCAACCCAGTCGGTAAATCCATAAGACGGTCTAGTTCCATAACCAGTCCGGTCACAAAAACATTGTTTTTTTTAACAATCCAAAATGAGAATAAAAGATGATATGAAAGTTGGTATTAACTATTAAGTATTAACTATTAAAGCTAGAAACAAAATGTATACTATGTGAAGTATACATACAACCAAACATAATCTCCCAACTATCAGTCAAAGAATCAAGTCAATCTTTTCAAGAATCCAAACACTCGTACGGGTTAGCGTAGAAATACTCTTCTTCCTTCGGTCTATCCGAAATCATCACACGTCGGGCCGGGCGACCCATTCGGTCCGCGTGAACTTCTTTGACCGTGTTTGAAAAGTCCTCCCAGTTCAGCGACCCTTCACTGTATCTGTCTATTAAGTCAACCAAGACTTTTCGGTCAAGCCGGATGGTCTTCTTGTACCCCAAGTATCTGGTACAATTATGAAATAAAAAATTAGATTTTGTTATAACGGGCCAGGCCAGATTGGGTTGACCCGAATACATTTTTTCTCCATTTTAAATAACTAATGTGGTATTATGATTAAAAATACTGTTTTTTTTCAAAATACGTGTCAACTGTAAAAACGGGCCGCGCCAGATTGGGTTGACCCGAATACATTTTTTCTCCATTTTTTAAATAAATAATGTGGTATTATGATTAAAAATGCTGTTTTTTATTCAAAATATGTGTCAGCTGTCAAAACGGGCCGGGCCAGATTGGGTTGACCCGAATACAATTTTTCTCCATATTATGATTAAAAATGCTGTTTTTATTCAAAATATGTGTCAACTGTCAAAACGGGTCGGGCCGGTTTGTCCCATAAACATTTTTTCTCCATTTCCTTAAATAACCAATCTGTTATTACGAGTTTGGGTTGAAACGGGCCGGGCTGGGTTTGAGACTTTGACCACTTACTACTTGGTTGGCCCGTTCACAAGTGAATGACACGATATATATTAATGTAATACCTTCGATGACCCTCAACGACTCGAGCCATGTTTCCATCATACGTTGGAACAAAGATATCGCTTTCTAAAGAAACAAGATAATCGAGTGCAGCCATTTGCGACGAATGGTTTTGAAAGAACCCGAGCTCCAATGGGTCCAACAACGTCTCCTTTCTCACCTGTTCGTAATAACCGTTAGCTTACATATGTTTAAAACATTATAGGGGTAAATTGGTAATTTTAGTTGTCATTAGATAATCGGTCTTATGAACCAGATTTGGGAACTCAGCAGCTAAACTCGCCATTCGTCTTTCACCACCGTAAATTTCACCCGCAGCAATATAAATTTGAATATTTCGATCGATTCTTAACGCACGTAATATCAAAGCGATTTCTTCTGGTGTCATTGGACACAACCCTTCTTTTCTCTTGAAATCAGAGTTGATTTCTTTCTCTTTCCACCATGTATAAGCATATCTAACAATTCAAAAACGAGCAGTTTGATTAATAATAAAATAAAAAAACTGGTTGAAAAAAAAATCGAATCTTGTAACAAAAAATCACTTCATTTAAAAGTGACCCGTTTGAGGAATAATAAAAAATTACAACACTTGTCGAACGAAAATCGAATCTTGTTTCAAAATCACTTCATTAAAAGTGACCCATTTGAGAAATAATCAAAAATGCAAAACGGGTCAAAATAAAAATCAAATCTTTTTTCAAAACTCACCTCATTAAAAGTGACCCGTTTGAGGAATAATCAAAAATACAAACGTGTCGAACTAAAATCGAATCTTGTTTCAGAATCACTTCATTAAAAGTGACCCATTTGAGAAATAATCAAAAATACCAAACGGGTCAAAATAAAAATCGAATCTTTTTTCAAAACTCACCTCATTAAAAGTGACCCATTTGAAGAATAATTTTTATAAAAACGGGTCGAAATAAAATAATAAAAATCGAATCTTGTTTCAAAATCACCTCATTAAAACTGACCCATTTGATTTATAAAAATAAAAATCAAACCATGTTTAAGAACTCACCTCATTCTTGTCAATTCTTCAACTTCTTCACTATTGCACCCTTGCGTGCAGCCCGAGAACGCCAACATATCCATTTCATATCTTAGATGAAGAACTAAAAAAGGCCCTTTTTTCCTAAGAATCTTCACAACTTTTTCACCTAATTCCTCAATCTGTGGAGTGATTTTCAAGCCACTAAAATTGACCCGACAACGAAGCTTTTGTATCTCTAGAGGGAGACCGTTGTTTGCAAGTCGAGCATCAGTTCTATTTAAATGTACAACTTTAAATCTTTGGATAAGTGGAAGAATCTGCGGACCGTTAATAATTCGGCACGTTAGAATCATTGTTCGTGTCGAAAAGTCAAACTTAACATGATTACGAGAAAAAAAAAACTAAAAAAGTAAACCTGATTATGATAATAAGAAATGTCAGACCAACTAATCGGTGCTAATGAGCGTAAATTTCCACGTTCGACTCGTCTTTTAAGCCTCGGTGGAAGCTCTTTTAATATCCGAACCTCGTCCCTCAACGATCTAATGAAATGATCAACGTCAAAGATGTCTTCAAAGTCACTGGAGATTATAAATTCAAAATCTTGTGTCAGAATTTATGTAATTACTAATTATTAGCTAGTTTGACTAGTGGAAATGGTCAACGTACCTAGGATCGGCCCAAAATGATGATTTATCCAATTCGGGAACAATAAGTGTGACATTTAAGTATCTAGCAACTGCAACCATGTCACAGATCTGCATATCCAATAACAAATTAGCAAGTTGATCATTTGTAATTAAAACGGATTAAATAATAAACTTACGGCTCCTCGCATTTGATTTAGTCCTCCGTTGCAAGAAACCATTAGATAACCATTGTTCTTGTAAGCCCCTGCAATAAACAGAACTAAATTAAAGATTTGCAAAACTCTAAATTATAAATTAAACCATAAATTTATACAAATACACAAAAAAGATTACTAGAGAAACCGAAAATCTTGAAATTTGACACAAAAAATAATCATTCAAGAAACTAAAAAGCTTGAAGCTTAACACAGAATTTAATACAAGAAACCAAAAATCTTGAAACTTCACACTAAAAATCATTCAAGAAACCGAAAATCTTGAAACTTAACACAAAAATCATTAAAAAAAACTTTAAACTTGACTAAAAAAATCATTCGAGAAACCAAAAAACTTGAAACTTAACACAAAAAAAATCATTCAATAACAGTAAAACTCCGAATCTAAAAGGTTTGAATTATTCAATGACTAGCTGCAAACATCAGAAAATCATGAAACTTAACACAAAAAATTCATTCAATAACAGTAAAAAAAAATTATTCTAGAATCCAAAATTCATGAAACTTAACACAAATTCATTAAAAAAAACAAAAAATCTTGAAACTTTACACAAAAATAAATAAATAAAATAAATCAAAAATCTAAAAGGCTTGAACTATTCAGTGACTTACTGCAAACACCAATTCACAACCAAATAAGCAAACACTCAGAATTCAATAACTTACTCTAGGGTGGAAAATAAACTTTGGTTTCCAAAAAAATTTACACAAAAAAAAAATAAATCAAGAAACCAAAAATCTTGAAACTTAACACACACAAAAATAATATTCAATAACAGTAAAATTTCAAATCTAAAAGGCTTAAATTATTCAAAGACTTGCAGCAAGCATCAACTAACAACCAAATAAGCAAACAATCATAATTCAGTAACTTACTCTTAGGTGGAAGATAAACTTTGTTTTCCAAGAAAGAATTTGAAGAAGCAGAAGCAGAATGAATATTATTAATATTATTATTATTACTAATCTGTTGAGATGAATAACAAGAAGGCCAAGTTTTCAACAATCTAGGACCCCAAATCTCACCAATTGTCAATAACTGCACAACACAGATCCACAGCAACAAAGTTGTCATCCCTCTAGTCATCCACAATATCATTCTAGCTTGTGACAACACATTCAAACTACTACTACTACTACTATTAGACTTATCTCCACCACCCATATTATTCAAAATCCAACTACTCCTCTGTTCTCAACTACTCAACAACATATGATCCAATTGTTTTCAAAACACAAATTAACAAATGGGTATTGGATTTGGTGATGTGGGTATTTGATTATTTCATCAAAAACTCATTTTTTGAAAGAATCAAGAAATGGGTGTTAATGTGTTATGAATCTTGAATTGATCAATCAAATGTGGGTTTTGTGTAAAAACACAAATTAACAAATGGGTATTTGATAATTGTGTGAAAGGTTCAATCTTGGGGTCTAATTTTGATCAAAAACTCATTTTTTTTATGAATCTTGAATTGATCAATGTGGGTTTTGTGAGTGTTGAAACACAAATTAACAAATGGGTATTGGATTTGGTGATGTGGGTATTTGATTATTATGTGAAAGATGCAATCTTGGGGTCTAATTTTGATCAAACACTGGTTTTTTGAAGGAATCAAGAAATGGGTGTTGTGAATCTTGAAATGATGAATCAAATGTGGGTTTTGTGTAAAAACAGAAATGAACAAATGGGTATTTGATGAATGTGTGAAAGATGTAATCTTTTTGATGAAAAAGTGATTTTTTGAAGGAATCAAGAAATGGGTGTTAAGAATCTTGAAATGATGAATGTGGGTTTTGGGATTGAGTAATGAGTAATTGGTGGGATGAGAATTTGGGGGTTTTGTAATGTGTTGTTAATTTGTTGGAAAACGAGTAGAAACTGAATTTGGTGATGGTGTAATTGTGCCTGTAATTACGGAGCAGATTATTGCCTTTTTCTTACTCTTTTTTACTGCAGAAATACTTGGATTTGGAGGTTGAACTTTTCCAAGATTTGATATTATATTATTAGGTTTTGGTTTTTATTATTATTATTATTACTTTTTTTAATGGAACGACGAGTTTTTAAATGAGCTACTGACTATTGATGTGTATAAACCAATCTGGGTTGAAAGTTGAAACTGGTTCGGTTATGTCAAAAAAAATCACAACCGATTTATGATTGGTTTCGGTTTGGGTTGAAAATGGTTTATTGTCCCGGTTGCGATCGGTTTTGGTTCAAGTTTTGATCGGTTTTAGTTTGATTAACCAGTTTGGAACCGGTTTTGGTGGAGAAAATTACAAACTGTTTATATACCTACGGTTTCAATCGGTTCCAAACCGGTTCGGTTTCGATTCAATTTTCGGGTCAGCCGGTTAACCGGATATATTTTCCCACCTCTAACTGGCTAAAATCATCACATCGGGATACATTCGTCTTTCGATCTTGGAAAAACGCTCACCTAAGGCCAACGTCGCTGAACATTCGCCGAAGGCATGCCAATGCGGTGAGATAAATTATATTAAGTTTGGTTATTATTATTATTATTATGTGTTTTGTTCCGATGAAAAATTGCAGGTTTAAATTTCACTTACAGTATTTTGTTCTGAGTGAAGCTTATTTGTGAGTTTTCTTCAGGTTGGGTGAGCCGAGTCACCACGTTTTGTGTTCGGGTGTTTCGTGTTAAAACAAACAAAAATATTATGTGTTTTGTCTATTTGGTAATTCATGATTTTGTTATGGCTTTCTGGTATTAACTAATAAGGAAAATATTCTTTTGATTTATGCAAGAATAGAATTATTGAGGATGGTGTTCTTTAATAAATGTTTGTCTATTTTTGTATATTCTATAAATGAATTGAAATGACATATGACACACTTTGCTAACCAAATTTCGTAAATGTTTTTCAGTCACTATAAAAATGTTGATCAATTTAATATTACTACTAAAAGAGTTTCTTTTAAAGGAACAAAACTTTAATCAGGTTTTTCAGTTTTATGATACTTTTGTTATGTGACATTTATAAACAATAATTATATGATTTATATAGGACATGTGTATGAATTCTAGTTACTAGTAACCAGATTTCATAATTGCTTAAATTAAGCAAAATTTAATTAGTAAATAACAACCAAAATTACACACTTTCTATTTATATCAATTACTTCTATAACGATTTAACACTTATAAAAAAATTGACATGATTGAAACACTTAATAAAAGTCGTGTGTAATTGTCTCTTTATAACTATGAAGAGTTATAATTTATCCCTACTAATTACCAGAAAGAAAATAGGGTGAAACTTCATGATCTCTACCATCTTTGATAGATAAGTTGTAATCTAGTCTTATAGATAGGAATTAGTAAAAAGCAAATTATTTTTCAAAGGGTTGGAAGTAAATATAAAGTGATTTAGTTGATATCCACTCAAAACATCATATCTTCAATTGTTTTTTTTAAGTTATATCACATTCTTTAATAAATATTTTGCTAAAAATCAAATTAGTTTAAGAAAAGGTGATTGTAAATTGAAAATAATTTATTTGCATCTCTAAAATTTTCTCTAGAAAAGTTATAATAATATAAAAAATAATTACACATTGTGATCATAAGACTGAGGGATGTGGGGGCTTCAAAGGGGGCGCTAGAGCCCCTCCGCTCGCGCCCCCAGGCGCTAATACCACACCAAATGGGCGCTAGAGGGGGCGCTACCGAGGCGCAAACACCACCCGTGAGCATGGTAGCGGGAGAAGAGAGAGGATGTGGGGCTTTAATATGGCCGCTAGAGGGGCGCTACCCACACCAGGGGCCAGGGGCTCCAACACCCCCGTTATCCAGTTTCTCTCTCTGCCACACGTAATAATATTATTGGTTCTTGACTCTGCTGGAGCCCCCACACCCCTTAGTCTAATAATAGTACTTTTTTATATTACATGAACTTTCTATCCGCTATTTAAGTTTTTGTTTTTCTCCCACAAACACATCTATATCTTTTATCAAATCGTTTATATATGATATATATCAACATTTGTATATATTTTTTTATTATCAAGACTTTCTGTTATATATTTAACCAATAATAACAGTAACAAAATTAAAGTCTCAGTGAGTTATTGTTGTATAGACTACAACAACCTGTCATACCAAATACTTATCTATTTCAGAAGTTACAATATTCCAAATGTCCCGTGACTATTTTTGTCAAGCTAAAAATATCTATTATTCGAATTACAAATTCCAGTAATTACCTTCATGGCTTCATGGACTTAGAAATATGTTTGCTAGCTTCTATTCCCCCCCCCCCCCTCCACCACCACCATATTACGGGGTTTGTTTTACGTTATCCGTTTCTTATAATAAAAAGTTTCATAAATAAATGAGATATTATAACCCGATTTAAAAGTCATATGAGTTTGGTGAGACCCATGATCCGCTTATTTTTTTACTATAAAAATGTTTTTTATAATATTTTTTTCTATTTTATATAATTTTTGTATCAAATAATTGATGGGATTAATTTTCAATTTCATGAGATGTTATAACCCATTTAAAGGCTATCTGGATTTAGTGAAACTCATACCCGTGAATTCGAATCAAATGCATGAGAATCATTCATTTACAAATAAATCAATCTTGTGACTTGAAAGTAAGTAGAAAACAACCCGAGTGCTTTTAAATGTTTCGTTATTTAAGATTAAGATATGCCTATATAAAATAACCAAATGATATTAGAAAGTTTTTTTTAATATTATAATATTAATATTACATTATTTAATCTTTCATGACAAAAAGTTAATATTTGAAAGTAATAAAGTTTATGCTAATCATATGAATTATTTATTAAAAGTATCTTATCAGCTAAATATTCTAAAATGCATATGATTTTAATTCCTTTTGTGTAATCTTTAAGCATGTATTTTGAATTAAAATATATATATATAAAATAATATAATAAAGGTGTTTCTTGAGGATTACCGGTGGTGGTGGCACCGGCGGTGGCAGGGGGACTTGATGATGGTGCATTGATTGGGTACAGACTCACAGTTACCTATCATTTATCCCAACTCAAATCATTATTTATTATATTTGAAAAAAAAAATAGTTATCATACACAAAAATATTTAATTATAATCTTTTTAGATTGTTATAGATTTTTATCCTAAGTTAAATGTTTTTTTCCCCTAAATGCTAATCACTAAACTGAGTTTACATATCAAATCAATGTCTATAATTAACACCGGTGCATTTGGCATTATAATAAAAACTTGAACAAAGGGTTCTTGCTTATAGGTTAAAAAAAGTTGGATAAAAATTTCATCAAATAAGTGTGAGGTCGAGTCTCATAGTTTCAAAAGATATGTAATTTAAAAATAGAGTGCGAAAATATACGGGTTCCCGTTTATAAAATGTTTATTACAATTTAAATTTTTTAGCTGATTTTTTCCAAATCTAATAACTATTAACATTGGGTTGTAAATCTACAACTCGCCCGTAAATGTTTGGATTAAGATGACAAAACAGAAGAAGGCATCAATCCGAATTCTTATTTGATTATTTAGTTTGGGATGTAGCCGTAACTATTTTTAGAATATCGCTTATTGTATTTGCATCAAATACAATAACTTTACTTTTAGGTTTTTTTTTTTTGGTATTTTTGGATATTTATATGAGTTTTTTATGGGCTGTATTTTTCTTAGGGTATTTTATTGTATTTATCGGGTATCTGCAAAACCCAGTTCCGGTTTCGGGTATTACTGAATACAAATCCGGTCCGGTTCTGGTTACGGGTTTTGGTACTAAAATGCATACCCGATGAGTAGGGTCAGATACAATCTCTTGTATTAAAAAACCTTGTTCCAGTTTTTTTCAGGTCGGGTTACAAGTTTGGGTTTTTTTTGTGCACTTTTATCTAGAGGTGCACAAATCGGGGTTTTCAAATACCCGGGTTCGGGTATGACCGAGTATTGAAAAATCGGGTATTGGCAATATCTGGGTCCAGGTATTGTCTCTAAAAACCATATCCTATGTATCAGGTTTGGGCCGGGTATAAAATCGGGTATTCTAAAACCGGGTATTTGAATACCCTATTTCCGGGTTTTTACTGGCATTTTTTCGGGTATTTTTGGATATATATCGGATTTTTAAGGGGTTGCACTTTTTAGGATTATTTTTCTGGGTAATATCGGGTTTATATTGGGTATTTGAAAAACCCAGTTCGGGTAAGGAATCGGTTCGGGTTTTCGGGTATTATCGGGGTACAAATCGGGTCCGATTCCGGGTACGTGTTTTGATACTGAAATGCATACCATATTCGTACCCGACGGGTAGGGTTGGGTATGGGTTCGGGTATTAAAAACCTGAATATAAAAAAATCCGGTTCCGGATATTTTTATTAGGTCCGGTTCCAGGTTCTTTTTTTTTTCACCTCTGCTTTTATCATCAGTTACTAAATCAAATAACTCATTGCAAACCTTGATTTTAGGCCCACACCCACGTGTACTTATATTAGGCCCAGCCCAATTCAAATCCCAATTCCAAACTAAAACCCTAAATCAATCAAATCAAATCAATTTCAGGGTTTTTGTTTTGCTGCAACAATTGAATTGAATATGAGGAAGCTTAAGTTTCATGAGAAGAAGCTTTTGAAAAAAGTAAACTTTTTGGAATGGAAACGCGAAGGCGGCCACCGTGAAGCTCATGTCATGCACCGCTACCATGTTACCGGCCGTGATGATTACAAAAAGTAACACTCTTTATCTTCTAATTACATAATTTACTTGTTGGGTTTTCTTAATTCATACTTATTATTATTATTATTATTATTATTTACTTGTTGGGTTTTGTTAATTTGTTAATTCATGCTTGTTATTATTATTATTATTATTATTATTATTATTATTATTATTGTTGTTGTTGTTGTTGTTAATTAATATGTGTGTGGTTTGATTGAATTAGGTACTCGGGTTTGTGTAGAATGGCGCAGAAGCTGGTTAATATATTGAAGCAGATGGAACCGACAGACCCGTATCGGATCGAGATGACCGATGCACTTCTTGAGAAGCTGTGAGTTTGTTAATTTGTTACAAATTGAATGAGTAGTCTACAGATTATTGAGTTGTGTTGCTTAGTTTAGGTTCCCTTGATTAGGATGTGGACGGGTCTGTTTTTGGATCAAACAGAACCAAAATCTGAACTTGCGGTTTTTTGGTATTAAAAAAAAAACTGTACGGTTTTGGTTTTCACAATGGGTTCGGTTAGGGTTCCTGTTTTTTTTCGGTTTTAATAGTTAGGCTTACAAATTTCGGGCCAATATAGCCAAAATAATAGTAGCTTGTTTCAATCAATCAATCAATCATGCCCAGTAAAATCCCACCGACAGCAAAGCTATAAGTAGGGTCTGGGGAGGGTGGGATGTAGGCACACCGTACCTCTATCCAAAGGAATAAAGAGGTGGCTTCCAGAGAGACCCTCGGCTCTAAGGTGAATGAAGCAAAATAAAGGAAATCAAAGTTTAACAGTTATATAAAAACTACTACTAATTATAATAATATTAATAATATTAATAATAAGATCACAGTTTAACAGCTATATAAAAGCTAATAATAATTATAATAATAATAATACTATAAGTAAGGGAAATACCATTATGGTATGTAACCTAAATAAGTTAAGTCTAAGCCCTAAGGTATTCAATTCTTTCTAAAAATCCTTAACTTTAATTCTACTTCTCCACGAATTCCTATCCTCAACCATGTCCTCGGAGAGGTTTAGGTCTATCAAATCATGCCTAATCCTCTCATCCCAAGTCAATTTCGGTCGTCCTCTACCCCTCCTCCCCTCTATAGTAATGTTTTCTACGGATCTAACAGGATTCGTCGTCTGTCTTCTCTTTACATGTCCAAACCATCTCAATCTCCACTCTCTTATCTTGTCTGCTATGTTCGCCACCCCTAATCTCTCGCGAAACACAACGTTTCTTATTCGGTCTAGCCTTGTGTGCCCACACATCCAACGTAGCATTCTCACTATAGTAATAGTAGCTTGTTTATTATTATTATTATTATTATTATTATTATTATTATTATTATATATTGTTTAAATTTAGTTTTTTTCTGTTTGGTTTTTGGTAAAAGCCTAAACTGAAACGAAAAATCAGTTTTTTCGAAACAAAATAAAATCAAACTGTTGGCTTTTTTATTGGGTTCTGTTTTGGACTTTCGGCTGTTCAGTTTTTTTATTGGATTCGTCTTTTTTTTTTTTCGATTTTTGATGGATGCAAAACTGAAACCAAATAGAAAGTGGGGTTTTGAAAAACATAAAACCAGATTGTCATTTTTTATTGTTTTGGTTATTTTTTGTTTGGTTCTTATTGGACATGGTTAATCGGCTGTTCGCTTTTTTTATTGGATTTGGTTAATCGGCTGTTCGTATTTTTTTGTTGGAGTTGAACGAGCTGAGAGTTTACATGTATAGCACTATAGCAGTATAGATTATTGAATTGTGTTGTTTAGTTTTGTTGCCCTTGATTAGGATGTGAACAGGTCGGTTTTGGGGTTGAACCGAATCAAAATCTGAACTTTCGGTTTTTGGGATTTTGAAAACTGTTCGGTTTCGGTTTTATGGGTTTGGTTGGTTTTAATTTTTTTGGTTTTACCAGTGAGTAATAAGTTAGTAGTTAACAAGTATAGGTTATTGACTTATGTCCTTTCAATTTGTTACCTTGAATAGGATGTGTAGTTTTCGGTTCAGACCGAACCAAAATCTGAACTTTCGGTTTTTGGGATTTTGAAAACTGTTATGGTTTTGGTTTTATCGTGTTTTGGTTTTCACAGTCGGTTCGGTTTTGTTTTATTTTGGTTTTACTAGTTAGGCACTTAGGCTTGCAGTTTTTGGGCCAAAAATATTAGTGAATTGTGGTTAAATATGTTTGTTGGTTAATGATTAATTGATTATCATTTGGACCTAAAGTTTTTGAGTTATTTATTATATATTATTTTAAATTATTTTTTTCTGTTTGTCTTCTGGTAAGCTTAAACTGAAACGAAAAATCAGTTTTTTGAAATGAAATAAATCAGACTGTGGTTTTTTATTGGGTTCAGTTTTAATATTGGACTCATCTTCTTTTTTCGGTTTCGTTTTTGGTTTATGGTTGATTCGAAACCGATACTAAATTAAAAAAGTGGGTTTTTAAAAAAACATAAAACCATACCGTCAGTTTTTAGTAGGTGTGGTTATTTTTGTTTGGTTTTTATTGGATTTGGTTAATCGGCGGTTCATTTTATTTGCTGGATTCAGTTATTTGGCGGTTCAGTTTTTCTCGGTTTCGTGTACACCTTACAAGTGCTTCGAAATTATTTTGCTAATTGCATACCTTAAACCTATGATAATGCAGATACAACATGGGTGTGATACCATCTCAAAAAAGCTTAGCTTTGTGTGACCGTTTATCAGTTTCATCCTTTTGTCGGTAAGAAAGATGCAATCTTTAATAAAAACGTATAATAATCTTGCTTTTATTAATTAATCATAATAATAATAATAATAATAATAATAATAGTAATAATAATAATTGATGTTGTTTTATTCAGGTCAATCATAAAATATTTTGTTCCAATTAGGTCACTAAAGTTTCTTTTTTGTTCTAATCCTAGATATTTTACCTGGATAGCAGGTTTTGTAGGCGTTTTATAATTTTTAAATAATTTGACATTGCAAAATATTATTTTAAAAATTGACAAAATTAGTAATAATTGAGAAAAAAATTTTAAAACTGTGAAAAATTGCAAAAAAAAATAAAACAAAACTGAAAAATTGCAACACGAAAAAAAGATTTGTGTTGCAATTTTTCAGTTTTTTTTTTGTAATTTTCCTGATTTTTTTTTTGCAATTTAAAAATTATCTTTCTCAATTTTTAAAAATATATATTGCAATGTCAAACTATTTAAAAATAAAAAAAAACCTATTTAACCTGCTATCCAGGTAAAATAGGTTGTGGCTCAATGGTATAGCACTCACTTTACAAGTGAGAGGTAGGGGGATCAAACTTCACTACCACCAACTTATATGGGAGATATGAGGGATGACCCTGGCTTGTCAGGGTTCGACATCCTGATCTCACCCGGTTTTACCGGCTCCTCACTGTCGTGCCGTTTGGCGGGCGTGGGGGTCGGGTTTTATCCGGTGAATCCCTCAACAAGTGGACCGCTAGGGGCTCCGTCCGTCCGGACTAGTGGCCGGCTCGGGCTACCTTTAGCCAATGGGGGCCACGTACGGGGTACCCGGCGTTACTTAGTTGGCCGTTCAAAAAAAAAAAAGAACAAAAATGAAACTTTAGTGACCTGATTGTAAATACTTCAAAACTTGGTAACTATTCTATAGAGTAATCTCATTGTGATAATAATAATAATAATAATAATGTTTTGATTGTTTTAGGCGACGGCTTGCAACGGTATTAGTAAGGTTGAAGTTCGCTGAACACTTGAAGGAAGCTGTGACATATATAGAACAAGGACATGTTCGTGTGGGCCCGGAAACAATTACTGACTCGGCGTTTCTAGTAACAAGAAACATGGAAGATTTTATCACATGGGTTGATACATCCAAGATTAAGAGAAAAGTCATGGTGTATAATGACAAGCTTGATGATTATGATGCAATGGCGTAAGACAAAGGTACGAAAACACGTTTATTTGTTGCTATATGTCAAGAAGGATTTTAATGGCTTTAAGTTTAAGGTCATAATTAGTTTTGCTTCGTTGTATTCAAAGGTAACGTGTTTTATCGTTAGTTGAAAGTTAATCGGTTGGTTTATTGTTTACCCTGTCTATCAAGTTTTTATTTATTTTTAGATGAAATGAAGTTTGATTTTATAGTTTATTTTTATCATTATTGAGTTGTTAGAAGTCTTTAAATTATATTACATGTTAGAACTTATAAAATATATGTATCACACTTATAAAAGTCTGTTTATTCAAAATTTATTTATTTTGTAAAATATGTAAATATAATAAAGAATTTAAGGATTAACCGGCCAATAGCTTTGATGGGCCAACCTAGGGCCTAAGGCCCTCATTTTATTAAACAAGTTAAAATACATTAGCTTTGATGGGCCAAGTTAGGTTTTCACTTAGTGCCAACGTTCTCACCTTACCTATACTTACGGCATGTCGTCGAGACGGGCTAACCCAAAAAAAAACAGCGTATCCTATGTTGGGACGACACTAATCAAGATGATCAAACAGTTATAACACAACACCAAACCAATGTCCCTAATGTTAACCTAGTTTTTTACACCTCGTAACAAATGAAGTACGATCCACGAGGTCTAGGTAGACGTGCACAAAAAAACCGGTTCTGGAACCTAACCGGTGGAACCGAACCGGAACCGGTTCCAGTTCCAACCCGGTTGGAACAATACCCGGTTTGGGTATTTTTGTACCCGAAAATCGTACCCGGTTCTAATATTTATATGTCAGTACCGGTTCCAAACCGGTTCCTACCCGGTTCTTAATTGGAACCGGTTTGGTTCGTACCCGGAATAACCGGTTCCGACGGGTTTTTTTGAAGGGTCAAACAAAAGTCAAACTAGCCGTTGGAACCGGTTCCAACGGTAATATAGCCGTTGGAACCGATTTTTTTAGACACCAATTAGCCGTTGGAACCGGTTCCAACGGTAATATAGCCGTTGGAACCGGTTTTTAAGACAATAGATCATCCGTTGGAACCAGTTCCAACGGTAATATAGCCGTTGGAACCGGTTTTGGGCCAAACCTATATATAAGTTGTTTCCATTACTTGTTTCACCACCAAACTCAAAAACAAACTACAATACTACTCCTTTAGCAAACCCGTTCCTTTACCCGACCATCCAACTAAATATTATTATGGCACCCATCAAAAAAACTAACAACAAGGCTAAGAAGAGTGTTTTTGTTGCCCCCGTTCCTGTTACGGAGGACCCAAGGGTTGTTACGGTAGTCAACCATAACCACAACCAAGACGTATGGAAGAATTGGGATTTGATTGTGGATGACGAAGGTTATCAAAAGGCTCGTTGCAAACTATGTGGTTCAATATTAAAGCACGATTCCAACTCTACTTTGAGAAAGCACATCGAGAAGCCATATTGCAAGGCGTTGAAAGGGATTGGCGCGACCGGTCAAATTGACTTGGGTAAAGATGGTACACTATTTCGTTACAACACGACTCAAGTTCAAGATAGAATGGCAAAGTTCGTTATTCAACGAGGTTTGCCGTTTAACCACTTTGATGACCCGGAGTTGACGTCGTTGATTCGCGAAACTCTACAACCGAGATACACACATGTAAGTCGTACTACCTTAAGACGTCATTGTATCAGGTTGTGGGAGTGTGCTAAAAAAGAGTTAATCGAGTCTTTTCATTCTTTAGAAGCCATGGTTAGTTTAACTACCGATGTTTGGTCGGCACCACACGGGTTGCCCGAATCATACATATGTGTCACCGCTCATTGGGTTGATCCGGTGACATGGCAATTGATGAAACGCACCATCGCTTTTGAAAAC
The DNA here is from genome assembly GCF_021521415.1 of Bidens hawaiensis. Taxonomy (NCBI): domain Eukaryota; kingdom Viridiplantae; phylum Streptophyta; class Magnoliopsida; order Asterales; family Asteraceae; genus Bidens; species Bidens hawaiensis. The sequence goes on along the minus strand of NW_027491689.1, from coordinate 499,008 downwards.
TTCCCGTTCCCACATACCGCCGAAAAATTGTTTGAATTACTTGATGAAGTTATAACAACTTACAACTTGAGAAATAAAATATTTTCGATTTCGTTTGACAACGCTTCAAACAATACTAAGGCGGCTGAAAAATTTATCATTAAATATTCACCACCTTGTTTCGGGGATTTTTTTCATGTCCGATGTGTTGCACATATCATCAACTTGGTTGTCCAAATAGGTCTTGACAATGAACACATTTGTGATGATTTAAAATACTTTAGACTTATGTTACAAGATGTCTTCAAAAGTGGTAAAAGAAGACATCTTGAATATAAGAACTATTGCAAGTCGGTTGAAAGAAAGTATTTGGGGCCGAATTGGGACGTTCCAACCCCTTGGAACTCAACTTGTCATATGTTAAAGTGTGCTTTTGCCCAACGCCAAACTTTACAAGCTTTTCATAACAATCTTGTTGAAGAACGCGAGGCCGATATGTTTCCGGAAAGTGTTTGGGTCCAAGTCGGTTATTTGTTGGAGTATCTTGATGTGTTCAAAAAGTCAACAACAAAATTATCGGGAGTCTATTACCCTACTAGTTGTTGGGTTTTGCAAGAATTGTACTATATGTCTTGTGTTTTTAAAAGCTTTGCGGAGAAGAACAAACTCTTCGAAAATATTGTTGCGGTGATGAAAGAAAAGTTCATAAAATATTTTGAAATCATACCGCCGGTCTTCACTTGTGCCGCCGCATTAAACCCCTATTGGAATGTTAATGGGGTTGAAACAACGATTGAGGAAATATTCGACAACTTAGGTATGCACGAGATTGACCCGAAGTTGTCGACGGAAGCGAAGGACAAGTTCAACAAAAACCTTCAAGACCTTTATGACCATTATTTTCAAATGCATGGTCCAAGCACGAGATCGTCTTTTGTGAAAAAAACAACAACTGGTAGGCCGTGCAATGACCCACTTATAAACTTGATGCATGAGATTCGTGAATCGGCATCTAAGAGGCAAAGAGGAAACACACCAAGTAGCGAACTTGGTCGATGTAGTGGAGCAAACTATGTTTAGGGCGCAACGGTCGACGAAATTCGCAATATTGATTTGTTGGCTTATTGGAAAGGTAAACAAAACGAATTTCCCATTCTATCTGCCATGGCTCGTGATTTGCTTGCCGTACAAGCCTCAACGGTTGCTTCCGAATCGGTTTTTTCTCTTAGTGGGAGGGTGTTATCTATGCGAAGAACAAAACTAACTCCCGAGTCTCTAGAGGTTTGCATTTGCCTAAAGGACCATTTGGATGCGGTGGATCGTGTACAACACAAGGCGAACTTTGAAGACGAAATACCAATAGAGCGTCATATTCATGATGAGGAGGCGGAGGACGGGGTTTCTTCCGATAACGAAGACGAGGGTGAAGACGAGAATGAAGACGAAGAAGAGTTGTAATTATTTGTTTTGGTAAACTTATTTGTAACTTGTTCAACTAATATTTAGTTTTGATTTGTTTTATTATAATTACTTTTGTTACTCATGATTAATTGTTTGTTACTTTTTTAATAACGACGAACATTTTATTCATCTAAAAAATAACTATTACAAACATTATTAAAACATAAACGATACTAAACAATGTTTAGTAAACATAACAACTAAAACATAAAAAACAAAGTCCGTCGTTTTAACCCCGGAATACTTATTTTTGGGTTGTAGAGCCGGACGACTCTCCCACTTCCGTTTTTTTAGTTTCCATTCTTCTTTTCTCTCGACAATACTTATTCGTATGTTTTCGTAATGTCGAGTTGGACGCTGCTTTAAGAAACTTCGAGCAATATTTGCAACGTGCCAACTCATGTGAGTCGGTCATGAGACACAAATCGTAATGAACCCAAACATCGGGGCATCTTGTTGTTTCGATCACCATAACAACGTCATCATTGGTTGCCATTTGTTGTCGGTTTAAGGTTAATTGTGGTTTGGAGTGTGTTTTATAGTTTTGGGAGTGGTTTAACAAGTACACAAACAAACCTTGCTATTTATAAAAAGAAGATAACCTATTTATAGTTAAAAAACCGGTTCCAACGGTCTAAAACGGCTATATAGCCGTTGGAACCGGTTCCTAACGGCTATAATGTTTAAATTTCAAAAAAAACCGGTGGAACCGGTTTTTACGTAAAAACCGGTTCCGGTTCCAACCTACCCGGTTCCTAAAAGTTTGCATTTCTGGGCATCGGTTCGGGTCGGGAACCGAACCGGTTCCTGTCTGGAACCGGTTTCATTTTCTACCCGGTGTGAAAAAAACCGGTTCCGAACCGGTTCGGGTTTTCAAGGTGAACCCGATTTGTGCACCCCTAGGTCTAGGGGTGTTTAAAGGAGTGGGCTCGGCTCGCTTTGACTCACGAGGACTTGGTCTTGGCTTGTTTCTTTAATTAGTTTAAAAAACACACATGAACACGAACTTATACACACTCCTCAGGGCGGACATTGACCTGTTGACTTCACAATCTAGTCTAACAAACTTGGAATGGCATCTAACATGTGCACTTGGTTCTTGTGAAGTTGATTGCATGGTAAATTGCATGGTTTGTACAAATAGATATCAAGAAAGCAACATTCAACATCCTTTGGGTCAAGGTAAATTGCATGATTTGTACCGTTTCGATAATAATATAAGATAGGAGTTAAATTATGCGCGTTGATTAACATATCGGTAACTAATCATTGTTGTACGTGCTTCTTCCTTTCGTGCCTCTTCAACCCATCCTTGGCTGATTTTCCTGATTCCTTCATTTCTTCAATGTCGTCGAGATAGCAACTAACGTCATCAATGCTCTACATTATTTATAGCATTTATATTTTGTGAAACATAACGTCTGTAAAATAAAAATTTTGATATTTAATTTTTAATATAATTTTCTTGAACATAACATTTTTGTATGAAAATTATACTTTTATAACCAATCATTTTAATGAATTCTTTGGTAAACTTTCACCTCTGGTTTCTTTTATATTTAAAAAAAATATGTTTTCAAGACAAAGGATCTTATTTTTATAATTCTAACTAGTTAAGACAACATAAGTTTAACAACATTATAATTCTTAACTCGTGTATAATTCCTTCATGGATAAACTAACATAACTTAAAACTTGATTCTTAATGTATAATTCTTATATATAGCACTACACTGTTATTTCAAAGTTTATTTTGAAGGATATAAAGTAAATAGTCATTATATACTATATAATAATTATATATATACTTTATTATAAATGCATTTCAAGTTAGACAGTGTAAGTTTAAAATATATACCTGATGTATGATTAATAATAAAACATATACATTCTATCATGTAAGATATCACATATATATTTATAATAAAATTATATCCGTTCAAACCTTATGATTTAAATGGTTATAAGTGTGTTTAAAAATAAATCAATAGCAAAACCAAAACCACCTATTTGACATACACACAAAAACATATAAACTATAAATACAATACTCACCTGGAACTCAATAGTCTTAAGTGTTAATGTACGACGTTCGATAAGATACCATTGAGGCCTGCTTGATAGACAGTGAACAATAACTTATCGAATATAAAGAAAAATTACTTTTATTATAGGATGTGAACAATAACTTGAAGGCCACAAGACAACTTATATGGATGTACTTTTATTATAGGATGTGAACAGTAACTTTTCGAATATACAGAAAAATTACTGAATTTCTTTCTTCTTCACTCACAACACCTTAAATCACTCCCCACATTATAAAAACTCCACTAACATTTTTTGATTTCTTGAATGTTTATCATATGAGATGTGTAGTTATCTAGTCCATAACCATTCTTATAACTCATTGTATCATATTGTACTTGTAGATATGATATGTTCTAAACCAATTCCATTATAAAATAAACAAAATAATACAATGTTTAACTATGATTCTTTTCATCAAACATGCATATATTTCTCACCAAAGTTAATAACAATCCAACTTTTCACTCCAAAAATCGATGAAATTAGATAATAATAATAATAAAAATAAAATACGTGACGGGGCATGAAGAAGAGTAATTAATTAAGAGACAGTAGAAGCAACAGAATGAGCCCAAAATCTAAGTAGACCCTTCACCTCCACATCATTTCTACAATCCATTATCATCAATGCTGTCATTTCATCTCTTCGTTTCGATTTAAACGAGTCCATCACCTTATGCTTACGCGTCTCGGAAGTGGAAACCGTTGGCCGATCGTTGACGAGAATCTGGTGTTTGTACCAGTATGAGTCTAGCAGCATGCATATGTTTTCTTCACTTGTCATTTTGATGAAGTTGAATTATGTTTTAAGTGATCATATATGTTCCTATTTATAAGTTTTATTTTAGAGAAAAGGTTACATCTAGGAATTTTCTTTTTTATATTATAAGATGCAAATGTGTTATATAATATTAAAGGAAATAAGGAAGAAAGTGGCAAATTAATATGTCAAGTTGTCAACAGACAATATATGATTATATGATATATTGTACGACATAATTAATATTGTATTGAGTTAAATACATAAAGTGTCCTTGGGATATCCAATATATGCACTCACCTAATGTCAAAATTCATAATAAGTTGACATTAATTAGTCACATCATTTGTTTAATTATTATTGTTAAGTAATAAACTCACATGTCTTGCACGTCTCATTTTGCCTTATCTACAACTTGTAGGACATAAAGACGTGTGACTGTATTTTAATTTTTGGTTTATGAAATATTTTTTGTTGGCATGTAAGAAGAATATTTTTTGTGTACTAAAGTTGAAATCAACCATTTTGCATTTTATGTGTACTAATATTTTTTAGTTGATTTAGGGATCTTCTTGATAACATTCTTCCTCACTCTCACTATCGGGTTGTTCTCTTTTGCAACGAATGTTAAAGCCTTTAACGTGCTGTTTTGAGCAAACCTCTCTCCCTTAAGGCGTCAAGATGGGCGACTATATGTTAAAATAACTCGAAACAGTATTAGTATGAAATGAATCAAATGGAACTCGAACTATTTCTAAGAGTTAGAATCAAGAAAAAATAACGAAAACTACAATTTATGAACAAACCAGACGAGACTATCAAATAACCTCTCTGGATCTTTCACAAATGTGATGACGATCGATATAGATACCATTTAGAAATTAGAACAACCCGGTTAATGGACTCGAAAACTCTCAACCACCAAATTAGCTTTATTTTAAATTTCATGTAACACATATGTATTAGATACTAAGCATTCAACTTAATAGTGCTTGCAACTTAATTAGCCAATTTTGACCATTATTTTTCAACTTTAACAATGGTTTTGAAAAAAAACAACCCAAAATAGCAGTTTTTTTGTCAGATCCAATGAAGTTTCATCAACCTCCGATGGAAACTTATTGACCTGTAAAATCTCGCCATATGTAAACGTATTAACGGATCCAACGAAATTCGTTAAAGAACCGTTGGATCCGCAAGAATTTATAATGGATTCGACACAATTTGAGAGGTAGAAGATGAAAATTCCGTCCTATCCGATGTTTTTTTAACAAATTCCGTCGGATTCATTAATAAGTTGACACGTGACGAAATTATACAGGTCAACGAGATCTTTAACGAATTCCATCGAATCCATTAAAAATCTTTCGAGAAACGGTTTTAGAGCGGCTATTTTACGTACTTTTTTAAAACCATGGCTAAAGTTGGAAAATGATGGTCAAAACTGACTATTTTAGAAATTTTCCCTTTTACTTTTTTTTTTCTTGGTTCAATGCATGTTGTTACTATTTAAAAATTTATAAACCTATATTAAAAAATATTCAAACTTAATGTTAGTATTTAAAAAATTAAAAACCTATATTAAAAAAGATTCAAACTTCAACCAAGAATTAATAATGTTTTAAGAGGTTGAAGTTGTATAATATAAAGGCAACACTAATAATAAACAAATGGTGTCACTCATATTAGAGAATTATATCGACTAATATTAAGAGATCTCATAGCCAATTTTTGTATTTAAACTAGTATGTTGACCCGTCGCGTTGCGGCGCGTGTGTGAATCCGAAACAGAAGAAATTCAGACAACCACAATAAACAAAACTCAAAATCATTTGAAAAACTTTGCTAGTGGAACTTAGGAAATCAAAAGGAAAAACGATGACAATATTAACTGCTACGATGAGATTAACAATTAACAAACATGTGGTATGAAATAAGCACTTGTGCCTTTGCTCCAATCTGTCATACCGATCAGGTCGAATTGATAACTGAAACTTCGTCTTAAGATAGAATCTGCATATAACCAAAACAAACACTCTGCCAACATTAACACAATGATTACTTAATACTTAATAGTAAGGAATGTCGGCCCGAAACCCTTAAATATATTGGGCCACCAAAACCCAAACCTCGCCCGATTAAATACATTCGGCTTATAAAAGCCGACATTTCTCTTTGTAATCATCCTCTACATTTTATGCAATACAAACTACATTCAAATTTGGCTTTCAAGATCAGTTGAGCAAATAACCACACCAAAACAACAATTATGAAGTTCACATTTTTTTCCTATTATTCACAACCAAAACCAACCCATCAAAAGAGGATTTGTTAGTTTGTTGCATTGATCATTTGAACAAAACAAAACAAAACAAAAACATGAACGAAAAATGTCACAAATGAATCAACCTTCAATCAGATTGCATTCAAACAAACTTTAGGCTCGCGCCAGGTTATGGATTTTACGTATTGTACCTGAATGGGTCGGATTTGTGACTTAAGACTCATAATTTGAAGGACGCAAATTTAATGGATCTCTTGGGGCATTAAGATCCAGATCCATCTTCGATGGTTTCCCAATAATACCCCTCAATCCTCCCTGATTCACATGTGACCTGCACCATGATGAAAGCGGGTTCGGGTGGTAGAAATCTCATTTCTGTCAAATGCAAGAGCAATTTTTTCTTTCTAGAGTAAAGTGCTTCAAGTATATGACCATAAAATGACTCCTTTAAAACTGCATTGAAATCTACATCCACTTTTATCACAGAGGCCACTTTCTGTTGAGTACATTTAGCATTGTAATACAAAATTCATGCATATTTTTTTTTAAACGTAGAGCACTAACATTTGTTAGATTGTAGTACTTATTGCATATTTCATTTTAGTTGCCAAATCAATACTAACAAAGTTACGAAAGTAGTTTAACTGTGAGATTCAAAATAACACATTTGACCTAGAAAGTCCAAACATATTATGTGTGTGTTTGCTGTCATGTTTTGAAGTAATTTAAAACTGCACTTTTTTATAAAGCTTCAAGTCGCTACCTGTAAGTCGTCTCGCCAGAAAAGAAAGTTGATTTTTGGTAGAACAAATTGAAGTTTAATATCCATGTTTGCAATCGCCCTGCAAATATCAAAAACTTTGATGTTCAAAAATATTGAGGTATAAAGATGTATTCAAACTAAACATATGCAGTTATTGAGAAAAGGAAATATGATCAAAGACACTACTTAGGCATTAAACTTACGGTATTGCCAAACGCCTCTAGCATAATCGTACAGATGACCTGTAGTAGAATGAACTTGTTTGCAAGTATTACTACTGCTGCTGCTACTGTTGATATAAAAAATGTTAAAATACGCATTTCAAATACAAACAAAAAAAAGAGTTCACACAACAAATTAAGAAAGGTCTTGCATTACCTTATGCTCATCATCATCGACTCGCACTACCAGCTTTCAAATGAAATCGCGTCTCAGATGAAAATATGTGGAGTCAATGTAGCAAATTAAGGCGTGTCTAAAATGAGCCTAGGCTCAACATCATCAGGTACCATTGAATATAATTAAAGTCAAAGTCCCTTGTCTTGGTTACACCTCATTTAATCGATAGCAGCTTCCAAATTCTGACCGTCGTCGTTACGTGATGCCATCGGCGAACAACTTGTTGGAAAACACAACAAATAGATTCGTTAATTTCAACCCTTCCACATGTCTCTCTCCGTCACAACTCACAACCGCCATAGACGACACCACTACAGCATAGAAGGGTAATACCAAAAGCATCACAAGAGTGGGATCAAAAACATAGGAAAAAAACCACATGAGAGGTCAATCAGATCTATATTAGTGAAAAATCCCAGAAGAGTTTATCGATTAGGGGTTTAGATGGGGAGATGGGCGGTCGAAGATGGCAACGTTGGACTTGAATGGGGTGAAGTTAATTTCTCAAGATGTGAACTAACAAAGAAGAGGATGATAGGAATCAAAAGCTGGGAGACTAAAATAATAAAAATGAAAATTCCAAGATGCAACCATTTCTCTCAAATTTGCCAACCAAATGATATTATGAAACTTCCAAGACATGTTATAAGTTATATACTTATATATAACAATATATATGTACGGATATATCATACATTCATACAAATCAATTCAACTTCATCATCAAAATGACAAGTGAAGAACACATATGCATGCTCTTAGACTCATACTGGTACAAACACCAGATTCTCGTCAACGATCGGCCCACGGTTTCCACTTCCAAGACTCGTAAGCATAAGGTGATGGAATCGTTTGAATCAAAACCGAGAGATGAAATGATAGCATTGATGATAGTTGAATGTAGAAATGATGTGGAGGTTAAGGGTCTACTTAGATTTTGGGCTCATTCTGTTGCTTCTGCTGTATCTTAAACCATCTTATATTTATATGCATACAAAGAGTTATTATAGTTATTAGTTAAGCATTGTATTATTATAAAAGTGTGCCTCAAATCACGCAAACGATAATGTTTGTTATATATATTATAACAATAGTAACACGAAAAAAGGAAAAAAACACTCGCAAGAAATTACATTATCATACACGAAATACTAGCACATCAAGCACCAACTGTACAAAACAGAGCATAACTCGAGACATTAAAAAAACTTTTTATCAATAATTAGCAGCTATAATCTTCAAGTGTAAACCTGAATTAAGAGTGAGCTGTCACAAAAAGCTCCTTGTCATAAAACGCAAGTAGTTGCTTCACATGATTATTCCAAACCGACACGTTTTCACCGTCAACTTTTACCCAGTCAACAACCGTCGATGCTGGCTGTTCCCACCATTCCTCCAACTGTCCCAATAAACAAGGCCAATCGTTAATAGAGTAATAAACAAACCGACGAACATGAAACAGACTATTAAACATACAATCGAACGCTAATAATAAAAGAAAGAGGTTTTCTTGTTCGTGTTTTCATTCGTTAAGAAAATGAGTGTGTTCGTGTTTGGTTGTTAATAGTATAAAAGAGTAAGTGAACAAACATAAGCCATTAAATAACGATTAAAATTAAACATCAACATGAATATATAAACGAACATAAATGTGGTGTGACTAAAAAGATTAACAAAACATATAAACAAACAAACAAACAAGTTAAAACAATGGTAAATAAACAAACATAAATGAATGTTCATGAACGAACAAGACATGTGTTCTGTTTGTGTGTTTAACTAAATGAACACAAATTTTTTGGTGATGTCTGTTCATTTATTAAATAAGCTTCCTACCAAACATTTCATGAACGGTTTATTGAGCATTCGGTTCCTTTCCAGGCCTAAATGCTAAGACCCAAACCCGTTTGAACCCAGTACCCGACCCACCTATTTAAGACATCAGAAAATATTACTTACCAAACCTGTTACGTATTTGCAATCATCGAGACTCTTCTGAGCATTCACAACTCCATTTCTTAATTCGGGCAACCAAATTTCATTGATTGTTTTTTCTTGTTCTGAAGCCAATTCTAAACAGTAACTTGTTGTCCTGCAGAAATAACATTATTAGTTAGATATTATGTTTACTTAAAACAATATTGTTACTCGACCACCACATACCTTTCATATTCTTGTTGAGCATGATACGCGTGATTTAATAACGCGTGACCGCTTTCAACAAGATTCCTCCGAATATGAACCAAATTAATCGCCTTTGCTAAATCCTCCAATACACAAGCTTCTGAACCCCTCAATTTCAAACAAAAATCCATCGATTCAAGAACCGAGGCTAATCCCGCATCTGACCCTTCCAACCCTAATAAATAAAGATCAAAACAATCATATACATATGTTTGAATTTTATGATTTAATTTTGTATAAAGACTAGCAAACGCCACCACACGTTGTGGCAGACAGTATCGTAATGATTAGACGTTATATTTGTAACATGTAACCTTAATGTTAACATTAATGTAGAAAAAATACCACTGAGTTTGTTTACCAAGACAATAAAGGTGTAATATGCCTAAATGGATACCGATACGCGTTTTACATCGATCAAAACCATAAAACGTATACCGATACCGGTTCCAATAATACAAACACTGGTACATATGTTGTTCAGTCAGTATCAGTTCGGTTCGGTTCGTAACGGTAACAACACTCAATATAGTTTGCAATATTAAAAAGATGACTTATTTCATATGCAACTCCATTTTAATAAAATTTAAATCTTAACCACGTATTTATTTTTTTTTTAAATGGCAAACACAATTTATTTTAGGTGAAAGGCATGTCTTGTTTTATAGTATATAAGGATCAAAAACTATAAACACGAATACCAACACCGGTCCCGATTATACCGACACTGGTATTTAGTTGTTTGATAAGCATCGGTTCGATTCGTCACGATATCAGTATAGTTTACGATACTAAAAGCTATGCAGTCGATATCGCCGATATATGGGTTATCGGTCCCTTGGTAAAATATCGGTGCAAAATACCGGTCATAATATCGACCAATCAGCGATACTGGACCGATATATCACCAATTTTCTCGAATATCAGTATTTTAAGTCCTAATTGACATTTTTTTAGTGTTGTGTTTTTCAAGTCTTAATCAGTTCCTACTTGCAACAATTGTTACTCTTGTAAGTTACCAAACCAGTTACGTATAATCACAACCATGTATTTAATTTTCTTAAAAAAAATTAACGAACGCAAGTTGTTAGAAAAAAATAAAATTCCTAAAAAGTCAAACAGGTTAAAGACTTATATTGTTTATAGTATAAGAGGTGAAATTGAAACTTAAAAAAAAAACAATAAAATAATATTGAAACTTAAAGTAACGTGTGTTAATTGTTGTTTATATAATATAATTGCAATAAAATATCACACGCACCTGCAGGATATTGAAGGGCTGCAGAAACACGGCATATGGAAGGAATCGCAGACGGGTCACGTGCACCAGCTCGTGCAGTCAAAAGAGTGGCACTTTTTTCAGCAGCAGCAACCGCATCAAGCCCAGTTGAACCAGTGGGACCCATTGACTCCAAAAGTGCTTGTGGAGTTGATGGAAGCATGTAAAGGGTATTATCGGGACTTTGAAAAAAGGCTGAAACTTCCTTATCAATAAGATCTATTGCATTATTTGATATATCAATAAGCGCGTTGCATTCTGGAATAATGGTGGTTGATGCATAGTCTCTAGCAGCTATCGGTTGCTGATTCCAAAATGCAGCAGCATCCTATGTTTTGAAGGACAAACGAGTATCAATTCGTATTTCACATATTATGTTTCTTCTTATTACAAAAATGCCATCTTACCATGTTTGCTTTAAGTAGAGCACTGTATATAGACTTGAGTTCCAATCTACGCGCATCAAACTCTTCAATTTTCTTCCATTTTTTCTTTAAAGAATCCTCGGCTTCACGTCTCTCTTCGCACAGCATGTTTAAACGTTGAACCTCGGATATTAATGTTGTCAAGCTAGCCTTTAATCCAGCAGCTTCTCTCTCCTTTGACCAAACATCCAGCTGAACAAATACAATATCCAAAAACAAATTATAATAATGTTAGCGGGTCAACTTATCCAGGTTTGTCCGGTAATACAATATTACCTCTAGCTGTCTGAGACTACTAATAGTCTGTGAGGTCCCACCGACACCAAGAGGGTGTGACGGGTCAAAGTCAACCCTTCCATACAACCGCTTTAAAAGCTTTTGGCATGTGCTTCTAGCTTCTGCAGCTTTGTTGAGTTCATCTTCAGTAGCAACAAATTGCTGAACATGTGCTTTCTGCAAACAAAATATAGAAAACGAAAAACACTTATTGATATGTTTCATCATCAAAACACAAATAGTAAATAACAAAATACCTGTCTTTCAAGAAGTTGATTTTGAGTTCCTCGTGAAGGCGTATCAATCCCACTTTTTCCATTACCATAAAGTTGAAACGGTAATGGTGAATTTACATCAGGTGAAGAATCATGCATCACTCTGTTATTTTCATACTTGTACCTTAACGTATCTGCATCGGCTCTAACATCAATCTTATCAATTTCTTTAGAGACTAAAGATTTCAACCTCTGAGTGTAAGTGGTTATAGCAAGAAGCAACTGATTAGGGCTTTTAAGACAGTTACGAATAACATCACGCACATCTTCAGGCATATCTCCATCAACATCAACACTCAACTTTCCAGCTTCTGTTTGAGGGTTTGAATGTATACCAATACCTTCGTATGCAGGAAATGAAGTCTGAATCTTTTCAATCATTTGTAGCGCGAGTGATTCACATGCCTTTCGTATGTTCCGTTCTCGACTCGTTTCAATAAGAATTACATCATCTGCAAGCTTGGACCCTTTGTTATCCGTTTGGAAACTGGTCAGCACATCCATTGAAGGATCATTGTATACTCTTTGCGCATCTTTGACTTGATTAACATAGGATCTTAGACGCTTATGATATTCAGAAAATATTCTAGCTGCTTCATCACATTGTTGATCATATGCATCTAACATCACCTGCTTATGCCTGCAGTAACAATCACAATCTTAATTGAAGATTCAAATTACTGTGAAAACATACCTAAAAACTAAAGAAAAAGCACATTCAAACAAAAATTAGGGGTTTTGATACCCAAGGCCTAATTAAGAATTTAAATTAGTGAGAAAATACAAATAAGAACCAAACTTAATGCATAATTTAGAGCATTCAAACATAAATGAAGGCTTTTTGATGCAGAATTCCTAATTAAGGATTCAAATTACTGCAAAAATACACCTAAAAACAAATTATTTTTTTTGCCTAAATTGGATATTCAAACATAAACTAGAGTTTTTTTATACAGAAACCTTAATTAAGGATCCAATAACTACCTAAAACCCAAAAAAAATGTCTAATTCAGAAAATTGCAGCAAAAATTAGAGTTTTTTGATACCGAAACCTTAACTAAGAATTCAAATTACTACCTATGAAGCAAAAGAAATGCAGAATTCAGAACATTCAAGAATAAATTAAGCTTTTTGATTCAGAAACCTTCAGTAAGTATTCAAATTACTACAAAAAGTATACCTAAAAACCCAAAAAAAATGCATACTTTATAACATTCAAACATAAACTAGAGCTTTTTGAATCAGAAACGGTAACTAAGGATTCAAATTACCGCAAAAACATACCTAAAAACTAAAGAAAATGCATAATTTAGAACACTCAAAACATAAATTAGAGCTTTTCGACACCTATACCCTAACAAAGAATTCAAATAACTACAAAAACACACCTAAACACCAAAACCAATTACACAATTAAGCTAATATTTAAAACACTCGACGACGTTTCCACTTTTCCAACCTGTAATTCGCTCGCTCGTCAAGCATCCGTTTCCGCTCGGCCTCCTCCCGCGCCACCTCCATCATCCTCGCCTTCAACTCCTTCCTCTGCCTCCTCACCATATGCCTCAACCTCTCCACTTCCTTCTCCGCCATCTCTCTCTCCTGTATCGCCACTTCTCTACTATTATTATTACTACTACCAACATTAACATTATTATTATTATTATTATTATCATTATTATTATTGGATGCAGTTTTATCTTTTCTCCGGCCACTTCTACTCCGTCGTGAACCATCTCCGGCGGAATTGGCGGCGGCGAGGTGGTGTTTTTCTCCGTGAACGAGAATATTCCGGCGGATACTGTGAACAGTTTTCTCTGATTTGACACGAGTGAGGAGGAAGTGCCAGACGGGAAGCATGTTGCCTCTGTAAACCTTACGGATGGCGTCAGATGACGGCATTGAAGAAGGTTTGGTAGATGATATGTACGGTCCGAGTGGTCTGTAGCCCATCTCCTTGTGGAGCCACTCTAGTATGGCGTCTGGTGAACTCTGCTGCTGCTGCATTGTGGAGTTACTGGTTCAATTGAAGCTTGATTGGAGTGTAATAAGTGAAAGTGAAACCCTAGATCTGCAGGTGGAATTTGGGGGTTTTTTGTTTGGCCGGCAGATTTAGGATTTGAAAATGTGATCTAACCACCAAGGAAAGGAGTAGATGGCAAAGTTTTTCAAAAAGGGGAAATGATACTCGGATCGTAAACGAGCGGCTCTGTTCGGTTCGATGCTAATCAACGAGTAAAGGTTTGATCGGTTCAATTTGACTTGAATATTTTTAACATTTTTATATATAATTAAATTTGTATGTACAAATACATCATTTGTTTTTATAATTATCTTGAGTATTGAAATATTAAGGCTCAAATATAACAAATATTAATTATATAAATAGTTATTCTTTTAACTATTGATTGTTTCATACACGTTATATCCAACGAGTCAATGACAAACTTTATTTATATAAAAGTTTGTAAGTTACTACTAGTTTTTTTCAAAAACTACTAAATTATTTTCAGTTACATTGTATTCAACTTCAAACTTGTTTCTTACTAAAAAAAATGTTAAACGAAAAAAAAAGTAATGCTCATAAACTTGTTCGAAAAATGTTGGGAACATGTTCGCTTGATTTTGACTCGGTTCAATTTAATCCAATAGGCTCGCTTGATTCGGCTCGGGTCGTGAACATCCCTAAATGTCCATACCGTTTTTGACGCTTCACCATCAATAAGAAAACCTATCATTGTGGTATATATAAAATTATATAAATGTAATTCACTTTATTACTTAGTAAAAAATTTTGGTTGTGTTTGGTTTCTGGAAATTTTTTAGGAAAGTAAAATCTATGAAATCAATTGGAATTTAGGGAATCGGATTTCGAAAATTGAGTTGATAGGGAATTGGGGGTGTGTTTGGGATCCCTTATTTATTGTGAAAATGCCTTTTTGTGATAAGTTGAAAAGGTCTTATGACTTTTTAATAAGGAGTTTCCAAAAAAGTGTTTTGATTATTATAAGTCAATAAGTTGTTTATTAAAAAGTGTTTCGCTTAACTTATCGATATAAAATGACCAAAAGAGACATATTGTATAAGTGAATAAGTTGTTTTTAAAAAGTGTTTGGGTGGAATGGAAGGGTGGAATGGGTATTCTAAACCTATAAGGAGATAAGTTACCATATCCTAACTTATGCAAAACCCATTTTTTAACCTTATGGATAAGGAGAAAGTGAAAAGGACTTATTGGTTCCCAAACACTATATAAACATAAAAATGACTTATTCATCCTTCATAAGTTTTAAGTATGGGAAAATAAGGAATCCCAAACACACCCTAGAACCTATGAAACTGATGAAGTGATGTCTGCTTACGAAACTAGTTTAATATGGACTTTTAAATAAATTAGTGTTGTCTTACTAAAAAAAGCTCATAATAGACTAGAGTGTGTAAATATATTAGGTAAAAGAAAAATCAGTATCTTTTAAACATGTTAACTTGTTATAAATATGTAGAAAGAACCTTCAATTTTTCAATTAGAATAACTTAATAATAATAATAACAATAATAATAATAATCTATCTGAATTTAGTAACCATTTTCCTTAAAAACAAATTGAACACTTACGAATATAGTAACCATTTTCCTTAACAACAAAATCATAGAAAACGAAACATAACCAGCAGTCAGCACCTTGTTTTGGGCCCAATTGGAGGATGTTTCAATGTGTTGCTACTGGGCCACAGATTACTTTCATCGTTAGTCTTTTAGCCCAATTACTCTCTTTTGGTTTGGGTACAAAGCCCACCTATCGGCCTCCACCATTACAAGAAGAATACAAGCTTTCAGCTCCTGGATGAGTGGATTCCACTGTACTTATCTTTTTAAAAGTATTTATTTTAATTTTTGTAATTTAAGCCTTGCTTGTTGTTTGATTCCCACACATTACGGGAGAATAAATGGTAAGTATTGGTATTATAGTCCCAAAGGAGAACTTACGCTGTGTTTTCGAGTTAATTTATTGATGGAAAAGAAATGAAATAAGGGGAAAAAAAATTATTGTGTTCCAGAGGTTTTTTTAAAAGAAGGAAAAGAAAGGAGATGAGAGAAAATTGTGTTCCCGAATTCATTAAAAAAATAGGTGGAAGAAAAATAAGAAGAAATAAAGTGTAAATTTGAATGAATTGTTCTCTTTTCAATTTGAAAAGAAATGAAATGTAAAAGGGAAAAGAAATAAAAGAATTTTTTTTTCTTTTCTCTTATTTATTGAACTCGGGAACAGAGCGCAGAGATCGAATGTTCAAATCTTGTTAGACACGCATATGAGACTTTCTTTAATGGCATGAAGCCCTTCATTACTTCTGCTCATGCCACAAAAGCTGCCCAAATTTTTACTCTCTCTCTCTTCTGTAATAGGCTTGAACTTGTGGGCCCCTTCTCTCCTCTAACAAATATCTGTTTTTTCTCCTCTCTCCGTCATTATCCAAACTTAACTTCAAGCTTTTCCAATCTCTCTCATCTCTTTCTCATCCAAGTCATCATGTCATCTCAGTAAGGGCATGTAAGGGCCTCACTTTTTCTCCACCATTGAAGATAGTCTAAGTAGTTTACTTAGAAGTCGTTAAAAATTTGTATAGGGATAACATCTTGGGTTGGGAGTCCCACAAGTTTGGGGCGGATCGAGCTTAGGTCCTCTCAGCTTTCTCAGCTTTCTTGACGAAGTATAATTTTATTGCAATTTTTTCTTCTTCGTTTTATGTATCGATTACCTCTAAACAAAATTTTTCGGTCCACGTTACCTCTCAACTTTTCTTTTAGATCCGCCACTGACACAAGTTGGCTACTAAATCCTTTCGCCAACATGGGCATCATATTTTTTTTGTCCAAGTATGTATGGTCTTCTAAAGGTGTAAGACCACCCATAGTGGAGGCGGTATCACCGCGTTTTGGAGGAAAACTTCGGGATACAACTCCCCCTGGCATTATGGCTAGGCGTTTTAGAACAAGCGTTTCTTACACAACGCGAGTTTTGAGGTTTTTGTGAGTGAGAGGTAGAGAGAGGGGGAGAGAGAGAGAGGTTTTGGGGTCCTTTTCCTACTACACCCATTTTTTACAAATGCCCAAAAGCTGACTAGACGTCACAAGGCGTAAAATGCCCGGTTGTGCCTGGTTATGACTACGCATGATCTAAATAAGTGTAATCTTATACATATTTGTTATATTTTTGGGCCCCTTTTTTCAAAAGATAAAGAAAATGATTCAAGGCGAGCAAGGAGCAAGCTTACCTTTACTCGTGCTCGGCTCATTTTCAAACTAATCCGACCCGATCAACTCATTTACATTCAACCCAAAATCAAACAAGCATTTCCCAAGCTTTTTATCAAACATCAAGTGAGTTTCAAGCGTCGAGCTAATTGAACAGTCCCATCTATTAACGTAATAATTAATAGAAACTCATTGATATCCTTATATGTAGCAGTGATCATTGAACATTTGAACATACAATATTATAACAAGAATCCAAAGTACATAATTGATTACTCATTTATGCCACTTTATAAACACACTTGAATGCCCTTATGATCTTATTGATTAATGTGGCGATACAACCATGGCGGCATCATCGCAGCAGATACGTTATGCATTTGACCCGAATGATCACTATCATCCCTTAAACCTGTTGCTCCTTGAAATGATCCACTACAACCATTTAAAGGCAATCATGTCATTAGTTTAATTTACGTGCTAAATATGCATGAGAAAGAAAGAGATAAGAGAGTGTATGTGTGTATCTACCTCCCGAGTGCAATAGGAACTGAGCGCGGTGGTTGAGCTGGTGGCGGTGGTGGTGGCTGTGGCGGCTGAGATAACAGAAGTCCTACATTTTGTTGTTCGGTGGTTTCTTCATTCTCCTTTAACTGTGTTCACATTCAGAAAACACAAGTGTTTTTATATTCGCAACAACGTTTTATTTTAACAGCATTTGGAACTACCCCAATACCCAAGTGTATCTTTCTGATACAAAATGTCAACCATCTATACTGACTTTGACACTCCAGGCCCGACTCACACTCACCCAATAACACCGTAAGACTTAAAGGAGCAGGTTTCGAACTTGAAACCTAAAGGATCCCAAGCCTTAATTGGTCCATGCCATTAGACCAGAAGGTCAACGGCAACAACAAAGTATTAGCGATGACATGTCGCTGCTAATTCTACTAGCGGCGATTTTTAGGTTTTTTACCTTGTCGCGGCTATTTCGCCGGATCCTTAGTAGTGACACTATACAATGTTTGACCAACTTTGTTTGTTTTTGATTCATAAGAATGTTGTATTTTGTTATCATTGAAAAACTAGTTAATGAGCAGATAAACCAGGTTAAAATTATAGATGAAATAATTATTAATTACTACAAATAAACTAAGATTTGTTATAGAGGTATACCTTCTTGTTGAGTGCATTGTTTTGCTCTTGGAGTGCTCTCTCCTACGAACAAAAGAAAAAAAAAGTACATTCATCAACTGGAGACTTGCTTTCTACTAATCTAGACATTAAATTAATATTTGGCAAGAAAAATAAGATATGACACCAAGATTTCTTGATTCTTTAAGGTTTAAATGGACCGACTATACTAACACCGTCTGAAAACTAATCTCACATCGCTTTTAAATGGCAGTCTGAAATTGCACCAAGCGGTCGTTTGTAGGGCTTATGTGAAGTCACAACCCACTTTTTCAAACGAGCATTTGCGTATATATATGTCGAACGGCCAGTTGTATGTTTATATGTTAAATCATAGCCTTTACTTTTCAAACGGCCATTTGATAATGTGAAATCAGATATTCAAGTGAAGGACTAGTAGGACCCTTTTCTACTTTTATTATACCCACCGATCATATAAAGAAATGAAAACCATATGAGACATTCTGATTATTGTTGATAACTATTTAATAATGTTGTCAGTTCGTGTCTTAATGTGTTTAATAATTGACTTTGATGGTTTGATCATGACAGCTAGACGTTTTATGTACCAACAAAGAGAAATAATGTACTCTAGTGTCTTAATTTTAATTACTTTTAAAAAGTACAAAATTGCTAGCACACTTTTTTTTTTGCTAAATATGTCTTATCGCGTCTAAACAGGCGCCCATTATGACGGTCCTGCTATTTATTTGATTACATACCTTTTTATGAAGTTCTAAGATAGACTCATGCATGACTTGGTTCTGCGTACAAAATGAGGGTTTAATGACCAACACAAGACCGGGAAACAACTAAGAAACTAACATATAATAATGATGAAGTGAATACCTTTCTTGTTCGTATTCGCTTGAGAGCGGTATCAAGTTGTTGTTCGACGCTTTGAAGCTCTCTAAGGTTCAAAGGCTCTAGGTCTTCCCCACCATAGTGCCTAAAACGAACATAGTTATAAAATAGAAGACAATTCCAAAACTGTTTTTATAAAAAAATAATTGATGCATAAACTTTTTAAGGAAAATTCATGGTAAACAAAGTTAAACTATATAAAGCAGATTCCTTTATGAAAGTTGGTTTTAAAACATATCTAAAACACAAAAATAACAAAAGGTCAAAACAGTGATAATAGAAAAATAGAAAAAAATACAGTATTTCTTAAAAATTAATTAATATGATTAATGGGTGATTGATAATTTGATAGAGAGAGGATAAACTAAAACAAAATAAAACAATTTAATTGCTGTATATTTTGAATCTTCCCTTAAACTTGTTGAACTTGAAGCCGAAGCGAAAGCGGCTTTAGGTTTAATGCAACACATAACCAATTCATGTCGGACAATCGGAGTCTCTATTTTTTTCTCTATTGAAGAAACACTAAACGACCCCGGGCAGATTATGGACAATCTGGGGGTTAAATAGATGTTTCCTACGAGGGGTTAGATCCGGCGAAGATGGTTCTTCTGATAACCTGCAAAACAGACACCGTGAGCTCGTCACTGAGAAGGGGGGGTACCTCCTTGTGACCACCCTCCGGCGTGAGAATCAGACTAGATTGCTCTTGAATATAAGTGTATATTAAGAGAATGACTAGAGCAGATATCAGGTAATATATCAAGATATGAGATAAGATGATACCATTCCAAGGTGTTGGAGTATTTATAGCCGAATGTAGGTTTCCAAGCAGGTACAGCCGGCTGAATAGTGTTCCTGTTCTGCCAACTGTGGGCTACGCACATGCCATGCTGGTGGTTGGTGGGTAGGCAGCGGCTGATAGTGACCAGGGCGGCTGTGTACTATTCCTGTTCCACCAACTGCAGGCTATGCACGTCCTCCGACAGGTTGGTGAGTAGGCAGCGGCTAATAGTGACATACAGTACAAGAGCGTGCTGCTCGTCATACTGTTATCAGTGAGCTGTCGTATCTTTGGTCAGATCTTTTGTCCATACCTCGTCAGGTACAGTACAAAAGATCCTCCAGTATCGTACGGACTGGCTTATTTGGGCGGGAGTTTTCCCGGCTTTGTGCGGGAGTGTTCCCGGCTTGCTCACTCCTTCTTCAGGTGACATTACTGAATTATTTAAGAGTTAAGTGCCTTGTGCGTGTAGCCTTGCTGCGCAGGTAGCCTTCCCTGATGGCTTGTATCCGCAGCTGCGGGAACAGGCGGAGTACTTCACCATTGGGAGGCTTTTCCTGCGGGAACAGTTTGCGTACTGCGCGTAAGGACGTCACGTCTCTGAGCATGGTGGGTCCTGCGGGCCCAGTTGGTTTCTGCGCAGACGTCCCTCTTCAAGGGGTTGCGAGTTTAGCCTTTGCGCAGACGTCCCTGTTGAAGGTGAGTCTTGCGGGTTCAACTGCGCAGACGTCCCTCTTTGAGGTGAGTCTTGCGGGTCCAACTGGGCTCTGCTGGGACCTACCTCTTCAAGTCCCCCCAGTCCAATGTTCTTCTCATGAATTGTTAATAAGTGAGGTGAACTTTTGGACTTAAGCAAAGGGTTTAGTTTTAAGGTTTTCCATGGGGATTCTTCCCGCGGAAGTCCTAATGTCACGTGCAGAAATTCCCGACTTTTCTGCTTGATCTTTGGGTATGATGCGGGTAGGTCTGTAACCTCCTCGCAAGTCAGGAGCGTTGAGTTCCAGTTGTGTAGATTCTCCATGAGGTTTTGGTAATTTTGAACATAGTGATCAATTATGTTAAACAACCAATTCCATCTTGGAGCTTCAAACAATCTAGTTCTCGATGTTCCCGCTATGCGGGGATGTTATTCCCGTTTCCGCAAGCATGGCCCAGGAGATCCTTATTGGTTTCAATTCCCTGCGGAGTGCTAGGTATGTGAAGGGTTTCGCCTTAACACTGTACCCGTACTTGTCTTATAGTTACTTTACTTCCAAGGTATTCCTGGCTTCAATTCCCTGCAGGTGCTAAGTATATTAAGGGTTTTGCCTTGACACTGTACCCGCACCCGTCTTATGGTTACTTGGTTGCCGAGGTATTCTTGGCTTCAATTCCCTACAGGTGCTAAGTATGTGAAGGGTTTTGCCTTAACACTGTACTCGCACCTGTCTTATAGTTACTTGGTTGCCAAGGTAAGGGGTATATTCCCGCTTACTTTTGAATCTTTTTGAATTTTTTTTTTTAATTTCGAAGAGTTGGTGAAAGGATAAGAACAGTCCCAACTGTTGAAAGGACGGTTGAGTAGTTCGACGGTTTCTTCTGACAGTTTCAGGACGTGCAGGAAGTTATGGCGACGTGACAGTATATGGTCATTCCAGACGCTTTTTCAGGCGCGTGGGCGCGAGTTTTTGGGCGCGTGGCCGCGAAATTTATGGCACGCGTCCTTTCAACAGCTGTTGCCCGCTTGCTCTTTGCCACGTGTCTAGTTTCATTGCACCTGCGATTTCTCTCTCTTCCGCATTAAATTCATCGCATTTATTGCGATGAGTATATAAAGGGAGAGAAAGTGCATCTTAATCCACACTTTCACTTCTTTCTTCTTCAAGCGATTTCTGGCGAATACTCTAACATTTCTGTCGAGCGTTCTCCTGAAATCGTTGCCTTTCATCCTTCCAGAATGTCTTCTTCCCATGATGTTGAGGCTACTGCCGAGGAGTCTGACGTGTTCGTCGAGAATCCGTCGTCCACTTCTGATAAGGACGATAAGAGTACTGCTGGCGAGTGCCAGTGTGCTCTTCCCGTCGGCCAGTATCAATATATCGTCAGGAAATTCATGCTCGAGCCTTTCGAGCCTGAGTTTCCTAAGCCACACCAGACGGTGTATGATGCCCCCAAGGGCAAAATAGGGGTGTATGCTGCATTCTTCATCTATGGGAATCTCAGGTTCCCATTGACAAAGTTTGTATACCGTGTTCTGGAGAGACACGGTGTGCACCTGACGGAGGTACACCCAATGGCGATCGCAAAGATCCGCCATTTTGAATGGGTGTGCCTCATTCTGGGCGTGGAGCCCCATGTCGACCGCCTGATGACCTTCTATTCTTGGAGGTGCATCCAGGGGTGGTATACCTTGGTCAATCGGATCAAGGGTCTGAAGATCTGCGCAACCGAGCGCAGTCTTCGGTCTTGGAAACGGGAGTTCTTCTATATCTCCGCTCGCGTCGTCCTGATAGCGATGACGTTTAAGAACGGGAGAGCTCTCCCGAACCTTCACGCCTCCAACTATGAGGAGGCGGAATGGTTCGCCAAGATTTCCCGGATCCAGTCTCCGGTTTACCGCTTTGCGGAGTCCGGGATGGTGATGCTCGGGATGAGCCGGGTGTGGAAGAATGCTGGGGCGGAGGCGCCGCAGATTCCCATCGTCCTTGAATACGGTTTGAACTCTATCCCTTACGGTATGCTTCACATCTTTTTGCTGATTTAGGGTTTTTCAGCTAAACTGTTTTTTCTTTTGTTTTCAGAGGGAAACAATTTGCAATCGCTTCTGTATCCGCGGGAAGCTGATGGTCCCGCTCGGATGGGTACCCGTGCTCTTGATGAGAACGAGTTGCCCATCTTGGAGCAAACGAGGGATCGGTTTGTGGAGGTCTACCCGCCGGGCCACCCGATTCTGAGCGCCACGCGGCCAGGTAAGGAGTTATTTAACCCTCGCCCTCTCAATGCTGAAACCTCTGCTGGAATTCCTCTAACTCTGTCTTCTGATGAGGAATCCGCAGACGGTCCTTTCTTGACGCGGAAGAAGAAGGCTGCTGGCGGAAAGGGCAAGGCGAAGGTTGCCTCCACCGCCGATCAGGGGAACCGGTCAAACTCGGAGACTGAGAGCGAGGAGGCGGCGGGGAACCCAGGTGGTGTTGAGACCACTGCTCCGGAGGCTGAGACGACTGTCACCTCCGAGCAGCCCAGGACGACGACGGTGACCGGTATGAAGAGGCCGGCTCCATCGGGTTCGTCCCCGCCCGTTCGCACCTTCAAGCTCAAAAGGACCCGTAAGTACAAACTTCCTTTACTTTTAACTTCATATCTTTCCGCCATTATACTTATATATCTTCTTTGTGCAGGCGTGGATGCTACCGCATTCCAGGGAGGAGCACCTCCGGACCCATGATGGTAGGCTTGGCCAACCTACCTGAGGCGATGACCCAGGCGACTGCGCCTGCTTCAGTTGTTGGTTCAGTTGCTCACCCGGTTGAGCCAACTGTTCCAACTGTGACGACGTCCCCGCCGGCTGTCAGTGCCATATTCACTGATTCCTTTACTGAGCCGGCGGTGAGTGCTTCTGTGGATTCTTCCATAGCCGCGGCCGCGGTCGTGAGTTCACCTCCGGGGAGTTCACCTCCGCTGGTTTCAACCACGGCGGCCTCCGCTATGCCTCCTCCGGCGCCGGCGACTACGGCCGGTCCTTCAGGTATGTCCAGGGTTGGGGCGTCAAGCCAATCTCTGCCTCCTTCCCATCTGCTTGACCTCTTGGATGGATATCCGTTAGGTTCGGGTGATGGGTTTGGCAGCTACAGGCCTGTCGTCGACCCTACAGGTGCGTAGGGTTATTTTGGCCTTTTATTATTTATATATATATTTTTTTCTTATCATCTTTTCCTAACAGCTTTTTGCTTTTGCAGTGTCGGATTCCAATGAAGTGTATGTTCCACGATGGAACATCCGCCGAGGAACAACCCTTCGGACGCCTGTAGAATGCGTCGAGTGTGCGGGCCACGCCGCCCCAAGGGGGGCGCTGGGGGAAGCAATGTCAAGCTACCAAGAGGGTAGGTTGACAAATGAGCTCCGGATTCTCCTAGCCCGGATGCAGTCGCGCGTCGAGCTGCTTTGTCGTGAAAACGACAAGTTAAAGGCAGCTCGGATCCAAGAAGTAGCTCAGGCGCGGGCTGTCCAAGAGGAGAACAGGAGGCTCTCCGCTGTTGCTGCGGAGAAGGAGAAGGCCTTCAAGGCCCTTGAGGTTGAAGTTCAGGCCCGTCTCGAGGCCCGTTCCAAGGCTGTCCAAGCTGTTAACGAACAGGTTCGGCTGGCTAAGGAAACTGCACGGAACGCAACTGAAAGGGCCACCAAGGCTGAAGCTGTTGCTGAGCCTCTACGCCTCGAGAATGAGGAACTTAAAGCCAAACTAGAGAGGCTCCAACAGGCTCATGATGCCTTCGCCATGGAAGACGCCAAGAAGCTCCAAGAGATCTTGGACCAGAGGGGCGTGCTTGACCATACTGAGCGTAAGCTTAAGGGCGTCGAAGAGGCTGCGGCTAAAGAAGTGTTGCTTGCCAACCTTAACAAAAGTGAAGCCGAACGCGCCCGTAACCAAGCTCAAGCTGCCCTCCAGGAAGCTCTGGTTACCAAGGAATGGCTTCTACGAGAAGCGTTGTCGCAGGTAAGCTTAGCTTCATAATGTCTTCACGCTTTTTTTTATACTTAGAAAAGGTTTTGATACTTGTATTTTGTTTTGTAGGTTGTGCATCGGGTCTTCACGGACACATCATACAACGATGCCATGAGTGCAGCCCTCAACGCTTCTCATGAGGATGGGGAAAAGGCTGGCTTCCTGCTTGGTCTAGGGTTCGTTGAGAAGGGCATCCCGCCTTCCAACTTCCCTTTATATGATGTGGATACTGAAGCTGCTTATGACCAAGCAGTGAACTAGTATGCTGCCTTCCCACATCCAGTGGTGGAGAAGGTGAACGAAGTTGCTGCTGCTGATGATGGGTTAACCATTCTCAAGACCTTCCTTGAACCGCCACAGCCAAGTGATGGTGCGGGTACAAGTGGGTTTGGAGGGAGTGGTCCTGAAGCTTGAACCTTTAGATCCCTTCCCACTGTTAGGATAGGTTTACATTGTATAGATTTATATTCTTGTAGGCGGGTAGATACCCGGCCATTCTTGTAATACTTGAATTATTATGAAATATAAATCTTTGTGTGGGTAGGACCGCTACTTTCACTGGATGACTTGCTTTATAAACGTTATATGACTTGCTCATGCATACTTTAGTTTAAATTAGCAACTTTCCAAGTGTTCTGAATAAGTTAACCTTTGAACGTGGTAGATAATAGGTTGAAGTTTTGCTTCCTCCTTCGTGATTGTGCGGGTAAGACCGTCACGTGAACTTAGTAGGATGGCTAAACTTTACCTATATCTGACCTGCGTGGAGGTTTTCCTCATCTTTTCCTTAGAAATTTTCTAAGTGTTTAGAATAAGTTAACCGTTTGACTCGCGGTTGTCAATAGGTTAGTTCGGTTTCCTCTATCATGATTTGTGCGGGTAAGACCGGCACTTTCATTTAGTGGGATGACCAAACTTTACCTATGACTGACCTGCGTGAAGGTTTGCCGTTTTTTGTGTTTATGCGGGTTTTGCCGCCTTCCACACGCAACGACTTACTTCCCCACTTATGTATGCGGTGAAGACCAGCATATCAGTGTGGAAAGTTCATAAGTATAAATGTAAGACCATCAGCATCAATGTGATAAGGAGAATCATTTCCATTAGAAGTGGCTCTGGGCCTTTTCTTTACAAGTTTGGAATTGATCTAC
The DNA here is from genome assembly GCF_021521415.1 of Bidens hawaiensis. Taxonomy (NCBI): domain Eukaryota; kingdom Viridiplantae; phylum Streptophyta; class Magnoliopsida; order Asterales; family Asteraceae; genus Bidens; species Bidens hawaiensis. The sequence continues at coordinate 472,884 of NW_027491689.1, read as the reverse complement.
ATGGAAACTGTGTAATTGAACTCCCTTCCATGTTGTTGGGATGGGAGTGCCATCGAGCCGATATGCACCTGGTTCGGGATCTCGTTGTTTACGCAGTATGTAGTCTCCAACATTGAAGCTGCAGTTTCATTCTTGTGTTCCCCAACCGGGGTTCTTCACGCATTAGTCTGCTTAGCAATTCATTAAGCCACGAGGTGTGCGAGCGTCCCATCTCTGACAAATGCTTCGACGATGTCCTTCAAGTCTATGCATTCTTCGGTGTTGTGGCCTTTTGTCCTGTGGAAGTCACAGTATTTGCTCTGATCAGCGTTGTGACGCTCTCGGATTATTGGAGCCTTTTGCCATGGGAGCCTCTCGGTGTCGAATATCTCGGTGACGCTTTTG